>NC_056747.1:251234658-251452158 GCF_019279795.1 Protopterus annectens
ATGCTATAAACTGAAAAGCAGTCTTGCCCACTGTTAGTTGCACATGGATGGTCTCCGATACTTTGCAATGCCACTAACCTGGAGGTGTGGATATCCTTGATAAATATAGAAACTCCCTCCTTTTGTGGTTCGGTCCGGGTTTTGGGGCCGAAAAGCATGATATGAGGTATAGCCTGGTAGTGCTGGGGGGCTCTCTGGAGCCTTGGACCAGGTTTCTGTCACTGCACAGATATCGATGTTCTCCATACCGAGGAGAGCTTCGAGTGCGTGCATCTTGAGGTTAAGACTTCTGGCGTTTAGCAGCATTACCCTTAGTTTCTTGTTCCTTGTGCTGTCTATGGGGTGGGTTTGACTTTTGAGCCTTGCCTAAAAAGGCACTATGGGGGTGGCAAGAGCCTTTGCCAATATCCGAAAGCCCAGTGGTGACAGGTGCAAGCTGTCCCTAGCGAAGCAACGTGACTTGTCGAGCATGTCATCCCAGGCTGACAGACACTGGATCCCCTTTGAATGACACCAAAATTTTAGCCAATTGTTAAAATCGATCATTTTGTCTTTGTACTGTGGCATCATTCTAGGTGAGGGTAAGATGCTGCTCAAGGTCAGGGTCATACCAGCCCGGGCTACATGATCAGAAAGCTCCTCTGTCTCTTTTCATGTAGTCCAGGGAGGTGCTCCAAAGTCCCCTGTATGCCTCTGCCTTCCAGATGAGCCCCCCCCCCCACATGCAACATCTGAGGCATCTTTGGTGAGAGTCAGGCTGGCAGGCAGTGGGGGCAAACCCTTGTTCTGAGAACAGGCTGTCGCCCACCAGAGGAGCTCCATTTGTAGACAGGGAATCAGGGGAAGAATCAAGTCCAAGTCCTGTGTGTGTTGACATCAAAGATTCTTGAGTTACCATTGAAGTTTTCTCATATGCAGCCTTGCATATGGGACAATCAAAATACATGAAGCCATGAACCCCAGTGCTTGCAGGAATTGCCTTGCAGAGAGCTGGGTCATGCTTGCCAAGTTCATGAAGTAAGCCAAAAGATCTTGCTTCTGTTGAGGGAGGAATACCATCTGGGTGGCTTTATTCAGACTCGCACCCAGGAAAACAATCTCCCTTGTAGGAACTAACTTTGACTTCTTTTCATTGAGAGCGTAATCCAAATAGGTGAGTGTGTTCTTCATGAAATCCAAATCCTTTTCAAGTTGTTCTGGGGAGTTTGCTTGAATGAGACAGTCATCCAGGTAAGGATAAATTTGAATGTTTCTCTGCCTGCAAAAAGCAATGGCTGGAGCCAGGCACTTGGTAAAAACTCTGGGAACAGTAGATAACCCAAAGGGCAATGCAGGAAATTGAAAGTGTTGCTCTCCAGCCCTGAAGCGAAGGAATTGCCTACAACTTTCCTTTATTGGGATGTGCAGTAAGTCTTCTTGAGATCCAAAGTTACCAGCTAAGAATCCTTGCCCAGCATTGGTAGTAACTGTTGAAGGGTGAGCATCTTGAATTTGGGAATCACCAGAAAATTGTTTAGAATAGACAGATCCAGAATAGGGCACCAGGTGCCCCCTTTCTTGGGCACCAGAAGTAGTCTTGAATCAAAACCTAGGCTTGCCTGATTTGCAGGAACTGGCTCTATAGCCCCCACAGTCAGTAAAGAAGAAATATGAGTTTCTACCTCTGCCCTGAGAGTTCTGGGTATGTCTGGGTACCCTTGTAAAACAGGGAAGGTGTGAAAGTAAAACTTGTAACCTTGGTTTACTATATTGAGCACCCATTTGTCATCTGTGATGTTAGACCATACCTCTGCGAACCTGGCTAACCTTCTCCCCCAAAGGAAACCCAGGGCCCGCAGAGGTAGGCACAAGAAGGCTTGAGTCATTGAGAATGTTTGCTTTGGGAAGCTGGCTTAGAACTCCCCGAATTAGCAGAAGAAGAATGCCATTGTTTACCCCTTTGAGGGGCAGAAGCCTGCCCTCTGGAAGATCTGAAACCCCTAGGCCTAGAGTGACCCTGCTTGCCAGGATCAGGATAAGACCAATTTTTGGAAGAATAATGCCTACTAAACCGAGGAAGCTGAACCTGAAGGAAATCTTTTACAGCTTGCATAGATTTTGCCTTATCCTCCAACTTCTTCAGTACCTCCTCTGCCTTATTACCAAAAAGACTGTCCTTGTGCAAAGGAACATCCAGCAATTTAGACTTAACAAGTTCAGAAAGAGGCTGCTCCCTGAGCCAAGCATGCCTTCTAATTACAGAACCAGCAGCTGCTGCTCTGCAGGAAGCCTCCAAAGTGTCAAAACTACAATGAAGTGAATGCTTATTGACTAAAGTGGCAGAATTCAGTAAGTCTTGTAAATCTTTGTTCTCCATCATGGAAGGAATATCTCCAAGTTTAGCCTTAATAGCCTCCAAAGTATGCTGCTGCTGCTACTTAAGCATGTGAAAAAGACAATTCATGGATCTAATGGCAAGAGTTGCAGAGGTATAGACTTTTTTACCCCACCTGTCCAAGGCCCTAGACTCCGTATCAGTAGGCACAGGGTTTTTAGCAATAGTAGCCTTAACACCCTTGGGGCATTGAGAAATAATTTCTGGATCAGCAGTATAGTTTTTAAAAAGGAATTGATGAGATTCAGGAACTCTATAATACCTATCTGGTTTTCTGGGGGCAGGAGGAACAGAATTAGGAGTTAAAGAATTTTCCATGAAAACATCATCCACAATTTCCAAAACTGGAGGTATAGCCAGAGGCTTATGCTGTGGCAAATCCAAAAATTCCCGATTCTTTTCTTAGACTGTGGAAAATCCTGACATTCCCATTTAAAATGCTCCCTAAGAGTATTCAAAGTATCCCCAAAGGAAAAATCTTCTGGAGGGGAGGCAGACGGGATAGAGTCCTCAGCATCAAAATCCTCAAAGCCAGAAAAAAGTTGAGAATTTCCTTCTTCACCAGCAGACATACTGGAAATCTCAGAATCTGAGACAGACAAAACATCAGGAGATAATTCCCTAGCCCTCTTTGAAGGGGGGGGGGTGAGAATCCCTAATCAGGGAAAGATGATCACCAGTCATCTTTACCAACTAGGACTGAGGCACAGGAGGGGAGGCCGATGCCTGCTTGTGAGTAGGTTTGCGGCTGGAAGGTTTACTAGCAATCCGGAGGCACTCGGGAGGCCTAGTCACTGCAGGTCTGAACTAAGGTAGTCGGCCTGGTTCTGGTCTCATGTTGAAAAGAAGAGGTGTCAGAAGCCGGTGCCTGCAAAGTGGCTCCAGACTCATCTGAGGCAGAGAAAGGTGGAGGGTCTGAAGATGAAATAGCAGCCTGCTGCATGGAGGACTCCGTAAAGGTCTCGGCAGAGGCTTGCGACTGAAAATCTGCAGATTGCAGGGGCTGCGAAAGCAACTCACTGACTACCGCTGTGCTGACGACCAATTTCACTGGTGCATCAGCAGATTTAACCCTAGGCCTGTCGCGGTCCTTGTCTTTGCGTTTCCTTGGTATATCCGAAGTCGGGAGACCAGAAAACGCCATACCGATGAACTTAGGCCAGACTCTGAAATGCTTATACAAAATCTTAGCTCTACGGTATATGGTACACGGGTTAAAGGAAACACAGTGATCGCAGTTTGAGATGTCGTGCTCAAGGCCCAAACAAGTTATACAATAGGAATGGAAATCATGGTGCGGAATCTATTTTCCACAGGCAAGACAGTTATTAACTTTATCTGGCATTCGTTAAAGCAAGAAGAGAGGATCCTCAACAGGGTACTTATCTGAAGGCATCCTCAACTTGGCAGTCGGAAAGCAAAACAAAGGTAAATGGCCGACCGGCACTAGTGCAAATTGCATCTGCTTTGGGCTCCGCGGCTAGAAAGACTGAGGAAATGGCTTCAGCTGCCTCCCTTTATACCTGACGTTCTGACATCAGTTTTACAACCGGTGGCAGCCGACGTCATATACCAAGGACTCTGGTATTCGGGCCGACTGAGGGCTACCAGGAGTCGGATAACCCATATGTGAGGACAGCAACAGTGAAACACAAAGAACATCTATCTAAAGATTAACTGTCCCTGTCTAATTTAATTAACTCAGCAAGGCAAGATGATACTCTCACTTCTGCCAGGCAAGATAAGAATTTATGCCCACTCTGTGGGATGGCTGGTCCTCAGCAAATGGAACAACAAATCTTACTATTATTGCTGAACAACTGTGGAAAACAAACTGAGTGATAACTACTGATCTGGAAACAAATGACTACTGAACTACATCAACTGAACTTTCACTCAGAACCTGTTTTTTTAGCAGAATTTTTTTAAGTCACAGAAAGCTGTTATGAGAATTTTACTCTATCATATCAGACTTTAAAAGCTCTCTGGCACTATGACATCACATATCGGTCAGCTGACTGGCACAACTTATATTCAGAATTCTTTTTTAAAAAATGTACATTTGGTCACTCAGAAGACGACTGATTCAAACATTTTACATAAATCAAAGTAATGATCAAAAAACAAACTTATTTACAAAATTATAGCTAGTCATGCTGGCATAAATTACACAGGGTAATTTACAATTATTTTCAAGTATTTACAATACCTCAGCCATTCATGCTAGCAGAGATAACAATATCCTCACACTACACAGCAGATTCATAGTTGGGAACGTGATGCCATTCATCAAGTCTTCATGTTTCCAGCCATGGAATATCACCTGTATTAAACATATCTCTCCACAAAAAACTCTCCATGGTTGTTTATGACATGGCTTTTTTTCAATCTTGATTACTATAACTCCTTATTCCTAGGGCTTCCTAACAATGAACTAGACTGACTACAGCTGATAAAGAATTCTTCAGCATGATTATTTAATGTTAATTCTATTTACCAGCAAATTACTGTGGTTCTGAGCACATTATGAGGCTTACCTCCTACATCTGAAAGAGCTCCTGGTCATTTACAGTCATCTGAAGCTTTTGTGTTCCTTTTTAGTGTGTGTGTGTTGGGGGGGGGGTTGAAAGTTTCAAGTGTGTGCTGCAGACATCAGGTGCTTAATCCCTTTTTTCTATCAGGTGCTTTGCATCTGGAACCAAATCCCCTTTCAGTGGATGAAATGGTCTCCTTCATCTACTTGCTTTTAAAGATCCCTACAACTCATTTGTTTTAATCTTGCTTATGGCTTGCATCGATTTATTGTGTTTTCTATCATTTAATGCACTTTATTTGATTAATTTACTGTTATGGTACTTTGTTAAACAAATCTTAATAAAATGACGTCTGGATTGATTAATTTACTGTTATGGTACTTTGTTAAACAAATCTTAATAAAATGAAGTAACCACTTCTGAAAGTTACATACATACAGTAATGTATGTATGTCAGCAGTTTCATCTCCATTATCTACAGGACTAAGATCAACATGACCTAGCCTGGCACCTAAAAGTTTTCTGAGGCTTAGTCCCTCCTTAATATCCATAGTCCTTGACACATAAGGACCCCTATTACAGATCAATGACAGTCCTAATCCTTGGTACCCATGGACCCCACAGTTTTCAGATCTGACTGTCTGCTGTTGGGCCCAAGAGGAAAAATTACACGTCAAACTCCCAACCAAGAATGGCATCGGTCAGGCACTAGGAATGAGGGAAGAGAATGGGAGTTGATGGATATGAAACTGCGAATGCATATCCATCATTATGAAAGGTACTTAATTTCCATCTCTGTCATCTGTAGGACAAAGTGTCAAGCTTAGTCCCTCGGGTCATGGAAGACTGCCCCATATCACGTTGGCCCTGAAGGAGGATCTCAACTTGCAAATAACATCCAGCAGACAGTGCCTCACAAAGGTATTCAGAAATACCCACACTGCAATTGCACAAATGCCAGCCATGAAAGCATTTTTAAAGAAGGCTTGCAAACAGGCAAAATCCTTAGACGTATGGCAATTACTTAACTCGGGTAGGGTTTACCATACTTCTGGTAAAACTTAATGCAATGTGAAAGTCAAAATTACACTGTTGCCTTTGATCTATTTTTTTATTAGAAAATGTCAAAATGCTGGGAATCCCTCCTTAAAGATTTGGTTATAACTAAAAATTGAGACCTATATATCCATGCAATGTAGAAGGTATAATAAGAAAAGAAAACTGGAATGTCAACTGATGGATGGAAATTAGATTCTATAGAAATTTTTGACAAAGAAAGGACTTATTGCCATGGTTACACTTTCTTCATGGGATATTCTATATGGAGAGAACACCACATAAAATGCATAACTCTGAAATTTATCTAGCTGAGGTAACCGCAACCAGAACTGGACTTAACATGTAAGGAAATTTTCTTGGCTTTTTATCAGAACTCCGTTTTGATGAAAGTACAATTATATAAGAACTTACCATAATAGTAGGAGGAGGAAGGGATAGCTTCTCCAGAAAAAAAAATACAGATCCACAAGAGGAATAGGAGATCTGAAAGAGGGATGAAGCAGAAAAGTGCCCTTAGAAATGTTTTACATGTTTTGAGCAAAGCTAAGGCAGTAGAATTTGCACCTTGCAAAAGTTGGATATGGCTGAGAAATGTACTTTGGTAGATGAAAAAAACAAGGCCTGAATCAAATATATCCAAATATTCCAAAACACTTTGAAAGGGAGCTAAAACAAGTTTGAGTCCTTTGAAGTACCCAGGATGAGAAACAAATCCATCTGCTAATGCCGGGTCTCTAGGCAGAAGTGAGAATCTGGACCACTGTATCTGAGTAAAGGCAGGCCATTTGCTATCTCAATGAATACTGGAAATCAAGCAGTTACTCATGTAGTAAAGGTTCTGATGAGGCCTGCTGAAAGTACAATTATGTAAGAGCTTACCATAACAGTAGATGTTGCAGTATTACTGACAAATGGAATATCCTGCCAAGGATAGTTGGACATCTGGCCAGCATACCAAAGCCTGGGCACCCTTTACGTACTGTAGTCAGACATATGACCTAAGCCGAAAGGATGGAGGTATACAAGGGACATATGAGCATGAATTACCTCAGAACTTTTTTGCCACATGACAAATTTAGAGAAGAAAAAAATTCTCGATTTCAACAATTGTTGAAGTTTCTGGTGTCATTCAAAGGGGATCCAGTGTCTGTCCGCCTGGGATGACATACTCGACAAGCCACGCTGCTTCGCTAGAGACAGCTTGCACCTGTCACTCTTAGGCTTTCGAATACTGGCCAAGGCTCTTGCCACCCCCATAGTGCCTTTTTAAGGCAAGGCTCAAAAGACAAACCCACCACCATAAATAGCACAAGTAACAAAAAAACTGAGGGTAATGCCACTCAATGCCAGAAGTCTAAACCTCAAAATGCACACACTCGAGGCACTCCTCAGTATGGAGAAAATCGATATATGTACAGTAACAGAAAACTGGTTTAAGGCTCCAGAGAGCACCCCAGCACTACCAGGCTACAACTCATACCATACATTTCGGCCACAGAACCAAAACCGAAATACAAAAGGCGGGGGCATATCCATATTAATCAAGGATACCCACACCTCCAGGTTAGTGGCACAGCACGATGCTTCAGACATCATCCACGTGCAACTAACAACGGGCAAAACTGCTATTCAAATTGTAGCTTGCTACAGATCACCCACCATGTCCCAGGACCCCCATTCCACGTTTCTAACAAAGGTCCTACCCAACACCCTAATACTGGGTGATTTCATTTATCCAAACATTAACTGGGAGAACTACTCAAGTACTAACTCCCTTGCCCAACATTTCCAAGAATTTATAAACTCAAATGCCCTGGTTCAACTGGTCAACACTCCCACCAGAGGTGACAACATATTGGACCTGGACATCACCAACATGGGAGACCAGTGCTCCACACCAGAGGTCAACCCCTTGCTGGTTAGATCGGACCATAAACAAATCACTTTGGATATCCACATTCTGCCCCCACCCCTGGACAAGAAAACCACCATGAAAAACTTTTCAAAAGCAAACTTCATGTTACTTAAGACAGAGGTGGAAAGTTTCAAAGCCCCCATGCTGAAGGATAATGCTGTCCAAGCTGCAAAATCCTTTACTAATGCATTCTACAGGCACATACAAGAATGCATGGATCATGCCATCCCAAGCAAAACCAAGACTCACTCCTCCAAGGAAAAGGAAAACAGTCTGGTGGACTCCTGCCATAAACAAGCTATACAATAGGAGGAGGAAACTAGTACAGAAAAGAGTAAAATCCCAAGAAGGGAAGAGATCCCTGATCAGTATCAGCAAGAAACTACAATCGCTCATAAAATCATCCAAGGCGAGCGTTGAAAGAAAAATTGCCAAGGACTCCAAAGATAACCACAAGGCATTCTTTAGCTATGTCAAGAATCTAAGTGGCAATGCTCAGATCTGTGCAGAATGGCACAAAATACACTGAACCGACCGATATCGCCAACATTCTGGCAGACAGGTTCAGTGCAAATGTCGCCCCCCTCTCACCTCCAAAAGAGCCCATAACCACACCAGAAGAATGTAGAGTCCCTGAAATCACAGACACTCAGGTTAAAACAGCCCTCTCCAAAGCCAACAACACAACATTAATGGGACCGGACGGTGTCCCAGGCTGCATCCTACATGAGCTCAAAGACGAACTAGCCACTCACCTAAACACACTGTTCAAACCCATCCTCTCCACAGGCTATGTACCCATAGAGTGGCGTACAGCAATGGTTATTCCACTCCACAAAAGTGGAGCCACAACAGACCTCAGGAACTATTGCCCTATAAGCCTGACTAGCTTGATCTGCAAGGCTAAGGAGTGCAGAATCATGGAACTCATTAACAGAGACATTGGAATCCTCCAAACACTGGACCCACCCAGTTCGGCTTTAAGGGCAGATCATGTCTCCTAAACCTGGTGGACTACTTTGACATAGTTACCAAGGCTATAGATGAGGGAAAGGTGATACACAGAGCCTACCTAGAACTCGCTAAGGCCTTCAACACCATTCCCCATTCTGGTATTATAGACAAGCTCACCAGCCTGAACATAAACCCCTACGTCACAAGATGGGTTGCCAACTGGTTCATGGACAGAACCCACATGGTGAGAGTTGCGGGAGCTAGGTCGACTCTAAACCGGTTACAAGTGGCATTCCCCAGGGCTCAGTCCTAGGACCCCTCCTTTGGCATATACTTCTCAGAGGTACAGGCAAGCACAGGAGGACTATGGCTGACCAAGTTCGCAGACGACTGCAAACTGGGTGCTATAACTGACTCTCCAGCTGACACAGACATCCTCCAAAAGGGTCTCACTGAGATGGATACCTGGTGTCAAAATCATGGCCTCAAGCTAAAATGCCACAAAGTGCATAGTCATCCCCTTTGGAAAAAAATGAAGTACCCACAAACTACCACATAGGTGGTAGTCCCCTAAATACGGAAAACGTAATAAGGGATCTGGGGACCCAAGTAGATAGCAATCTCACCTTTGATATCACATTGCCAAAGTGGTTAGAAAATCCTTCTTCGTGACCCACCTAATCGCAAAAGGGTTCGCATCTAGATGAAAAGAGGTCATTGCGCCCCTCTACTCATCACTCATCAGATCCATCATGGAGTGCAACGCCCCATTTGGGATGTACCTTACAAGACACCTGCAACAGCTGGAAAGACCACAGAAGTACCTCACCAAGAGGATCACTGGCCTCAAACAGATGCCCTATGCAGCTTGACTGAAGAAACTCCAGCTTTACTCAGTTGGATACCGTCTTCTCAGAGGTGATCTCTGCCTGACATACAAGGCCATGTCCAACCCAGAATTGATGGACATGCTCCACCTAAAGAAAACCTTATCCCCTTGAGCCACACGCTCTAGGGATCTAAACCTCACCACAACAATAAATAGGATGTGCTGGAGGGATAAATTCCTATCCCAGAGACTTCCCATGCTTTGGAACAAGATTCCAATCTACATTAGGCAGAGCTCCTCGCTAACACTCTTCAAAAGAAACCTTGATGAGTGGATGGGAAACAGAAAGTTTACCCCTGGAATCATTTCAGTGGATCTGCTGGACAGAGGCACAGGGAACTAATCTAAGGAGGTGGCGAAGGCCAACACATTCTGGCTAGGCTTATAAATGCTTTCGGGCAGATAGCCTAGTACCTACCTATGAACCTATAAGAAGTGACTATCTACGTATGTGCATATTCACCAAGGAAAGGCAGAAGGAAAGAGATCCACCTTGGCCAGAGAGACAAACAGGGGGGTGTAATACTGCAGTGATCAGCAGGACATCTACTGTTATGGTAGGTTGCTGCACAACTGTACTATGTCCAAGATTACTGTTGCAGAATTACTAATGAACGGGGAGCACAAAAGCTAAAGAAAGGAAGGAAGAGCAGAATTATGATCCAGTAATTTCTGAAGAATGGACATATCAAATCCAGCTCAAGTCCTAGAGAACACACCCAAATTTGTAATAATAAATGCATGTATAGGGGATGAGGTAGCTGCCTCAAGCATAACTCTAGAATTCAAAACTCTGAAAAAAGCCCCTGAAGACACTACCATCCTAGTAAAATGAGCCTTAAAATGAGTAGGAAAGCTGTTTTCTGTGATAAGCATATCAAATAAATTGCTTTGGAAATCCAAAAAGAAATGGTCTGCTTAGAGTCTGGTAAACTCGATTTCTTTTCTTGGAAGGATATAAAAATCTGGTATGATTTTCTAATGCCTTAAGTCTTGCCCAGATAAAATTTTACCTGTTTATGCACCTCTAAAGAATGAAGAACACACTCTCCTCTGTTTTGAGGATAGAAAAAGAAAGACTGACAAACTGATTAAAGGATAATTAATTCACCACCTTGGGCATAAAGAAAGGATTCATCCTAAGTGTAACTCTATCCTTATGGAAACGACTAAGGAGGGTGAAACTGCCATCAGAGCTGCAGCTCAGAAACTCTCCCAGCAGATGTCAAAGCCACTAATAAAACAGTTTTCCAAGTGCAAAGTTTCAAAGAACAGATAACTCAAGGGGCACTAGGGTTAGTTTTTCAAAGATAACAATTCAGGTCCCAAGGAGGAGGAACTGGTTTTCTTGGAATCCTAGTCTGAAGGATGTTTTCAGAAACTGTTTGACCTCAAAACTTTCAGAAAGAGGTGGATCTACAGGTAGACAATGAAATGGCTGCCAAATGAACTTTAACTGAATAGTTTGCCTGTCCAGAATTGACCAACTTACACAAATAAGAAAGAAAATTAGGAATTCCCACCATAAAAAGGCCCTAGTTCTTTTTGCACAACAAAGAAAATCTCTTCCATTTAGCTATATAAGATTTTCTGCTAGCAGATTTTCTATCCTCATATAAAACCTGCAGTACATCCTCACAGAAGTGGTGCCTGAAAGGAATCAAAACTATCACCCAAAAAGTTAGTTCCAGAGTTTGGAGAAGAGGGTGAATAAAACAGCCCTTGCTCTGAGTGAGCAGGTCCATCCCAAGAAGTAACTTGTGAAGGCTCCCCCTGCATGGTCAGACTGCTGTTATTTTTACAGATGAAAAAGAGGACCTACTTTGAAATCCCAACACCCATATAAAAGACGTTCATCTATGCAAGATGAAAATAGCAAAAGATGAAATACCAAAAAGGCAAAATTTTCCCCAGAGTAAGTTAACACTTGTCCAAACATAAATGAAACACACAGAGAGGTAGGTAAAACCCACCTGGTATGTTGGCCAGACATATGAGTATCCTTGGCAGGAGATTCCATTTGTCAGTAATACTGAAACTGAGATCTTGGAAGGACATACAATTACAGTAAAAGCAATATGAAAGGGCAAAGCCAAGAGTACTTACTGTTCATAAGAAATTTTAAGCATGGAACTAACAAATGTGCCAGACACAGAATAAGACTGCAACTGTACTTTTCAGTGAGAAAACGATAAACTGAAAGTGATATGACATAAAATTTCCTCTCCAGCCAAGTTCCACATGATCCCATTGGTATGTCAGGTAACCTGCACTGAGAAGACATGTCAGTGCTGTTTTGAAATTCTGACTGGAACACCAGGAATCCAATCATATGGAAAAAGATAACAGAACTGGAAGATGAGCATCCAGAAACAGATTGGATCACTCAAGTCATCACAGGAGGCCTCAAGGACTATGAGCATATTTAAACACTTAGGAGTTCCATTGATCCAGTGCTATCATACCTAACCTTGAGGATGCACTCACGGATATTACATCTTTCCATAGGCCCTAACTTGAGATGACTGCAGTTTGCGCAACACAGCATCTGTGGGACTACTGTTAACTCATTTAGGAGAGAGCATCATTTTCACCTACTTGAAAGCAGGATAGCTCCTTTCTGTACTTGGGTAAAGTCTAATTTTCTACCCTACTAGTTATTTATGAATTGCTATCCATTCCTAGAAAGTAAATAAAGTCTCAGAGCTCTGTTATTCCTTAAGCTTGTAACTAATGCTTGAGATGTTTCATCTTTCACTGAAAAGCAATTCCAAAGCTTTTGCTCTTAATAAAATGTTCTATAAAGAGAAGTGCATCTCTAGCAGCCTTCCATACTACACTTAAATCTCGGTTATTTGACAAGTCCAAGCATGCATGCATGTTCAACTCATTCCCCTCCAATGGAGCTGTTCTCCAATGGGTGTGACCTGAGCATTACAAAAATGAAGTTATCACCTCACAGTTAAAACAAATCTTCCTATCTCTATCTTAAATGTTAATATCAAATTGGAAATGGCAATCTATTCAGCACAAAGTCATCTTTGCAGTAGTTGCATTAATTCAATTCTAGGTCTTAAACTGGATTTTATAAATCACAATAAATGCAGTGAATGCTAATTTTTGTGACATTTTTTAAATAGCTTACGATATTTCCGCAGCCATTCAAGGAACATACATACTTCAAATAAGCATTTTCTTCATATAGCTGTGAGCTTTCATATGAAGCTAAGCAGTTCTGTATCACTTGATTGTTGAGATATTTAGAGAAATATGAAAATTATTACAATACAAATATTTAATATCTCTTTAGCTATACTAGACAGAGGTCAGATATCAATACAGTTGTGTTTGCCATCATGTAAGCGTTAAGATGAAATTGTTTAATACCTTGTACATAGCATGGTTTTGGGATTATTAATGTAAATATGAACAAGCTATATTTGACACTTAGAGACATCAGTAGGATGTAATTACTTAAACTCCTGGAGGTGTCACTAGGCTATAATGAGTTAAGTGATACTGCAACTCCATTCACTTGGTCCAAGTGCTTTTTGTAAGAGGCCAAATAAAGTATAATTGTGTGCAGGTATACTTGACATAATAAATAGTCAGAGTGGTCACTGTAACAGTAAATCATAACACCTTGCTTACATGCCACATGGCTGTATTCCTAACCTGGTCAGTTTCATCAGCAGGACAGTTTTTTTTAGATGATTTTGTACCAATGTTCTGCACAACTTGCAGACTACTGGAACAGAATCCCAAGCTATCTTTTTCATATGGAGTCATGACAGGATACTTTTCAGAACCAAGGCTCTGAAGGAAGATCTGGATCTGGGTCTATATCACGTTGTCGAACCTTTAAAAGTTCGAACGTCATATAATCAACACCTTATGACTGAACTTTTAAAAGTTTGAACATTTCAATGGAGATCTCTGTTCAGTGTGGAATGGGAAGATTTCCCTTTCTGCACTGTAGTGCGATCTCGGAGTTGGTATATTTAAAAAGTGGGGGGGTGTAGGGGTCACAGCCCCCCACATGGGGGGTGCCAAGTGGCTTGCCCCCCTGCTTAAACCATTCAGGTAGGTTTTTCTTTGGTTTATTTTTTTTTATTACATTTTCGAACTTTTAAAAGTTCGATCATATGGTTGATTATGTAATACAGAAGCCTGGATATCACATCTAGTCTACAATGTTTGGCAAAGGTATGCAAACTAGACTAGGTTGCTGCACCACATATTTCCTTCAACAAACAATTTCTGAGAAAGATTAAATGCAAGCATTGAACCAGGGATCAATGACTCCTGTTCGATAGCTTGCATTTTGAAACTAAAAAGCCTACTTAGATAACCAGGGGTCAATGAAACACCACTTTAGAACTTTGGGTTTGTGACCAGATGGTGAAGTGGGGTTTTTGTTTGGAGGGTTAGACCTTGTTGGAATGGGTTGGTACTGTTAGCTTTGAGTCTCGGGTGTAGTGGATTCCCTCCCCTACCCTTGTTGAACTATTGGACTGTGAGTTGTACATGTATACATGGTGACTGATACGCCGTCTCCCATTTTAAGTTTGATCGGTGATGGGAGTGCGAAGGGCATATAAAGGGATGGACTTGGTCGTAACTACTACTCTTGATGGAACATGTAGGGTCGGACAAAGTGATTATCTGATCCATACGACTTAGTACTTGACTGGGGACTTAAGAAACACCAGTTAAATGTGTATATTTAATCTAAAAGGTGCCGATTGTTTTTATTTTAAGAAGTGACATTAGACTACGATAATGGCACCTACATTCCTTGCTGACACAATTACTTATTTCTTTCATCGAAGCAGTCCTGTTGAAGGAAATTTTGGCTTAGCCTTTCCCGTTTTAATACACAATTTGTCAGTACATAAAATTGAAATAATACCTTCTTACATTTGGGTATTGTGACAACTATAGGTTGCTACTTATTTACTGAACATTGACTTTATTTATTTTTTTGCCACTGTCGTGGTGCCTTTTGAGTAAAATAATATTAACGAACACTAAGGAATGAATGGTTCACCACTGAGGCAAAGGTACGATGAGAACGTAATATAACTTTAAATTTTAACTTGCATTGTGCGTGGACTTAAATGATGCATTAGTAACAAAGTTCCTGATAAGTTTCAATGTAGAATACTTAGTACAAGGCTTAAAATAACCTTTCCTTTTTAAATAAACCTGTCTGATGAAGTTCGGGTATGAACCCGAACGAAAAGCGCTTTACATATCTTTCGTGTGCAGTAATTTTAACGGATTATTGTGATCCTTGTTTTTAGTAGTTTGGTTTTATACACCTTTGCTTGTAACATTTACAAGCGGATTACTTGGACATTATTTTTGACAATAAACTGGTGGACTCTTCCCGACGCTTGAGTTCGGTGCTTTTTACATAGTTCTGGCTTGTGGAAAACCTTTTGGCGTTTGTAATTTCTGAGAAAGGCTTTGGAGATTTCCACAGATCTAGTTAAACAACTGTTTGTTTTAGTAAGGAGCGTTCGCTTATTATGAGGATAAACAAATGTAATGAAATCGAAAGCCATCTGGGTAGTATTTGTTTTGGAAATCTTTTTGTGCAGTCTGTTTTGGACACAGGAAATGAACAGTTGACAACCTTTTCTGAAGTGTTTGGTTCTGCAAAGATAAAATCTTAGTTGCCTATGAACATCCAACAAATATTTTCCTTTACTAGAATCAACGGGAAAGAAAACTGGTGGATGTATTGGTTAGTTCAAATTAATGCCTGATGCTACCTTTGGAAATTAGGAAGGGTTTGTTCTTGGGGTGACCCTACCCTTGTGAAATATCAAGTCTGGTGCAGGGGAAGACAAGGCATGCAATTCATAAATTCTCCTGGATGAAGTGAGAGAGAGCAAGAAAGTACACATAAGTAAGGAAACTTACCATAACTGTAAATGTTGGAGTACATCACTGCTGCAGTAGCCTTAGTTATACGGGTTATATCCTGCCTAGGACATAGCAACTAGTCCACTTCCACAGCTTAAGGGAACCTTCCATGTGCCCAGATTGTTGGCCACTCAAGCTAGCCTTGAGAATATCAGTGGTGTGAGTCAAGGACCTTCACAACTTTCATGCCAAATGAAAGAGGGAGAAGAGACCCGTGACAAAAGTCAATGTCTACACGCTTAAAACCAAAATCATAAAAATGGGGGGGGGGTGACTGCAGCAGTGCTGTAATGATGAACATAGTATTCGAAGATCTGCTGTTATTGTTAACTATACTATGTTCATCATTACAGCACTGTTGCATTAGCCTTAGATATACAGGTAAGAATACCACAGCTTATAGAGCTGGGGAGGAGGAAGGATGAGGTTTCAGCAGTTCCTGGTGAATGGTCCTAGCAAAGCCCGCTTTAGACCTGGAAAAGGAATTTAGTTTGTAATGTTTTGTGAAAATATGTACAAAGGACCAAATTACTGCCTCTAGAATACTTTGAGCCCACCCCTTTCCAAAAAGACATTGAAGAAGCCAAGCCCCTGGTAGAAAGTGTCTTCAACTTGCCTGGAATTGACTTGTTATTGTGGGAGTAGCAAAAGGAAACAGCATGGAACAACCATTTGGAAGTTGTCTGCTTTGACACTGGTAGCCTATTTTTCTTACCTTCATAAGAAATGCAGCCCATTTTTATTACCTTCATAAGGAATGAACAATTGGTCAAAATGTATGAAGGTAAGTTCATCAATACAGTATCTGAGTAGTCTGTGGATGATCAAAGCATGAAAACTTCTTTCTCACTCATTTCCAGGTTCTGGAAAGAAGGTAGGAAGATGGATAACTTGGCTCAAAGTAAACTCTGATACCAATTTAGGCATAAATGTAGGATTAGCTCTTAAAGAAACTCTTGTCTTTGTGGTAAATGAGATAAGGATGACCCAACATAAGAGCTTGCAACTCAAGACACACTTCTTACAGAAGTCAGAACAGTCAGTAACAATGTTATCCATGTTAAGAACCTCAAATTGGCCTGATAAACTGGTTCAAATGAGTTAATTCTTCTAAAACAAAATTTAGATCTCAGAGAGGAGCTACCTGCTTTCTAGGAGGATGAGAATGCAGAACACCTTTCAAAAATATCATTACATGACAGTGCATTGAAAGAGGGGTATCCATGGGCAGACATGTTGAAATGGCAGAAAAATGAACTTTGAGAAAGAGAGACGAGAGGATAATAACTCACAGAAACATTGTAGAACCAAGGAAATACTAGCCTTAAAACAGTTTTAGTTCTTAATGTGCCAGCAACAACTTCTTTTTTCAGCTTTTCATGGTTAGGGATCGCCACAGCGGATCACCTGTCCACTCATGATTGGCAGTGGAGTTTTACGGTGTTGACTTGCCAGCCCGGTGCCCAACCTTCCACAGAAGGCACACACACGCACACACTCACACCTAGGGCCAATTTAGAGTTTCCAATCCACCTACAGCATGTCTTTGGGATGTGAGAGGAAACCAGAGTACCCAGAAGAAATCCACGTGACCACAGGGAGGACATGCAGACTCCGCACAGAAGGCACCCCAGCCGAGGATTGAACTGGAGAGCCTCTTGCTGTGTGGCGGTAATGCTAACCGCTGCACCACCGCGGCCTTAATGTGGCAGCAACTAGAAAATCTTTTCCTTAAGATGTGGTTATCATAACAACCAGTCTTGTGTTAGTACATCCAGTCTGTATGGAAGCGTGTGGTAACTGCTCTTGACCATTTCCAAAAAAATGGAGAACCACTGTTCCATGGGCCAAAAGGGAGTCACCACAATGATCTTTGGAAAGTCCTTCTGAATCTCCAGAATGACCCTGGATATCCATGGAAAAGCATACAGGTACATTCCCATCCAAGAAAATGAAAATTCATCTGTTTTCCAGGCCTGCATGTAAGGAGTCATGAAGCAGAATGTTGCCAGTTGTTTGTTGTAAATGGAGCCCGGAAGACCATCTGATTTAATTTCCATTAATGAGGGTTTGTCCTTGTCTGATACAATATTTTGCTCTCTCAGAATGTAAGATGCCTGTTGAGGGAGACTCTGATGAATTGCTATAACCCATGCAACCATGGCATAATGTGGAACACCCCTTCCCATTTGTTTATGTACCACATCACTGTGGTGGTGTGTCTGTGATCACCTGTAGAGGTCCTGGGAACCACATATGATCAAGATAGTTTATTACATTTATTATTGTAAAACATCTCATTGATGTCTGTGTGTTTTGTTCTGACTTTTTCCCCCAAAGGCACTGCACTCCAATGATATGGCTTCCCAAGTACAGTCTGAGGCATCTGTTGTTACCATCTGCACTGGAGCTGGAAGGGAAAACGACAGCATAATTCAAATAAAACTGATCTCTTTACCAATGCAGTTCCTTTTCTGAAAAGTCTGGTGGTGTTGATGTTAGGACTATACAGATTTTATGCACCACTGAATTTGGAATTTGGCTAAAGGAATTGTGAGAATCACAGATGCCGTGAATACTAAAATTCTGAGAAAGTCCACTGCTGAAGTCCTGGAGTGAGTGGAAAAATCTCAGGAAAAGACTGGTACAGACCAACGTTTTCCTGTGGAGGAATAAAACAAGATTTTGAATGTTCTCCTAGAAAAACAATCTGCAAAAGAGATTTCTTACCCATGTGAGAGATTCCTGACACTTTGAAAAAGACTACACAGATAAGCAAGTTGTCAAAATAAGGACAACTGTGAATACTTTGCAGTCTGCAATACACTATCACTGAAGCCAGACACATTTGAGAAACCCTTGTAGTGGTAGATAAGCCAAATAGCGATGCAGATAAACTATAGTTGTGCAAAATCTTACCATAAAAGTAGATATCCTTCCCTCCACTGCTGCAGTATTCTTTACATAAGGGAGCTCTTGCCAAGGATAGCCCAACCTCTGGCCAGTATACCAAAGCCTTTAGGTTTTACAGTCACTGCATGTCACACACATTGCTCCCCACATAAGGCAATATTATGCACAAACACTCAGAACTGAAGTGACCCATAAGGAACAGAATATTCTCAGGAACAAAAGAGAACATGTATATCTAGAAGAAAAATGGGCAGAATGAAAAGGAAGGACGACCCCTCGACCAGGAGGGCAACAAAAATACAGGGCAAGAACTAGGACAGAGGGGAAAGGAGGGAGGAACTGAATACTGCAACAGTGAAGAGAAGGACATCTACTGTTATGGTAAGATTTTACATAACTGTACTATGTCCTTCCATATCACTGTTGCAATATTCTTTACATAAGGGAGAGTATAAGAGCTAAGAAGAAGCCTCGGAGGAGGAGGGCAAAGAAGAGCCCTCTACTATCCCATGCAGGACAACCATAACAAAACCTGTTCTGACCCTGGAAATAACACCAGACTTGTAATGTTTAGTGAAAGTATGAACACAGGACCAAGCAGCAGCCTCAAGGATGGAGTTGGTATCCAAACCCTTGAAAAAAGCACCAGAGGAGGCAACTACCCTAGTACAATGTGCCTTTACAGACAACAAAAGACATTTGCCATGACAAGAATAATAAAAAGGAATAGACTTGGAGATCCAGGAGGATATGGTTTTCTTTGAAACAGCCAAACCCAAAGTTCTGGCATCAAAAGAAACAAAAAGCTGTTCAGACTTACAAATTGCCTTTATCTAAATAATGCCTGAGCTGTCTATACAAATCCACAGTGTGAAGAACTGTCTCATTGGCAGACTGCAGAGAAGGAGAAAAGGAAGATGAATAGATTGATTAAGGGACAACTTATCGGCCGCCTTGGGCATAAAAAAGGATAAGTTCTAACAGACAGCCTGTCTCTGTGAAAAACTAAAAAAGAAGTAGCAGTTATGATAGCTGAAGTTCAGACACCTTTGGCTGAAGTAAGAGCTAAAAGAACAATCTTCCAAATACAGTGTTGAAACAAAGATGAAAAAGCATGTTAAGAGAGCCTAGGTCAATTTTTCAAGTACATAACTGAGGTCCCAAGAAAGCAGAATAGGCCTTCTGGGAGGCCTGATATGAAAGACACCTTTAAGTAATTGCTTGACCTCAAACTGAGAGGCTAAAGGAGGATTCAAGGGCAGACCAGCAGAAGATGTTTATAGGTGAGCTTTAACTGAAGACTATGCCAACCCAGCATGGAGAAGATCTCACAAAGAGAGAACCAGAGGACCCACCACAGATTGGTGCCTCTGTCACCATCAGGATCCTGTAAGAAAAAAATATTTTCCATTTGGACATGTATGATTTTCTGGTAATGGGTTTCCTGGCCTCATGCAGAACCCAGAGCATGTCTTCAGAAAACAGGTGCTAAGAAGGAATCAAAACTTTGTTACCCACAGTGTCATTTGAAGAGTGGACAAATAAGGATGGATAAGAGATCCATTGTCTTGTAAGATCCACTCAGTGTGGTAACTTGTGGTGATTGCCCCTGGTCAGGTAAGAAAGATGGGAGAACCAATGTCTGGGCCAAAAGGGAGTCACCAGCAAGATTTTGAGAGAGTCCTGCCTGATCTTGTGCATAACTTGTAGCAAACGAGGAAGGGGGAAAGGAATACAGAAACATTACCTACCAAGGAAAAGACAGGGCATCCACTTTGCAAGTCAGAGGACTCTGGAACAGAATAGAAGATGTTGCCTGTTCAGAGTGGAGGCAAACAGCTCTGAGGACTACCCCACCGATAGACAATGTCAGGAACACCTCTCTGTAAAGCACCCATTCACAAGCCTGTGTTCTGGATCTGCTCAAAGAGTCTGCCACTAGACTGTATTCTGAGGAAATGTAAACCACCTGAAGAGTTGCTTGATGCTTGTTAGTTAGATCCCAGACCTGAAGAGCTAGTCTGCAAATGAGAAAGGACCTCGTGGCTCCCTCCTTGTTGACATAGCAAATCACAGTGGTATTGTCTGTGAAGACTTTGAGGGGCCCAGGATGGAAAAGGGAATGAAAAGCTTGCAGAGCCAGAAGCAGAGCTGTTACCTCTTTTATGTAGATCTGACCTCTGATGACACCAGAGACCCTGGACTTTTAGAGGGCCACAAGAAGCTTCCCACCCCAACTTTGTGGTGTCCTTGAACAGCTCTTGAGAAGGAATTTGAACATGGAAAGGAATTTGAACATGGAAAGGAATCCCTGGATTGAGAAAATGTTGATGAATCCACCACTGAAGCTCGAGTTTGAGACAAGAAAGAAAAGGAACAGGGGAATTCTAGAGGGTAGCAATGTTCAAGCCACAATGATTTGAGGTACCATTGAAATTTCCTCATATGGAATCTGGCAAGAGGGAGTATGAAATAGTGGAGGCCATAAATCCTAGAACCCTGAAAAAGTCTCTGGCTGTGAGAGAGGACAGAGGAAGAGGAGACTGAGAAAAGGTTGGCAGACAGAGAACCTTGGTAGCAGGGAGAGATGCCAGCATGAGAATGGTCTGAAGACTGCACCTAAGGAAAACATTATCCTGGGAAGGTGTCAGGACTGATTTTTGGTGATTTACAGTGAACCCCAAACTTTGTAAAGGACAAATGGTAAACTGGAGATCCTGCAACAGACTACTAGGAGAAGAAGCTTGAATGACCAAATGGTCTAGATGCAGAAAAATCTTTATTGCCTGAAGCCTAAAAAAAGCAATGACAGCAGTGAGGCATTTGGTGAATGACCTTGGGGTAGCAGAAAGGCCAAAGGGCAAAGCAAAGAACAGAAAATGCAAGGAAGAAACAGCAAAATGTAAGCATTTCTTGAAGAGAGGATAAATGGGGATGAAAGGGTATGCATTATTGAAGTCTAGAAAAAACAAGTGTCTTGGTGAAGAGGAGGAAACTAAGTCTAAAGAGACAAGCAGAAAAAAAAGAACTTTGAGAAAGGTGTTGAGCAGAGAAAGATCCAGAATTGGTCTCCCATGTACCCCCCCCTCCTTCTGAGGAACCAAAAACATTCTGGAGTAAAACCCCTTTCCCACCTTGGTTGGTGGAACAAGCTGAATGGTGCCTGATCCAAAAGAGATTGCAGAACCTCTGGAAAATGAGGAACCTGTTCTAGAAGAGATTGCTGAATGTCTGAAAAAGAAAGAAAGGGATTTTATAGCATGAGAAATGCCTGATGAATAACATACAGCACCCAAGAGTCTGTGGTGATCTAATGCCAATTTGGAAGAGACAGAGAAAGGTGGAGAGATAAGGGGACATGGCCAAGAGGAAGGGAAGGCAAATGTCAAATAGAGACAGGCTTCTCCTGAAAAGGCTTCTGAGAGGAGGAGTCTGAGTGGACTTAGTAGGAGCAATGCACCTAGAACCCTTCTTACCTTTAAGAGGAGGGTGATTCTGTCTACAAACAAAGGCAGACTTAGAAGGGTAATTCCTCTGGAATTTGGGGATAGGGGAGACAAAAATATGTTTGAGTTCCTACAGGGCCGTACCCTTATCCTGGAGGAACTTAAATAGGTCAGCACCAGCTGTCCCAAAAAAGATTTTTGTTATCCAAAGGGGCATCTAACAGTTAGGCTTCAATATCATCAGGAAAAGCCTGAAGATGTAGCCAAGAATAGCACCTCATCGCAGAACCAAAGGCAGCAGCCCTGTAAGAGGCATCAGCTGCATCATAGCTCTACCTTACTGAGTGATGGGCATCCTGGGAAATTGACCGAAGCAATGAAAGAGCAGAAGCCTTCCAATTATAATCAGGAAGGTCAGACACCACCTTAGTTACCTGGAAAAGAAGAGCCAAAACATACCTGGTCAAGTGGATGTGGGTAATTCTATCCATCCACAACCAGTTTTCCCATTTTTGCAAATGGGGTCGGGGTGTCACTTCAACAGTGCCAATCATCTAGAGCCAAAGTTTATACTGCTGGGTGGCTAGCCATGCCAAAGTAATTCTTACACACCACACACACACACCTATGTTTGATTTAGTGTGTCCAATCCACCTGCTGCATGTCTTTTGAATGTGGGTGGAAAGTAAAGCACCCAGAGGAAACCCACATGAACACAAGGAGGACATGCAGACTTCCACAGAAGGCACACCAGGTGAGGATCAAACTGGGGAACCTCCTGCTGTGAAGTGACAAAATTATCTGCTTCACCACTGTGCTGCCCCCTCATGTGGGTGTCTGGTAATTAATAGCCCTAATAAACAGGGTGGCAGCAGTATATACTTTCTTGCCCAACCTCTCCATGGCTCAATTGTACTCATCTGAAGAAAGGAGCTTAGTAGTTGGCAACAACTTCAGTTTATCGGAGGAAACTGAAACCACTGAAAGATCAGAAGAAAGGAATTTATACAAAAAATCTGCAGTCCTCAAGACACCTTGCAGAACCTATCATTTTTTTGGGGACTGGTAGCTGAGAATCAGGAGCAACAGGGGCAGCAATAAAGGTATCCAAAAGGGCTGCCAAAACAGGTGGAACAGCAGATGGCTTGGGAGACTCCATTTGTAGAAACCTATAAAAAGAAGTTATGTACTTACCATAACATTCCATGTGAGTTGTTCATCTTGCCTTTATTCTTGCACATGGGTACGGAGCCGTGCCATCGGCTCGAGTCGGCCACTTTACTAGCTGAAGATCTAAGAGTAGCTCGAGGCCAGGCCCATATCCCATGATGCTCTCTGTCCTACACCAGATGTAGTTTGCTGAACTCAGCATTAGCAAGAATAACTCACTAAATACTCCAGCCGGAGTAAGAAATCCCAGAACAAGACTATCAGACCCCAAGTCTGCCCTTTCTTTGAGACCCTGGAGGGGGAAGGTGGGTGGAAATGTAATAATAAAGGCAAGATGAACAACGCACATGGAACGTTATGGTAAGTACATGATTTCTTTATGTGAAGTTGTTCAATCTCGCTGTTTATTCTTACACATGGGTAGCGTCCCAAGCACCCTAATCCTGGGTGGCTCATGGAAGTATATTCCTAAGGACAGTGGAACCAAAGGAAGCTCTGTCCCTGGAGGCCCTGTTCACTTTGTAATGAGTGATAAAGGTATGAAGCTTAGACCAAGTGGCAGCTGCACATATAGTGTCCAAAGGTAAACGAGCCGTATAAGCTGAGGACGTGGAGACAGCTCTAGTCGAATGGGCCTTCACACCATATTCTAATGTTTGGTTTGTTGAAGAATAGATAAGTTTGATGCAGTCAGTTAACCACTTAGAAAGGGTAACTTTAGAAACCGGTAATCCTTTCTTGGCGTCAGCATAAGATACAAAAATTGATCAGATCTTCTAAATTCCTTTGTCCTGTCAAAACAGAATCTCAAATGTCTGTGGACTTCAAGCTTATGCAACATGTATTCCATCTGATTAGAATGATTACTGAAAAAGGTTGGAAGTTCAATAGTTTGGTTCAGATTGGTCTCAGAACATACTTTTGGCAAGAATGAAGGATTAGACCTCAGTGATACCCTGTCTGGATGAAACACCACATACGGTGATTTGACAGAAAGGGCTTGAAGCTCAGATACCCTATGTGCTGAGGTAATGGCCACTAAGAAAATAGTCTTCCAGGAAAGAAACTTCAACTGACAGGATGATGCGGGTTCAAAGGGGGGAAGAATAACACATGACAGCACAAAATTTAGATTCCAGGGAGTAAAGGGCTGTCTAACAGGGGGCCTAAGATGAATGGTGCCCTTAAGGAAGGCCCTACATAATCTGTTAGACATTAAGTTAGACCCCTCAGCTCCTAAGTGAAAATTCGAGATGGCAGCCAATTGGACTCTAATAGTGGCAGCTGCAGCACCTTCACAAAAAAGTTTAGAGAGGAATTCCAGGATATTAGTAATTGGGGCAACATAGGGATCAATGTTATTTTGAGAAGCCCAAAAAAGCAAATTGCTTCCATTTACTAGCATACAACTTTCTTGTAGAGGCCTTATGCGAAGATACAAGAATGTGCTGTACCTCCGAAGGAAAATCATGTGACCTGGTAAGGTAGGGAATTGGAGCAGCCATGCTGTCAGTCTGAGGGAATGAAGGGAAGGATGGAGGGCCCCTGACGAATGTGTCAGTAGGTCTGGAACTGAGACCAGAATCCAAGGTTCCTCCAGTTGATAGAGTCGGAGGAAGGGAAACCAAATCTGACCAAAGAGGGGCTATTAAAATTACAGTCCTTCCGAGAGATTTGGCTTTCTGCAAGAACTTCGGAATCAGGGGTATAGGTGGAAAGGCATACAGGAGTCCTGGGGGCCAATCGTGTATGGGTGAGTCCCTTGGGCTGTCCCCCAGTGGGGGATTCAGGCAAAGTAGCTTCTGCATTTGGAATTCATAGGAGATGCAAACAGGTCGCAGCAAGGTTGGCCCCATCTGCAGAAAATCTTCTCTGCAACATAATTTTTGAGAGAACACTCATGTGGTAGCAGAATGGCTCTGCCCAATTTGTCCACTATCACGTTGGATTTCCCCGGGATGTGTATTGCTATCAGAAAGCACCCGGTGGACACAGCCCACTTGCAAATTCTCAAGGCCTCTCAACACAGGGAATAAGACTTGGTTCCCCCTTCCTTGCTGATGTACCAGAGTACTGACACATTGTCCATCTGTATTGCAACTGTCGCTAAATGCAGAGAGTCGTGGAAGTGCTGCAACGCCAAAAGCACCACTCTCAGCTCCAGAACACTGATGTGCAATGGTATCCGACCAGGTGCCTTGGGCTGTTCTTCCCTGAAAAATCTCCCCCACCCTATCAGAGAAGCATCTGTGGTCACCGTGGTTGATGGCGAGGGGGGAACAAATGGTCAACCCACTGTCAGTTGTTGGCTGGTCAACCACCAGCAAAAATCCTTCTTGCAAGAGTCCGTAATCATGATTAAGAATGACATGGGAAGTTGTTGGTACAACCACTGGGCGAATAGTAATCACTGAAGAATCCTCATGTGCACCTGTCCCAGAGGAACTGCTGTAAGCATAGCTGCCATGGTGCCTAGGAGTTTCAGTACTTGATGGGCAGATACCTTTCTTCTCTGCAGAATGTCCGAGACCTGGTTTTGGAGAGTGGCTATTCTGTCCAGGGGCAATCTTATTGTGGTGGTGGTAGTGTCTAGTTCTGCTCCGATAAAGGAGATATATGCTGGGATGACGACAAAGCAGACTTTTCAAAATTGATAATGATGCCTAACCGAGAGCAGAGATTGAGAGTGTGATCTCTGGGCAGAATTAGTTGATGCCTGGAGGCGGCAGTAAGGAGCTAGTCATCCAGATACGGAAACACT
The DNA here is from genome assembly GCF_019279795.1 of Protopterus annectens. NCBI lineage: Eukaryota > Metazoa > Chordata > Ceratodontiformes > Protopteridae > Protopterus > Protopterus annectens. Next base: position 251,260,608 of record NC_056747.1, read on the forward strand.
CAGAATCCTTGAGGCCTCAAGTGAGCCGTAACCACTGTCATGCATTTGGTAAACACTCTGGGGCTGTCATGAGACCAAAGGGCAGTGCTTGGAATTGGTAGTGACTGGCTCCCAGATGGAAATGCAGATGATCTCTGAATGGCCTGGCCATTTTGATGTGGTAGTATGCATACTTGAGATCTATACAGCACATCCAATCGCCCACTCCAAGGAATGGGAGAATAGACTGAAGCGTGACCATCCGGAACTTCTCCTTCTTTACAAATGTGTTGAGTCTGCTGAGATCCAAGATGGGCCTCCACTCCCCTGTCTTCTTTGGAACTAAAAATATCTGGAGTAAGTTGCTGAGACTGGCTGGATGACTCTTTTCCTGCAGCCTCTGGATTTCTATGGCTGCTTGATCCCTGAGACTGGGTGGAATGTCTGGGATTTTTTTGCCAACAGGTGGATTTTTTAGAAATGGGATGATATATCCTCTGGTAACGATGATTTGTACCCAAGAATCTATTGTAATTCCTAGCCAGGCATCTGGATACAAAGCCAAGCGACCCCTGACTGCCTCCAGAGCAGGACAGTTGGGCCTCCTCTCAGGAGCGCTGATAAGGCTTACCAAGGAACTGATCCCAGTCGCCCTGGTTCTGCGGACCCCCTTTGCCACCAGGGCAGCGTCTTCCATTATTGCCCACTCCTCTGTCCCTGGAAAGGGGGTTCACTGTGTGTGTGTTCTGGAGAGCTCCTTGGGACTTTCAGAACCACCTTTCTGCCCTTTGGGGTATGATCTGGTAGGGTAGAAAAACGGACTCCTACGGCAGATAGTCTTTCCCTCCTGCTCACACCTAATGAGAGTCTCCTTGACTTTGGGCCCAAACAGAGAAGAGCCATCAAATGGGGTGTTGACAAAGGAAGACTTGAAGGCTTCCACAAAGGTGCATAAGCGCATCCAGGATGGTTTCCGAAGAGCTATCAGTGCACCCGCTGCCCGACTCGACCCATCGGCTGCACAGGATATGAGCCCCATGGACGAGATCACAATGGAGTTAAGGGTACTAAGTTTTGCTGTCATATTGTCAGAGACAGCTCCATCTGTATGATCCTGCAGAGCATCTCCAAGCTCTTTCAGGAGATCTCTCTGAAGACGGGCGAAATGAGTCAAATAGTTAAGCGATCGCATGGCAAATGCTCGCAGAACTAAAAATGCATTTCCCGTATCTGTCCATTGTCCTAGAATCCCTGTTAGGAGGATGGACAGTGGAAGAGGTTTCAAACATCTCTTTCTTGGTGGCCACCGCCACCACCATGGCATCATCAGGGACTTCCTTAGTGAGGAACATCTTGTCTTGGGGGAGGTGATAAATTTGCTGGGCCTCTGAGGGACTGGTTTCATGGAATCAGGAGACTCCCACGCCCTTCAAGCGACCAATTCCATCAACTCGTCGAAAGGCAGAGTCACCCTGGAGGTGGAAGGTTAAGACCCAAAGGCCTTCAGAGCACCAAACTCATCCTCAGTAGGGTTAACAGACTGCCAGTCACCACTCTGCTTTAGGACTTCCAGGATATCCACAAAGGAGATATCCTCCAAGGGGGACCGTGGGGACCCTTCCGATTCCTCTAAGTTGGTGTCTGATGTCAAAGATTCCTGAGGGTTATCTAAATGTCTCCTCTTGCATAATCTCTTCCTGGGAACCTCATCAGTGGGAGCTTCTGGTGAGGTCTCAGTAAGGCAAGGGTCACCCAATGGGGTTACCTGAGGCTCCGGGTCTTGATGCTTCACAGGGATCTGCGATGCAGATGCAAAACATGGCACTTTAGGGGAGGAAGAGGAAGGACCTGATGATGTGCGTGTCTTAGACGACATAACCCTCCTCATGGCATCAAAGGCACTGCTGCTCTGACCCAAGGAAGCCGCCGGTTCCGAAGAAGACTGCAACTTCCCCGTCACCGAGACAGTGGGCTCCGAAACAGTGGACGGAGCTGAGCTCATCCACGCCGAAGCCTAGAGAGGAAGGATTGGAACCAATGCATCGGTTTGACTCTCACCCCGGAACCGATGAGAGAGAGTGTCGGCTCCAAGAGTCTTCCAATGGAACTGAATTCAGGGTTGATGGATCCAAAAGTGCTGGAACAGGCCTCGGCTCCAAGGGCTCCACAACCATCAGATCCTCCTCCTCCAGCTCCAAAGGCCCTGCTCGGCTCAGAGGAGGAGTAGTCACAGCCAGTGGGATGGTCTCAGGCTTCGAACCCTGTTGGGTTGAAGCCAACAGCAATTTAGCCACTGCCGGGTTCTCCAAAAGTCTCTGCACCACCCAGTCCACATCCACATTGGAAAGAGTCCTCGGCGAACAGATCAAAGGAACTGAAGACGCCACCGACTGAAGGATGGGTGACTTTAGAATTTCGGAGACGGGTTCCAAGACTGGAGACTGGCTCCAAAACACCTGTTTGGTGCACGGCTCCGAAAACTGCGGAGCTGGCGACCGCACATTCACCGAAGAACTCGGAGCCGATGACCTGGGCTCCGAGGACACCTTTAAAGACTTCGACCCCTTCGAGGACTTGGAGGTCCGGTCAGCCTTATCCAAGGTGTCTTGAAAATCCAGCTTCAACAAGTCTCTATCTACCAACTTCCTTCTCCTCTCTAATAAAACCCTGCTGCTGAAGGAGTGGCAGATACAGCAATCCTCCTGGAGGTGAACAGGCCCCAGACAATAAACACATTTAACATGCGAGTCTGTAATGGACATTTTCTACCCGCATTTTGGGCACTTCTTGAAGCCAGATTTTTGCTTCTCCCTATGATCAGCCATATTAGCAAGCACAGAAATATGGAAGCACACTAGAGAAGTTGTCAGGTCCCTGAACAACCGTCAAATTATTCTGCAAGAAAACAATAACACTAAGCTGAAAAAAACGGTTACTGCACTAACAACCACACAGAAATATCAACAGTCCCACAATAACAAACTGAGTTGTCAGATCCCTGTAAAACCAAGGATAAAATGTATGTTTAGACTAGCAAACACCTATCTAACACACTAAATATAAGTATATATAGATATATATTTAAAGGATAACCAAAAAAATGGCAAAGGCCTAAGAGCAACTGCTCTGTAACAAACACAAGAATCCTAAATTTAGAGAGTTCTAAAGGCTAATCTGCTCAGCAGCTATAAACAACTAGAAATTACAACACTCTACTGTAATACACTCAAGAAATTAGTCTAAAGTTTGTCAAAAAACTTTATAAGAAAATACTACTGGCCCGACTTCTCCGACGACCTAGCGATCAGCTGCAGTGGCAAACTAGATCTGGGGTAGGACAGAGAGCATCATGGGATAGGGGCCTGGCCTCGAGCTACTCTTAGATCTTTAGCTAGTAAAGCGGCCGATGTGTAAGAATAAATGGTGAGATTGAACAACTTCACATTACCTCTTTTGGCTGTCAGAGACCTGGTGGCAATTCCCTCCTCAACATCAGCTGCAGACATTGGAAAAACCTCCAAGGATGTGTAAGAACTTTGATCCATGCTGTCCTCCGATGGGGTCATGGCTAAGGAATCCAAGGCAAGCACCAGATGGTCTTCAGGGCTTTCACTAGCTTTTAGAGTCAAATACAAAGAGGCTGGACAGCAACCTTATCAGGCCTAATCTTTTTGGCCACCTTTTTGACAGACAACTGGCCCTTGGGATGGGTGGATTCTGCCACAGCACCCTGAGCCAACAGCTTTAGTCATTGGTTCTCAAGATATATGGATAAGGAGGATAAACAATTACATAGGGTCTTGGCACAAACACTTGACAGACAGAGCACTGCTTATGGTTGTGGGAAGAACTCAAGCAAAAAAGACACTGGTTGTGACTGTGTTTATGACGACTCTGACATTTTCCTTTCCGAGATGACATGAGCACAAATACCAGACCAAATTGAAAAAAAAAAGAGAGAAGAAACCACAATGGGGCACATCTGAAAGCAACTTGGTAACCAGCAAAGCAGAAGGATGTTTGATAATGATGTTCAGACTGGTAGCCAAGAGTGTTTGCATCTGTATAGGTCACCTTTATGATCTATGTCTTACATGGGGAACATACACATGATGTATGGCACCTCTAAGACCCAAGATATTTGGTATACTGGCTGGATGCTGGGCTATCCTTGGCAGGAGATCCCTTATGTAAAGAGTACTGCAACACTGATATGACAGGACATCTGAAAGTGTAATCCAGACTCAGAAAACCTTATAAAATGTTTGAAATATATGACTACAGGAATGTGATGATAATCACCCTTTAAAATCTTGAGTTACCAAAAACTGAAAGCATCTTATAAGATGTTAAGGGATAGCATCTTGAACTTTGTGACTTTCACAAACCGTTTGAGTAAGGAAAAATCTAGGACTTGTCTCCACTAAGCTTCTCTCTTTGGTATCAGAAATATTCTTGAAGTAAAATCTTTCTCTGTCAGGGAAGGTGGAACATGATCTATTACTCCTTGAGCCACAAAATGCTGAATGACAGAGGTAAATAAAGTTTGATCTGGTAGATAAGGTAGAATCCACTGAAAAGGCGGTAGGGATTCCCACAGCCATTTGTACTCATGACGGATTACTATCCAGATTTTGGGGAAGGCAAAGGACTGCCCTGGGGGTAGAGGCATACAGTTTATAGATAGTCATTCGGACATGTTGTACTGTCCTTATTTTTAGTAGGCTACCCATCTTTTCAGAGCACCCTTGACACTGTTTTGTGAAGGTCTGCCTGTTTTCTTTTCATAAAAAGATCCTGAGTCGGGAATGAAACCTTTGCCAAACTTGGAGAAGGAAGGCTGAAAAATAAGAGTCACCCCTTGAATCAATTTCTCTCGTCACATTTTCAGAACCTCAGAGCAGATGATCCAATACCAACCTTCCTATTGTCGCTCTCCTACTTTGGACACAATAGAAGAGTCTTTGTGGGTTCTGTTCAAGCAGCTTTATTTTATACAAACACATTACAACAGAAGTTAACTTACGTAACTTATATACAAGCTAACTGCTGGAATCATTCATGTTTGCTATCTGGCTGCACTCTCAAAATGGCACTAGGAATGGCATGGCATTGACATTTATACATGCATGTTATGTCTGACATGCTTCTTAAAGACACAGTACACATAGCACGTGCACTCTGATCTACATCCTCCCTCTTGAAAAATGAAACATGCAATGTTATGAATCTATATGGCATGCAGATATCACACACAGATCTCCATCATGTATTTACACAAGCTAAAATACATATATAGACACAGTTAAGGCCATGTTGTTGCATATTTCACACTGGGCCCAGATACTAGTCCATATAGTGTGACATAAAACTGGGAATTGGACTTAGCAACTGGAGCTGTCTCTATAAAATTTTCAGTCTTCATATTGTCTGAAACATCTTCAGGAATGGAATCAGAGATAGGAATACACGCTGGAATGGCAGCAACATTTGGTTCACTCTGAGATCTAGAGTCTGTCTCATCAAAATGATGTTGTGATGATGATTCTGGTACAGGAAGTAAATGACTACGGCTTCTCTTGTACTCCATACCCTCGGATTCTACAAGGTAGGATCTAGGCTCGGCACATATACCTGTAACTTGACCAATCCGGTCGAAACCTTTCACCATTTGTATTCTCACCATTGCTCCTTCCCTCAACAAATAAAGAAATCTGCTCTTTTTGGCATAATTGGACTTCTGGATTGAACGCTTCTTGAAAAGTTAAGACTTTATGGTTCTGTTCTTAGTTTTAGGCGTCAATAAACTGGAACTAATAGGTAGCGTTATTCTAGTTTGCCTGGAAAGAAGTCTGAGTGGGTAAGCCAAGAATATCATCACGAGATATGTTTCTGAGATTAAGTAAATTCAAAAAGACATCGGTATTGTCACACTTTGTTCTTTCAAGTAACTGCTTTGCACTCTGCACTGCATGTTCAACTAGACCATCTGACTGTGGATATTTAGGACTACTAGCAAAATGCGCAAAGTCCCATTCTCTCGCAAATTTCTCAAACTGACTAGTAAATTGAGTACCATTGTCAGAGAGAACTACCATGGACTGAGAAATGACATTTCAACTTAGTAATAACAGTGGTGGACGTTAGGTTAGGTAGTAAGTCAATCTCAAACCAGTTCGATTAAGAGTCTGCCACACTGATAGCGGACCTATAACACATGTGTCAAAGGTGACACGCCAGCGATCACTAACACCAGAGTTACCAAAGACACTGCTTTTGCATTTGTTGCTCATGTGAAATGCACTGAATTATTTTGTGTCAAGAGCTTTTGACACAATACCCAAAAATGTTCGCCATCACTGGTCTACCAATACAAAGCACTGTTGATTGTTCCACTTGAAGATATCAGTGGCTATTGTCGACCAAAGTAGTTCAGGGACTTGACTTAGCTGAAGTGGTTCTCTTTGCAAATGCGGTCTAGTACTACTGCATACTGAACAAGAAGATAGTACTTTATCAATGTCTTTCAGTAATGAAGGCCAAAATACCAATTCTCTCACTCTTTTCTTAGTGGATGCAGAACCTGGGTGACCACAATGCAAAATCTGGATATATTCTTGTTGTAAGGAAACAGGGACAACAATTTTAGGACCTCTGAAAATAATGCCATCTTCCAGCAACATTTCATCTCTGTAAGGAAAACAGGTTCGCACTTCATGTGGTACACTAGATTGCTTCAATGACCATCAAACATTAGTATAGTGATTGAGCTTTTGCAAAATTGGATCAGTCAGTGTGATCTCTTAACTCATCAAGCCTAGTGGTAGAAAAATTATGCACTGCCATCACGTCAAAGTCAAAATTCTCTGAGTCAAGCTGTTCTGTCATATTTCTGGGTGAGCTGGATAAAGTATCAGCCAGAGTAGTTTGCCTTTGGTATAGATCATTTTGAAATTTACTTTTGCAATTTGTGCATCATTCTTTGTAATCTTTCTGGAGCTGAATGCATAGGCTTTTTTAGAATAATAACTAGAGGTTGGTAGTCAGTTTCAATCTGAATATCTCGACCATAAATATAATCATGAAAATTGGAACATGCAAATACTATTGCCAAAAGTTCTTTCTCAATTTGAGCATACTGAATGTCAGTTTGGGTAAGTGTTCTAGATGCATAGACTACTGGTCTGCATTCTTGAAGTATAAATGCGCCTAAACCAAATTTTGAATCACAAGAAAGAGTGACTGGTTTGTTCACGTCATAATATCTTAATATAGGTGGGGGTGGCAATTTTCTGCTTAAGGTCTTCAAATGCCTTCTGGGGTATTCTAGCCAAGACCATGCAACAATTTTGCAAGTTAGCTTTTTTAAAGGAGATGCCAACAATCTGAAGTCTGGTATAAACTTGCCTAAATAGTTGACCATGACTAGGAAATGCTGTACAGCTTGAACACTGTCTGGTGCTGATATCTCAAGAATAGCTGCTTGCTTGATTGGATCTGGTCTCAAACCAGTACTGGTAAACAAATGACCTACATATGTAACTTCTGATAGCCTGAATTTGCACTTCAGAGGACTGAACTTTAAGTTGACTTCACGTGCTCTGTCTAGAACTCTCTTTAGGTTTCTGTCATGCTCTACTTCACCATTGCCTCCAACCAATAAAACATCTACTATTATAGCACAAGGATAACATGAAAAAAATTGCTCCATTGCACGCTGGAAGGCTTCACTTGCAGAATTTATTCCAAATGGCATCCTTGGAATCTGTATCTGCCAAATGGGGTACCAAAAGTGGTTAGTAATGAGGATTGGTGATCAAGCATCACTTGCCAAAATGAACTCTCTGCATCCAAGACAGAAAAAAACAGTGGCATTCGGTATTAGGGATGAGACCTCTGACTGTGCTCATTGGATGATATGGTCTCTTCAATGCTTTGTTCAAATCTCTTAGGTCAATACATATTCTGATTTTGTCTAAGCCTTTTCTGAGAGCTGCTACCATAGACAACACCCATTCGGTTGGCTCTGTACCTGGACAAATTACACCTTGCTGCACCATTTTATCCAACTGAGCCTTGACTTTATTCTGCATAGCTATCAGAACTTTTCTTGATGGTCTGACCACTAGATGACCTCTGGGTCTAACTTCATGGAATACACAACTGGAAGTTTGCCCAACTTGTCATCGAAAACATAGGGCGGCACAATGCCAGGGCACTTCTATGGGCTAGGCTTGTAAAGGCTCCAGGGCCATTAGCCTAGTACACACCTATGAACATCAGCATACTCTGAGAAAATGGCTTTAAACATATTAGAACTAGGAGATGCCCTTATGTGATGAACTTCTTTGGTAAAGGAAAGATTCATTCTCAAACTATCTGAGACCCAATAAAGACTGTAGTGGCCTTCGGACTGCATAGAATAACAAGTTGTAACAGTTCTTGGCCAAACAACCTGAAAGCATCACTGAGCCTTCGGTTTGAATTTCTTTACCTCCATAAGCAACAGGTTTCGCACTACTGGCCACATTGAGTTGCTCATTGGCTCTCACTTTAGCAAATGTGTCTGCTGATAATAACATTACACTTTGAACCAGTATCTACTTTAAGCTCTGTGGATTTACCATTGATCCAGACAGTACAAAACACTTTGTTCTTTGCCAATAAATTCACTGCATCAGCTCTTTCACCAAACACTTATATACCATCTCCACAGAAAACTGTCTCTCTACTTGATCAACTCATTTTTTTGTGACCCTTCTTTACCAACTGTGTGAGGTTTATTTGATTTACAAAACTTTTGAAAATGGTTCAGTTTTTTACACTTGTGACATTGCTGACCAAATGCTAAGCATTTCTCTCTTGTAGACTCAAGATTTGCACCACAATTGCAATGGCAGCAATAAAGCTGGACTTGGGTTTTGCTGATTCACTCTTGTACTGCACTGAGGAACATGCTCCCTTAACTGAACTAGTCTTAGAACTTGCTGTAAATCTAAGTGGTTTCTCTGGACAGCCAGGAGGAACTGTGGCTGCCATGTGTTTAGGCCTTCTACTTCTGTTGCCACGTGTTGCACGCTATTTACGTTTGCTCTGGAGCCTGTTGAAACCATGCTCTTGTCACTTGCAATGATAATTGTGTGTTTTTCTGACACTTCATGGATCTGACAAATGTTGATGGCTTTACTCAATGTTAAATCACTGTCATGAACACGAAGCAAAGCTCTTTCTTACAGCAGCACTATTAATACGACACACAAGCTTGTCCTTTATTAATTCATCTTTTAGGTCACCAAACTGACACATTTTAGCTTTGTTTCTCAGGTCAGTTATATAAGATGCAAAAGTTTCTCCTGATTTCTGATCTCTCATGTAAAACAAATGCCTCTCTAATGTAATATTTGCCTGGGGATTATATATCTCTCTGAACTTGCGCTTCAAACACACAGGGTCTTGCCTTGATTCAGCCTGTACAACAATATGACGATTTTCACCCTCTCCCTCATATACTGTGGGTGCATTCACCAATGAACCCTCTCTTTCTATGGCTTCTGACCCAGCTAGGTTTAACAAAATGAATGCCTTGGTGCATGCATCTTTATCTAAATAAGGTGCTTGTATAAAAATATCATACTCTTGCTCAAATTTACTCCAACTCTGTGCAATATTCTGATCAAATACAAGTGGTAAGTGCTTTAAAAATCCATCTGCCATATTAACACATACCCATGAAGGGTTTTGCAAATAAGCATGGACACATACACATATGCCAGTATTCATAACTTTGTGCTTCTGAAATTATGCTTTTGGGCTTTTCAAAATTAAGTTATTGGGCTTTTCTGTGAAACAACCTCTCGGGCACTGTACCACCTTTGAAATCATTTTATTGCAAGAAATCACCTCTTATCAGTATAAGAAACATATCAAACAACTGCACGATGCAAGCCTCTATACAACTGGACTTCACAAAATAAGTCTCTAGGGCACTGTAATACTCTCAAAATTATTGTCTTGCTAAAGTAATTTATAATTTTAGAAAACATCTCAAATTACTTCACAATGCAAATGAACTGGGCAAGAGAAGCTCAGAGTCAATAACATTTAGAAGTAATTGCACTTTGCAAATAAACTGTACACAGCACACTGAAATTTCTCCAAAATGGTGGTACCTTGCTAGGCAACTCTTTACAGTGCAAGAAATACTCTGTAATGGTGGCACTTTGCAAATAGAAACACCCAGCACAAGAAACTTTTCAAAATGGCTATACTTTGACTGCACTTCACAAAATAGTTGTATTTTGCACACAATTAAATTCTTTGGAATACATACACAGTAATAAGCACACACTGTAAGGACTTTTACACATTTTGAGATACTTTGAAAAAACTTTAGTTATGCCCTTAATACAATACAAAGTCGTAGTTGTGCCAAAACACAGCACTTTTCCAAAAAACATAGTCACCCAGCTTTATTTATGTTTAATGTGCCCTTTTTGCCCTTATTATATTCATTTTGCTCAATTAATCTCATGCCCATTGTACTTATCTTGTGCTTATTTTACTCTAAACATGCCCATTTTGCCCTTAAACATGCTTGTTTTGCTTTTCTGATAATCACTTTGCCAAATGTCATTATTTTAAACATTTCCCTTAGTTAAGAAACCTTTTTGTGCCGCTCGCTTGTTTAATAATAAGGTTTGTGCCCTTGAAATGCTCCATTTTACCTTTGATTCTTTTCTGGCTCTTTTTCTTGCTCTTTTCTCTTAGTTTACCCTTCACTATCATCCTTGCACCTCATAGCTCCAAATATTGTCTGCGATCCCAGTTCTGACACCATGTCACTCTCCTACTTTGGACACAATAGAAGAGTCTTTGTGGGTTCTGTTCAAGCAGCTTTATTTTATACAAACACATTACAGTAGAAGTTAACTGACTAACTTAAGTAACCTATACAAACTAACTGCTGGAATCATACATACTTGCTCTCTGGCTGCACTCCTAAAATGGCACTAGGAATGGCACATGCTTGACATTCATACATGCACATTACGTCTTTGACATACTCCTTAAAGCATGTGTACTCTGATCTACATTTTTCAAGGGGAAAAGTCAAATTTTCAATCTTCAGGCAGATTTTGAAAACATAACCCTGCAAACCTTCTCATCACACACCCAGTAGCTGCTGCTGCTCTAGAAAAGGCATCAGCTGAGTCATAAGAAAACATCAAATATTATTTGGTTATTTGAGAAGCATAAGCAATAATAACCAGTAATAGCATTGAGAAAGTTTACCATCATACAAAGGAAAATTGCCAGTAATGTTCATCATATTTTCAAAAGAAGCACAACAAAAACATTAATATGTGAGGTCAACAATTCAGAATCCTAAAACTAGAGAAGCAGAGGAATACTCTTTTTCCCAAACCTATCAAGAGCTTTCCCATTTTTGTCAAAGGGAAAAGGAGGGATTAGCATTCACATATCGTTCATCTGCAGAAGAATTTGACAAGGAAATCACTGCAGGATCAGATCTGGGAGTAGAAAAGTGTTTGAAAGACTGAGGAACATTATATAATCTATATGCCATCTTAGGAGCTGCAGGCTGTAATTGTAAGACTGAGGAACATTATATAATCTATATGCCATATTAGGGGCTACAAGCTGTAATAACATTCACCTCCAAAGATGGAAGAACAGGAGGAACAGCAGTAGGCTGGAGAAACCCAAGTTGTAATAATTCATAATATTTCTTCAAAGAAACTGGAATGTCATTTTGTTCCCATTGGAAAAAATAGATCAGCCTAGATATGGTTTGAGAAAAGGAAAAATAGTCCAAGGGAAACATGGAAGAAATACTCTTTCTAAAGTAAATAACAGAATTTGTTCCCTCACTGCGAATCTTCATAAACTGAAGAAGTATTTTCTCTTGCCACAAGATCCAGAATAAAAAGGGATCAGAGCCTGAACTAAGCCCTGAGCCAAGCCCAATAAATCTTTTCTATCTAAAGAAACAGAGACATAAGAAAAATGTTTACCTTTCTGCTTCTTTTTGACAGAAATATCTATAAGAGCAGACTGACTCATGATTATGACATCACCATACCTCTCAACCTCTTACAGCAAAAAATTTGGACAATGCCAGAAATAATGGGGGGAGGGGCAATTTTTAAACATTCCTTACAAACTTAGAAAGGTGATACAACAAGCAGGTTTGTCTTTAATGACTTGTCAATAATATACTAGAGAAACTACATTTTCTAAAAAATGGACCAAAAATATGATACAAAAATCTGTAGAGTTGAGAGGTATGTCCCATCACCCTATGATCAAGGCATCTTATTCCAGCTATGAAGAAGCAATCCTCACTCCTTTTCCCGAGACTGACAACAGTGGTTGTCCCATGCCTGCAATGGATACTGTCATCTACACAGAACATGTCTAATCTCAGTCCATTGTGGCTGAAGGGACTACATCAGTAGAACCCAAGGAAGAAGCGTAGTCTAAGGATCCTGAAATGGCCACTACAGTGTCATCAATCTGCAGCTGAGGTAAGGCTGCAGCTTGCTGATGAGGCAAAGGAGGTCTTCAGTTTTCCTTCTTTTTGGGACCAGAGGAAAGAAATTAGAAAATGGAAAGCTGTTCCTTGGTAAAACTGGGAAAAAAGCCTGAAACTCAGGCAGAAATAGCAGCAGCTGGTAAAAGGCAAGTACCAAAAAAGCAGTGTTTTCACCAAAAATACATTGGGACAGGCACCAAACACACTTGCCCCAGGCCCCAAAAATAATTTATAAAATTATCAGTCAAAAATAAACTTGAGAAAAACAAAACTTTACACTAAAATACAGAAAAAGAACCACACTTCAATTGACAGAAATGTCATTCAACAAACCAAAAATTAAATCCTAAGAGAAAAAAAAACAGCTCCTGAAAATAAAGTATTGTTTTCAGTCATAAAATTAAAAGTGAAAGACTTTCTTCTGAAGGGAGCTTATCTCCCCAGCAATGGAAACACACCAGCAAACCATCGATCCTGGAAAGCCTGCAACAAGAGTGCACTTTGGAGGCAAGAAAGCTTTGAACAGCATGGCGCCCTGATTGTTGATTTCTTCCAGAAAGAGCTGTCAATGGTCTGGGCACTTGGAAGGTGTTCTTAAGCTTTAGAATCTGACTGGCTGTAATATCCTAGGTTGGATATTAATCCATACAGTGAAGGTCACTGCAGCAGTGATCTAATGATTAACATCATGGTTTTCCATGAAAATAATTTTAAGTCTGTAAAAGAAGCTCATTCAAAGAGAAGTTTTGTTTGACCTGCTAGCACAAAAATGAGGCGCCAAGGAGGGGTTGGGTCCTTTATTGCAGGATGCAGAAGAAACAATCCCTTGAGAAAGGCCTTGCACTGCTTATGTGAAGCCAGGCAGTGGCTTTGGAAACTACGATGAAAATTCAAGATGGAAGCCAACTGCACCTTTATGGTGGAATAACTAGGCCCTGTCCTATAAAGTGTTGAGAGGAAATGTAATATATCTGAGATGTAAGCAGTGAAGGGGTCCAAGTCATGATTCAGAGCCCAAACAGAAAAACGTTTACTTTTAAAGACCTTGTAAGTAGACAGATTCTGTGATGCTGATGACATACGCATTTCTGTTTGAGAAAAGGAGGGATTTTTGACCATTACAATTACTACAGATATCATGCAGTTAGCTCAAAACTGTGAAGGTCCAGGTGAGGCTGACTGAAGGGGTGAGAAAGACGATCTGGTTTTGGATTTAGAAGCTAGGGAGACTTATTCAAACTGAGGCTGAAGCAAAAATAATCAGATTTGCCTGGGCTATAAACAGCCAAAGAGAACTATTGCTGATCTGCAAGGAGATGCTTCCTGAAGGAACTTGTGAATGGGTGGTGAGGCATACAAATGCTTGGGTAGGGCCAATGACAGACAAGAGCATTCTGCAGTGACTGCCTTTTCTGGGGTATTACGGCAAAGTAGCTGCTGCATTTAGTGTTGAAAGGGGAAGCAATCTGACAGAAAATCTGATGAGTCAGTGAAAAGATGAAGGATGAATCTTCAGGCATCATAAATACTAGCACTGAATGAGTTCTGGTTATGTTGTTGATACAAACTGGAAAACATTTTCCCATTTTCTAATATGTTTTTCTAGTAGCAGGCTTTCCTGCCTCCATTAGTACCTGCTGGACATCTTCAGTAAACAGGTGCCTAAAAGGTATTAAGACCCTATCTTCCAGGCGGTCAGTATAAGTTCTTTGGGGTCAGAATGTATCAAACACCCCCTGTTCTTGTGCGAATAGATCCAGTTTGTGAGGAGGCTTGTGGTAATTTTCCTTGGCAAATTCCAAAAGAAGGGAAAATCACTGTTGGCTGGACCAGAATGGAGTCATCACAATAATCTTGAGGGATTCCTTCTGAATCTTCAAAACTACCCTGGATAAGGGTGGAAAAGCATACAGGATTATTCCTGGCTAAGGAAAAAGTAGCTTCAAAGCCTTCTTGCATGGAGTCCAGTTGCAGAATTTTGCCAAATGATTGTTTAGTCAGGAGGCAACAAGGTCTACTTGATCAATTCCCCATAAATGAATGGATCAAATCTTGGAAGACCCCTTAATCTAATTTCCATTTGTGAGGATTTGCCTTTGTCCTGCTCAGCTTGCCTACCCCACAGTTTTGCTCGGATGGAATGTAGGAAACCTGCATAAGGAGACTGTGCTGTAAACCTTACGCTAACAAGGTCAGGGGATAAGACCTGTTTTCCCCCTTGCTTGTTTACGTATATCACAGTGGTATTGTCTGTAACAACTTGAAGTAGTCCTGCAGATTAAAGGTGATTCAGAGAGTTCAGTGTCTTGATAAGGGCAAGCATCTCTTACATTTATGTACTCGTGTCTCTTTGTTGTCACAGATACCTTGCACTTTTATCCTCCTTGACACTGTAAAGTCTGAGGTGTCAGCAGGGACTGACTGCTTTGGGGCAGGAGGGGAGAAGAGCAGAACTGGATTTAGGGATACTGGAGGTCTCCACCAAGTGATCTGTTCTCAGTTCCCAAAACTGAAAAAAAACAATAGGTGCTGGTGGTGGGACCAGACAGACTTCAGATACCACTATCTTTTCTTATATTGAGTCTTACCAGATGTACCACAAGAATCATAGATGCCATGAGACTCAGAATCTTGAGGTATTCCCTTGCAGTGACTGAAGTAAGAATAGAAAAAAAAATGGAAATTTTTAATTATAGATTTATTTTTCCTGCGGAAGAAAAACTCTTTGTACTGAAGTGTTTCCCAAGAAGACAATCCTGTGTGATGGATTCAAAAAAAAAAAAACTTTTGAATGTTATTTTGGAATTCCAGCCTGCATAGCAGATCTCTCACCTGAGTGAGTGGTTCCCAAAACTTTGAAAAAAACTCAGCAATGTTAAGCAAGTTGACTGAATATAGAAAAATATGGATACCCTTTAGCCTGCAATGTGCTATAACTGGAGATGAACACTCTTGGAACAGTGGAAAGCCAAGAGGGTAAGGCAGAAAACTGATAAATTGATCTATACACATAAAACATTAAGAAACATCTGAAGACTGGATAGACAGGAATGTGATAAGCATAAGAAACATCTGAAGACTGGATAGACAGGAATGTGATAAGCATCTTTTAAAGCTAAGGTTACCAAAAAAAATCTCAAATGAGGAAGTAGTAGTAAGAGATTGTGTAGTGAAACCACTTTGTATTTGAGCACTGTTACAAACAGGTTTAGGAAAGAAGGTTGAAAACTGGTTTCCAGGCACTTTCTTTCTTTGGCACCAGAAACATTCTTGAATTAAAAACACTTCGCCACCAGGAAGGACAAATTCTTTCTATTACCCCCTGAGAAAGTATGTTGTGTAGGACATTAGGGAATGGAGGGAGTTTGGTCAGGTGGATTTGGAATAATTCCCTGGAAAGGAGGTATTTCTTCCAACGGCCATCTATATCCCTTCTGAATTTAAGAACCCATTTGTCTGAAAAAATCTGTTGCCAAAGATAGAAAAGAAGATTTAGACTTCCTAGAAGGGGTAAGGTACTGTCAGGGTGCGGGTTAATAAAATCCCTTACATAGTTATTTTGACTTATTTGACTTTCCTTTGTTTTAGGAGGCTCCTGTTTTCTTTTTGGAACCTCCCTGCCACAGTTTTTTTTAACTGTCTGCTTACCAGCATTTTACTGAGGTGGTTTGTTTTGTTTCTTGCAAAAACTGAATAAGGGAGCAAAAAAAAAACTCTTTAGAAAATTTAGAGGAGGCAGGCTGAAAATCTCGGTTTCAGATGACTCCTCTCATCACATATTTTGATAACCTCTGCAGCACAGGGGCCAAAAAACACAAGTTATATGTATTTACCATAGTGATAACTTTGTGTTGTCATCTTCTGTCCATTTCAACTTTCTGGGTTAACTGATCAGACAATGGCAATCTCACAGTCTTCAGTCAGAGAGCTCTGCCTTCTCTACCCACAATACCCTGCTCTCCTATTTTCTCCTCAGACAACCCTTTTAAAATAATATTAAATCTAAACAACATATTAATAAAAGTGGCAACAGGTAAAGGATGACAGACAAGAACCTCTACATTTCAGCTTACAGGCCAGTATGGATCTCTTCACTAAAAAAATGACTATTTGGAATGGGTAAGAAGACAGGGAGGGATGGTTGAACTAGATGGAAGAAGGCAACATGGATCTATTGTTATAGTAAGTACATAACGTGGATACAATTTTGTCTTTTCCATCCAGCTTCAACCTCTGGGACAGAGTCCCCAGCCAAAGAAAACCCCAGGGAGGTCCTAGGAGAGAATATTACGCAAAATGATGGAACCACATGAAGCTCTTGACCTAGACTGAACATCCAATTTGTAAGGAGAAAGAAAGGTATGAATGCTAGACCAGGTAGCTGCAGCACAAATATCAATAAATGCTTGTGAGAAAAAAGGCAGCAGAGGTGGCCACTGCTCTAACTGAATGACTCTAGGCTTCACAAGTAAGGACATTCCCTTCAAAGAGTACAAAAATGAGATGCAGTTGGATAGCCATTTGGATAGGGTCTCAATGGAAATGAGCTTTCTCATTCTCGACTTAGAAAAGCTAACAGTTGATCAAATTTCGAAAACTTTTGGTTTTATCCAAATGGAACTTGAGCTGTCTATGAACATCCAAACAATGAAGCAAATATTCTCCCTTTTTACTGAAATTTGGAAAGAAGAATGGTAAGTGAATGGGCTGGTTTAAATTAGATTCCAAAGTGACCATATTCAAAATGATGGTTTTGTCCTAAGAGAAACTGTCCTTATGAGAAATCAAGTAAGGAGATATGGAGGATTGTGCTTGAAACTCAGATACCACTTTGAAGTAACAGCCACCAGGAAGAAGGTCTTCCATGACAACTTTAAGGATACTGTGGCTGAAGGTTCAAAGGGAAGTCTAGAAAATACTTGTAACATCAGAGAGAGAGTCCACAGAGGTACTGGATCTTGAATAGGTGGCTGTAACAAAAAGGTACCTCTAAAGGAGGCATTTGATAATATGCCTTTTATGGCTCTTAAGTTATCTATGCCAATATGGAAATCTGAAATGGCAGCCAGTTGTATCTTTATGGTGGAGTAACTCAAACCAGAATGAAAAAGACCAGCCAAGAAGTCTAAGATGGCATCCAAGGAGCTGAAAATAGGTCCAAGCCTTTAGAAGAGGTCCAGACAGAGAAATGTTTCCACTTACTAGCATAAACTTTCCTGGATTTAGTTTTCTGGGATGATTAAAGGATATGAATAACTCTTTCCAAGGATTTGGGATTCCTGGACATCATTGGAATTGGAGAAATCATGCAGTTGGATTGAGGGAGCATAGGTTTGGAAAAGGCATCCCTGTAGGATGGGAAATTAGATCTGGGAGTGGATTTAGCACCCAGGGAAGGTGAGGCCAAAGAAAGGGGAATCAAACTTGTCAGTGCCAGAATACAACAATGAGGATCACAGTCGTTCTGCAATGGACTGCCTTCTGAAGAAACTTGATTATCAATGGCTTCAGGTAGTAGGCATACAGGAGACCTGGGGGCTTAGCATACAGAAAAGCATCCTATGGTGACAGTCCCTTGGGAGGATCAGGGCACAAAAGCCGCTGCACTTCATGTTGGATGGGGGGGGTGAAAAGATTGCAGCTGGTAATATCCCATTGGATGAAAATTTGAGCCACTACATTCAGGTTCAAGGACTATTCACAAGGCAGAAGGATGCTCCTACTCAAATTGTTCACCAGAATGTTGAATTTCCCTAGGATGTGTACTGCAATCAGAAACCACTGGGAAGTCACAGCCCACTGCCAAACCCTCGTGGCTTACCAACATACTAGGATAGGAATAAGGTCCTTCTTGCTTATTCTGATACCAAACTACAGATGTGTTGTCTGTTTGAAAGGCAATCACAAGCGTGGGGAGATGGGTCCTGAAATGCCTCTAAAGCTAACAGGACCCACCCTCATCTCAAGGGCGGACCTCAACCAGATACCCTAGACAGTCTTCTCTTGAAAATACCTCCCCCACTCCAACCCAGAAGGAAAGCCTCCATCATGATCATGGCCTGGGGATGGGTAAGAACAAAAGGTTACCTCGCCATGACCCGCAGAGTCTCCACCCACCACCAAATGTTGCAATGACCGATATTTGTCAGAAGCACCAAGAAGTCCTTGAGCTGTGTGACATATGACCACTGAACTGCTAAGTCCACTGTACACTCTCATGTGGAACCTTGTTAGAGGAAAGAGACAAATGTTGCCATATGCTCAAGGAGATGGAGCTTCGCAACTAACAAAGGGTTGAGATCTTAAAGAATGTGAATTGCAATTGTAATGCAAGCAAAGGAAAGTTAGTCTTGATGAAGAAAGCTTGGCTATCTAAGTGATTGTATCCAAATGGCAGCCTATAAATTTCAACACCTGCACTGGTTCCAGGCAGGAATTTTTGTAAGTCACTGTAATGTCTAAGGACAGGCACAGCTGGAGTAAGGATTTTCGAGCCTTGATAACAGATGTGTTCATGGAAGTGGTGAGAAGATGTCCAGGTACAGAACGACCTGAAATCCCTGCAACATAAGTCAGGCTGCCATTACTGCCATACATTTGGTGAACACCCAGGGAGCTGTGGTGAAACCAAAGGGCAGAGCCCAAAAGCGGTAATGACTGGCCCCCAGAAAAAAGGACAGAAATCTTCTAGAGTACCTCACTATGTTTACGTGATAGTAGTCATCCTTGAGATCTGAGAACATCCAGTAATCCTTCATCAGGACAGATAGAATGGACTGCATTCCAACCATCTGGAATTTTGTCTGTCTGACAAAGTGGTTCAGATTGCTGAGATCCTAAATTCGTCTAAGGTCATTGTTTGTCTTTGGTACCAAAAGGACTCTAGAACAGACCCCAGATCCTCACTGATATGGTGGGACCTCTTGGATGACTCAGCTAGCTAGCAGTTTCTGGATTTCTACTACTGCATCCCTTCTCTGATAGGTTGACACATCTGAAAAATATTTTTCGAATCGTCTGGAGTAAATGAAAAGTGAACTGTACAGCCTCTGGACACAAATCTGAACATCCATGTGTCTAAGGTGATGTCCTCCCAAGCTTTTGAGTGTAGAGCTAAGTGACCCCCAACCACCTGCAGAGCAAAGCAATCATGCAGCCATTCAGGAGCATTGAAAAGGCCTCTTTCTGTCCTCGTAACTCCTAGTTAACACCACCTTGAATTTTGAACCAAAAAGGGAAGTACTGTCGAAAGAAGCATTGATGAAGTACACCTTAAAGTAGTCTGCAAACTTGCACAAGAGCATCAAACATGAAAGTGCATAGTGATGCCCATGTCTTCTGTGTGAGATGTCTCATTAGCCACATTGAACAACACCACCCTCATGGAGATGTTCATGATATGACTGACTGGTTGACAACTGAGCCTCCAAAGTTGTCTTCTCTTCTGAGGGTTGCAGAGTCTTCACAACATTTGACACTTCAGCCAGTAGGTTTCACTGAAGTCTTGTTAAATGAGCAAGGTAGTTGAGCACACATAACATGAAAGTTGCTGATATATTCATGCACTTTCCCAAGTCATCCACAGCTCAACAATCCCTGCTGGGTTGATGGGCTGAAAAATGATCCTTCTTTGTGGCAGTTGCAATCTTGATAGAGTCAACCACTGGACCCTTACTCCAATGGGGTCTGTCCATGGAAGGGCCAAAATCCTATCCGAATTCCTAAGAAATTGTTCTATCACATCAGGTTCCCTTCCATGCGGTTTACTGGCCGTTTGGGCAGTTTTTCCATCTCTTTCAACTTTCTGGTCTAAAACCCCCATTTGCACTTTTCCCGCCTTTCCTGTAAGTAGTCTAGTCCAGACACAAATTTGCTGTATATCCAGGACTGATTGTAAGCTTCGGAGTGGTTCCAAAGTTTGCTCTTCAATTTTTCCCTTAGATCTGCTACTTCTCTCCTCTCCTGCACTTTTACTAGCTTATTAGTCTAGCACTTTACCAGACTTCTTGTACCAATTATTGTAACACACAAAAGTGCTACCAGCACTAAACGTTTTACAAGGAAACAGTTCCAGTACTTATTATTAATGACCACCCCTCCAGGCATGTGTAAAGGACAGTTCCGTGTGCTTTCTCCAATTAACCTGGTGAACTTGGGCATCCTGAGGCAATGTAGCAACTGCCTCATGTACACTGACAACCCTCTCCTCTTACCTCCCAACACTCAGACTTGTGAAATGTGCACTTATATATCCAAAATGGAAGCCACCCAAGCTCCAGCCAAGACCGGAATAGCTGGTCAAGAGGAAAAGGTCAACACTTGCACCACACCGCATGGAACACATAGCCCTCCAAAACACACACCAGCACTGTCTTCATATAAATACAAATACCACACACCCACCTTCGTAGAGGCTCTACCCAAACAGCAGAGACCTCCAAGGCACAAACCCACTTGACTACCACAACAAAACACTAATCATGAGACACAAAACTCTCCTAAAGAGTGTACCACTCAACCAAAGCCCCTGAGGCAAAACAGCATGCTCAACACACTAGTCATCGGTGATTCGATAGAGGCGCACACTGATGTCCCAACTCACTAGGTTGAATAAGGAGAAAGTAACATTCAGCTGCCTGTAAGATGCCAGGATCCACCACATAATGCACGCACTCAGGTCCCTCAACAACAGGTACAAGTATGACTCTGTCATTGTACATATGGGTGTGAATGACCTGAAATGTACCTCCCTGGACTACATGAAGAGAGACATGGAGGAGCTCTCGGATTATCTAACCCAGATGGGTATGACCCTAGCCCAGAGTAGCATCCTACCATCACCCAGAATTATATCACAGTACAAGCAGAAAATGATTGATTTCAATAATTGGCCAGGTTTCTGGTGTCATTCTAAGGGGATTCAGTATCTGTCTGCCTGGGATGTCATGAATGACAGACCTCAATGCTTTGCCAGAGATGGCCTGCAGCTGTTACACCTGGGCTTCCGGATACTGGCCATGGCTCTTGCCACCCCTATAGTGCCTTTTTTAGGAGGTGTTCCAAAGACCAAATTACCACCGTAACAGCTACAAACAAATGCAATCTGAGGGTTATGCTGCTCAATGCTAGAAGTCTAAATCTCAAAATGCACTTGCTCGAAGCACTCCTTAAAATGGAGAACATTGACATTTCTGCTGTAACAGAAACCTTGTTCACGGCAGCAGAAAGCACACCTGTACTACCAGGCTATAACTCATTCCACACCTTTCAGCCCCAAAACTTGGACCAAAGCTCCAAAGGTGGTGGGGTCTCCATATTCATAAAGGATGAGCACACCTCCAGACTGGTAGCCCAACATAAACCATCAGAGATACTTCAGGTGCAGCTAAAATTTGGTAAGACAGCGATTCAGGTTGTAGCCTGCTATAGGTCCCCAACCATGTCCCAAGACTCACACTCCACATTCCTAAGCACCCTGGAGAATATTAGGGTCCAACCTATCATTCTCATACTGGATGACTTCAACTACCCCTCCATTAACCGGGAAAACTACTCATGTACCAATACATTTGCCCAATGTTTCCTGGAATTCATTAATTTCAATGCCCTGCACCAGCTCGTTCTTACCCCCACTAGAGGTATGATCTGGTCATTACTAACATGGACGACCATTGCCCTACACCAATAGTCAACTCCTCCCTGGTTAGATCCGACCACAAACTAATCGCCTTGGAAATCCACATCACTTCCACCCCCCTGCAAAAATAACCACCATGAAAAACATCTCCAAAGCTTTGGGCTCCAAAAAACGGAGGTGGCTAACTTCACAGCACCCATGCAAATGGAGAATAGTTGCACGGCTGCTGAATCATACACCAATGCACTGTACGAACACGTACACAAATGCATGGATTTCGCCATTCCCAACAGAACCAAGACGCTCTCCTCCAAATAAAGGAATCCAAGCTGGTGGTCCCCTGCCATAAATAAACTCTACAACATAAGGAGGAAACTGATGCAGAATAAGGTGAAGTCCAAAGACTAGACAAACTCCCTTATCAGTCTCAACAAAAAGATGAGATCCCTCATCAAATCCTTTAAAGCTAGCTATGAAAACAGAATTGCAGAAGATAGTAAAGACAACAACAAGGTCTTCTATAGTTATGTAAAGAATCTCCACAGCAATACCCAGATTTGCTCTGGGTTACTGCACAATGGTACCCCCTACACCAAGCCAACAGATATTACCAATATACAGGCAGACAGATCCAGTGCCAACTTTACTGCCCCCAAAGGACCAGTAACAATATCAGTAGATTGCCAGGCACACAGTATTACTGCTGCACAGGTTAAAAGAGCACTAGCCAAGGCCAAGAATACAGCTTCTATGGGACATATAATATCCCTGGATGTGTTCTACATGAGCTACAGATTGAACTGGCACCTTGCCTGTGTGCCCTGTTCAATCACAGCCTCACCTCAGGCTTTGTCCCTTCCAAATGGCGCACTGTTACAGTCATCCCTCTCCACAAAGGAGGAGCGACTACAGACCCCGGGAATTATCACCCCTTTAGCCTGATGAGTCTGATATGCAAAGCTATGGAACGCATCATCATGGACCTAATAAACAAGGATAAAGGGAATCTCCAAACTCTGGATCCCACACAGCTTGGTTTTGTGAAGGGTAGATCATGCCTGCTCAACTTGGTCGACTTCTTTGAGTCAGTCACCAGAGCTGTGGATGAACGCTAGGTGATTTGTACAGCCTACCTTGATCTGGTCAAGGCCTTTGATACCATTCCCCACTCAGGAATTATAAAAAAACTCACTAAGCTAAGCATCAACTGCTATACCACTAGGTGGTTTGCAAACTGGCTCACAGAGAGAACCCATAGTGAGAAAATAGCTGACTCCAAGTCAGACTGCCCATCAGTCACGAGTGGAGTCCCACAAGGTTTGGTCCTGGGTCGTCTCCTGTTTGGTATCTACTTCTCTGAAGCCCAGGCCAACACAAAGGGACTTTGGCTGACAAAGTTCACAGACGATCACAAGTTGGGAGCTATTATTAACTCCCAAGTGATGTTGACATCTTACAGAAAGGCCTCACTGAGACCAACGACTGGTGTCAGAACCATGGCCTTAAGCTCAATGCCAAAAAATGTGTTGTCATCCCCTTTGGGAAAAACCCGGTGCCCATGAATTATCATATCAATGGTAGTTCACTGAAAACAGACTGCGTTATAAGAGAAATGGGAACACAGGCTAACAGCAACCTCTCTTTTGACCACCACATTGCCACTGTGATCAGAAAGTCCTTCTATGTGGCACATCTCATTACTAATGGTTTTGCATCCAGGAAGAAAGAGGTCATTGTCTGCATCTACTCTACCCTCATTAGGCCAATCAGAGTACAATGCCCCATTTGGCATGTACCTCACTAGACACCTGCAACAACTGAACAGGCCACAAAAGTACCTCACAAAGAGGATCATAGGCCTTAAACATTTGTCCTATATGGTCAGACTCAAAAAACCCCAACTATTCTCCGTCTCATATCGCCGACTTAGAGGCGATCTCTGCTTGACTTACAAAGCCATGTCTGACCCAGCTCTGTTAGAAATACTACATCTAAAGAAATCCCAATCCCTCTGCATCACACCATCCAGAGACCTCAACCTCATTACCACAATCAACAGAACATGCTGGTGGGACAGGTTCATAACCCAGAGACTGCCCATGCTATGGAATAGACTTCCCATATATGTCAAACAGAGCACCTCACTGGCCCTCTTCAACAGAAATCTTGATGAATGGATGGGAAATAGAAAATTCACCCCGGGGATCACTCAACTGGCTCTTCTCTACAGAGGCACTGGGAACTAAGGTTGGGTGGCACGATGCCAGGGTAATCCTATGGGCTAGGCTTGTAAAGGCTCCAGAGCCATTAGCCTAGTACACAATTATGAACCTATGACACCAGTTCTATAAGGGTGTCTGGAAGGGAACCACCCAGGATGTGGGAAAGCCAACACCAAAGGCCTTTAGAAACACCAATTCCTCCACAGAAAGGGCCTCTGTGGTACAGCCCGCACTCCATTTCAGTAAGTCCAATAAATTGCCAGAAAAGGTGTCATCATGGGGTGGGGATTTAGAGGAGCCCTTCCCTTTATTAAAATCAATGCCCTAATTGAGGGATTCAGCAGGGAAATACAAGTGCTTCCTTTTGCACTTGCTCCTACTTTGTACCACCTGGCAGTAGAATCAGGATGAGGTACAAAAGAAATGGGAGGCCCCTAAATTCAGGGGAAACCTGGGGATGTGACGGCACAGATTGTCCTGGAGCCAGCTGGTGCAAATCCACAGATCTAGAAACACCGCAAAGAGAAGAAGGATCCAATGTTGCTGCCGATGGTCACCTCACTGAATGGGAGATCATCTCTACACTGTTGAAAACTGAAGCTGGTTAACCAGACCTGGCACTCCTCAGATCCAAATGAGACTTCAATATCTGGTGCAGACTTGACTGGGTCAGTCTGGTCAACACAGAGTAGCCAATACAAGCAAAAGAGGCAAACAGTTGAATATTGATGTTATCTGGGGCAAGAATGATTCTGCAACCCAGAACGTCAACCCCAACCTGGAACCATGTCCCTGAACCCTTGAATCAGAGACATGCCTGGCTCTGACAATACAACACTAAGGAAGGAGTCAGTGCTTGAGGTGGTCAAGCTGTCACAGCTGACAGGGGGGATGGCAGCACAGCCAGACCCATAAACCCCAGCACGGAAGGGGCCAGGAGAGGAAAAACATGGGTTGGAACAGAAACTTCAGGCAAAAAAGCTGAGGAGACTGGGAGGATTCCTAGTTGTACCTAGGCCTGCAAAAAGGATTGCATCTGCTGTTCTATGTCTGAGGGATTAATGGTCTTAACTGGTCTGTTGTACTGGGCAGAGGATTCCACCAATGGTGGCTTGGAAGACTTACTTATTGGGATCAGGTAGAAGGAGTGTATTTGAATCAAGAAGCTTGGATTCAAGGCAGGGAAAGGGATGGGCCTGGGAAGAATTCTACTGGCTTGATATAAAAGAAAGGGGAGTGCAACCTGCCAATCTTGAAAGGCCCTTCATCAGGAAGGAACTGGAGATGCTTAGGTGGGAGAAAGTACAGTTGTGTATACCTACCATAAATGTAGATGTTCGAGTGTCTTCACTGTTGCAGTTATAACTGTAGGGTACTCCTGCCGGCAGGCAGCCCGAGGTCGGCCAGAATATCAAAGTCTGGGTCCGGCGTCGGCTGTTCCAGCTATAACCCTGACGCCATAGCGCACAGGTATAAGGCTGACAGCCGACGCCATCTTCTCCAGCCTTTCTTGCCCCTGATGTCAGAAGCCCCCATAAAAACAAAAGGTGTCCCAAGGGAAACACAAATACACCAGAAAGGTAGTGGAAAAGGAAACACAGAAGCAAATAGAAACAAGAGGGGTCTGGAGGGAGGGAAACACAGACTGCAACAGTGAAGACACTCGAACATCTACATTTATGGTAGGTATACACAACTGTACTATGTTCTTCGTGTTTCACTGTTGCAGTCATAACTGTAGGGTAGAATCCCAAAGCAGAGGATATGGGTGGAGGTTATGAAGAAGAAGGAGCAGCTAGAAGACCCTGCAAGACAGCAGAGGCAAAGCCTGCCCTAGACTTAGAGTACAAAGGGAGGTTATAGTGCTTGGAAAAAGTATGCACAGAGCTCCAAGTGGCAGCCTCCAGAATGTCCTTGGTAGGAACTCCTCTGAGAAAGGCTGCTGAAGTGGCAGCTGCTCTAGTAGAATGAGTCCTGACGTTACCTGGAATCTGTTTTCTATAAAAGGAGTAACAATATCTTATTCCATGAGCAATCCATTTGGAAATAGTTTGTTTAGAAATAGCTTTACCTAGAGAACTGGAAGCAAAAGAAATAAGCAATTGATCTGATTTTCTGAAACTTTTAGTTTTGTCCAGGTAAAAACGTAGTTGCCTGTGTATGTCCAATGAATGCAAAATCCTTTCCCCCTTATTTTGGGGTTTTGGGAAAAAAGTAGGTAGGTGGATAGTCTGATTTAGAGCCACTCTAGAAACTACCTTAGGCATAAAAGTAGGATTGGTCCTCAAGGAAACTCTGTCCTGATGGAAGATGAGGTATGGTTCCACGGCCATGAGGGCTTGTAACTCGGATACCCTTCTGGCAGAAGTCAAGGCCAACAAGATAGCTGTCTTCCAGGATAAGAACTTAATGTCTGCAGAAGCAGCAGGCTCAAAAGGAGGCAAAGTAAGCTTTTCCAAGACATAGTTGAGATCCCAAGGAGGGACAGGAGGAGTTCTAGGAGGATTTAAATTCTTAGCTCCTCTCAGAAATTGCCTAACCAACTGGTGTGAAAAAATGGGAGGATCACAATTGAAATGAGCCGAAATAGCAGAAGCATGAATTTTAATGGAGGAAAAAGAAAGACCTTTAATCAAAAGGTCTGAGAGATAAAGAAGAATAGATGAAATATCGGGTATTAAAGGATCAGAGCCACGATCCTGCATCCAAATACAAAATCTTTTCCATTTAGCAGCATAAGATTTCCTTGTACTAGGACACCTAGCTTCCAAAAGAACATCCAAAACCTGTTTAGGAAGAAAAGAAGGAATCAATTGCCTTTGATGAGCCAAGCTGCCAGGCAGAGAGTTTTGATTTGAGAGTGAAATACCTGACCCTGATGCTGGGACAGTAGAGAATGGGTCAGAGGAAGACTCCAAGGAGGTTCCAAGCAAAGGTGCAGTAGAGTAGGGTACCAAAACTGACAAGGCCATTTTGGAGCTATTAAAATGATCAGTCTGGGTTTGTCTAGCTTTATCTTTAGCAATACCCGAGGCAGAAGAGGAAGAGGAGGGAAGGCATAGCCCGAAAGATTCCTCCAGCTGAAGGACAGGGCATCCACTTTCCAAGCTGTCTTGTGGAAGGCCTGGTGCAAAAGAGAGGCAACTGATGGTTGAGATGGGATGCAAACAGATCTATCTGAGGACAGCCCCAAACTGCAGTTATCTTGCTGAATACGTTGGGGTCTAACATCCATTCGTGAGGATCCAAAATGTTTCTGCTGAGGCTGTCTGCTAAGACATTTTGTTTTCCCGGAATGAACTGTGCCTGAAGATCCAGATTCAAATTTAGGGCCGTGTCCCATAAGGTCATGGCAAGTCTGCAAAGGGGGTAAGAGTGAGAGCCCCCTTGCTTGTTGATGGACCACATGACCGTGGTATTGTCTGTTCGAATTAGCAGAGGTCCTGGCTTCAAAAGAGTCTGGAAGGCTAGAAGCGCATTTTGGACTGCTAACATTTCTTTCAAGTTGATGTGCCATAGGAGGTGTTTGTTTGTCCAAGAACCCTGTTGGCATTTGTCTAGAAAATGAGCTTCCCATGCATAATCCGAGGCGTCCGTGGTTATGATCTGAGTAGGTTGAGGTAGATGAAAGGGCTTGCCTTCGTTCAAAGCACACGCCCTGGACCACCAAAGGAATTCCTTCTGGAGGCAGGGAATCAGTGGAATCATTGTATCCAGACTGTGGCAATGTTGAGACCATACACTCTTTAGGTACCATTGAAGTTTCCTCATGTGAAGCCTCGCATTTGGAATCAACAGGATGCAAGAGGCCATGTAGCCCAGAGCCTGCAGGAATTTCCTTGCAGTGAGCTGAGTCAATGCTGCCAAGGTCTTGAAGATTGAAGCCAGCTGTAACTGCTTTTCTGGAGTGAGAAAGGCCTTCTATAAACTTGTGTCCAAAAGAGCTCCCAAGAAGGTCATTCGTTGAGAAGGAATCAAATGTGACTTTTTTGTGTTCACTGAGAATCCCAGTAGTAGTAGAAGACATTGAACAAAATGCAGATGTTGAAGTAGAAGGTCTTTGCTGTCTGCCTGAATTAGACAGTCGTCCAGATAGGGGTAAATCCGAATCCCCTGAAGTCTGCAGTAAGCTACTACTGGAGCCAGGCATTTGGTAAAAACTCTGGGCGCAGTAGATAAGCCAAATGGCAGTAGAGAATTGGAAGCGTCTCGAGCCTGCATTGAATCTGAGGTACTTTCTGCATTGAAGCCTTATGGGGACGTGTAAGTAAGTCTCTTTTAAGTCCAGTGTCACCATCCAAACATCTTGTGAGAGCATTGGAAGAAGTTGTTGAAGTGTAAGCATTTTGAATTTTGGAATTTCCAAAAAGGTGTTTAATATTTAGAGGTCCAGAATAGGTCTCCAGGAGTTTTGTTTTTTTGGGACCAGAAAAAGTCTTGAGTAAAAACCTTTCCCCACCTCTAAAGGTGGAACAGGTTCTATGGCTCTTAAGGCTAATAAAGCGTCCACTTGATTTAAGGCCTCTGTCCATTGATGTTTTGGCAGATCTGGCCAGCCGGAAGGCCTTGGCAGAATGTGAAAGTGGAATCTGTAACCTTTCAAAATCACGTCCAACACCCATTTGTCCTGAGTAATGTGAGTCCAATTTTGGTAAAAGAGAGAAAGTTTTCCTCCAAGAGGGGCATCCAGGAAAGGAGGACCTGAAGCCCAACAGAGGGAGTCATTGAGTCTGCTTTCTTTGGGTTTGAGATCTGTCTTCTCCCCTTCTAGGTGAAGAAGCAGTCCACTGTCTAGATCTGTAAGAGGCCTGAGCCTGAGACCGACCTCTGGAGCATCTATATCTTCCCCTTTGAGGCCTGTCAGAGGTGGAAAACGACCAATTTTTGGAGGGCCAATTTCTGGAAAATCTAGGAGGCTGTACTTGCAAGAAATCTTTTACAGTCTGCATAGACTTGGCTTTTTCTTCCATCTTTTTAATAACCTCCACAGCCTTAGACCCAAATAAGACATCATGCTGAAGAGGGGCATCTAGCAATTTTGCCTTAACTTCTTTAGGTAAATTCTGCTCACGAAGCCAAGCATGTCTCCTGATAACAGTACCAGAGGCAGCCGCCCTGCAAGAAGCCTCTAAGGCATCAAAACTATGGTTGCCACCCGTCCCGTTGTCAGCGGGACACTCACGGTTTGAGTGCTCTCATCCCGCTTCCCACGCTCACCAAGCGTGGGACTTTAAAAGTCCCGTTTTTTCCCCTTTGCGCTTGCATTTTAAAATTGCTGCGGAAAAGCCGAAAATACTTCCGGTTTTTCCACGGCAATGCGGCTACGTCACCACCCGGACCTGCAGTTAGAGGGATTCTCTGCTAGGTCCGGGTGGTAATGCAGCACAGTTATTGGCTGCAGCTATTTGTAGGGGGTGGGAACTTCTTGTGAAGAGCCCCATAAAGGTCGCAGCTGTAGAGCACTAAGCTCTATAGCAGCCCGGACAAAAGATCTGAATTTTTCGCCAGCACTGAAGCCAGCATTGAAGCCAGCATTGAAGCCAAGCCAGCAAGGGAGCCAGCCCAGCCAGCCAGCAAGGGAGTCAGCCCAGGCAGCCAGCAAGGGAGTCAGCCCAGCCAGCAAGGGAGCCAGCCCAGCCAGCCAGCCAGCCAGCCAGCATGGAGCCAGCCCAGCCAGCCAGCCAGCCAGCAAGGGAGCCAGCCCAGCCAGCCAGCCCAGCCAGCCAGCCCAGCCAGCAAGGGAGCCAGCCAGCCCAGCAATAACTGAGTGGTAAGTAGATAATTGCATTTTGTGGCTTTAGTTATTTAAAATGGGAATAGTGTGCTTTATTTAAGTTTTTAATGTTTAGAGGTAGATGGGGATGTAGTATGTAGTATTTAAATCTGTGCAGTGGTTATTTTGAGACTTTTGTACTAGTTTAAAATGGGAATATATTGTGGTTTAATTTTTTAATGTTTAAAGGCAGATGGTGGGTGCAGTACGCAATATTTAAATCTGTAGTAGTTAGTTTAATATTTTTGTGTAGTAGTTTTTAAAGAGATAAAACCTGAATGTATATGTAATTGTTATTATGCTTGGGGGGTATGATTTGGAAGCATTACTTTTAAAAGGCTGAACTGTGTATAGTAGTTGTTTGTTTCTGTTGGGGGGCAGTGAAATATAAACTTAGTGTGATGCATTTCTATTGTCGTAGCTTTTTCTGGGTATTGTCTGTATGCATATAGGAATTGTTTGAGCATAGTTTGTATTTTTTGTATGGAAATATGCACTATAATGCTGTTTTCAGGAAGTTACGATATACTGTTTAGGTAACTTTTCCTGTTCCTGCAAGTCCATGTCTGTGGTACAAGTCTACCTTTTGAGGGGAATGTTAACAGTTAATGTAATTCATTTATTATTCTAGTAGGTACACGTTGCCAATTTGCCAAAGCTGTTTCAAGATTGTTTTCATTTATACTTGTAAATGTGTGCATTTAATTTATTATGCATTTTAATAAGGTTAAAATGTACTGTTTTGCTTGTAATGTGAATATGGGTGTGTTACTTTTACTTGGGCCTGTTTATTGCATTGCTGTGCTGGATTAATTGCTATGTTTTGAGGTAAAAGGAGCCCATGGAGTCTGCTGTACATTGTAGTTTGTTACTTCTCTTGCAAGAAGTATTTTTAAAAGTTAAAATGTTTTTTTTCCCATTTATTTTTATTTTTGTGGATGGATGCTCTGAAGTTAATGCAATGTATTTCAGATTGTGCTAAACCATGTTACAGGGTAGTTTGCGTCTAAGTAGCAAAGTTTTTATTTTGTGTTTTAGTGATGTCTTCAACATACTTATTTACTGTTTTCATTATAATCAGATTATGACCAGTGCTGCTGTTGGGCATGTTTATTAATAGATCATTGCGCTGTGTAAATTAGTGCCATACATTTCTTAACTGCTGTGGTCAAAAGCTAAATTAGGTCTATGGTATCCACTGTGCATTGCCATTCATTTTACTGTTTTTTGGTTCAGTGAATATGGTTAACTTTTTTGTCTTGTTTGGTGTGGTGGGCATGTTCAGTGGTAAAAATAATGCATTTCATTTTCTACAAGCTGTGTTAATGTTAGTCTTCAATGGCCAAAATGCCCCCTACATTACCTCATTTACTATTTGACCTTAAACTGTTTGTAAACTTTTTTGCTCCATTCCTCTATTTCGCATGCCAATGTTTTTCGAGCCAGTTCTTTCACATGCCAATGTTTTTCGAGCCAGTTCTTTCACATACCAATGTTTTTCAAGCCAGCTCTTTCATGTGCCAATGTTTTTCAAGACAGTTCGTGTGCCAATGTTTTTCGAGCCAGTTTCGCATGCCAATGTTTTTCGAGCCAGTTCTTTCACATGCCAATGTTTTTCAAGCCAGCTCTTTCATGTGCCAATGTTTTTCAAGACAGTTCGTGTGCCAATGTTTTTCGAGCCAGTTCTTTCGCATGCCAATGTTTTTCGAGCCAGTTCTTTCACATGCCAATGTTTTTTGAGCCAGTTCTTTCACATGCCAATGTTTTTCAAGCCAGTTCTTTCACATGCCAATGTTTTCAAGCCAGCTCTTTCATGTGCCAATGTTTTTCAAGACAGTTCGTGTGCCAATGTTTTTCGAGCCAGTTCTTTCACATGCCAATGTTTTTTGAGCCAGTTCTTTCACATGCCAATGTTTTTTGAGCCAGTTCTTTCACATGCCAATGTTTTTCAAGCCAGCTCTTTCATGTGCCAATGTTTTTCAAGACAGCTCTTTCATGTGCCAATGTTTTTCAAGACAGTTCTTTCGCATGCCAATGTTTTTCGAGCCAGTTCTTTCGCATGCCAATGTTTTTGAGCCAGTTCTTTCGCATGCCAATGTTTTTCGAGCCAGTTCTTTCGCATGCCAATGTTTTTCGAGCCAGTTCTTTCACATGCCAATGTTTTTGAGCCAGTTCTTTCACATGCCAATGTTTTTTGAGCCAGTTCTTTCACATGCCAATGTTTTTCGAGCCAGTTCTTTCACATGCCAATGTTTTTCGAGCCAGTTCTTCGCATGCCAATGTTTTTCGAGCCAGTTCTTTCGCATGCCAATGTTTTTCGAGCCAGTTCTTTCGCATGCCAATGTTTTTCGAGCCAGTTCTTTCGCATGCCAATGTTTTTCGAGCCAGTTTTTTGTGCCAATTAAGCCAGTTCATTTGTGCTGTGCAGCAATATGTTACTGAACCCTACTAACAGTGTTGGTCAATATGTTGCATATCAGGTAAGTACAGATTCAAGCATGAAGAGAGCAGCAGCTTCATCAGTCAACCAGCAGCAAGAGAATGTGCAAGTGGCAGGACGTTTGGAAAACAGAATTTGACTGGATCGAGAGATGCACTGATGTCAAAGCATTCTGCAGGTACTGCAAGAGAGAATTTCTAGTGACCCACGGTGGAAGAAATGATGTTGCACGACATGAGGCAACTGAACAACATAAGACTGCCATTCTTCAAGCTAAATCCACTCACTGATGACAAAGTGGGCAAGGAATGCAAACCTTGAGGGGCCAGAACTTAGAATCATTGCAGCAGAAGCCTCTGAGGTTTTCCATGCTGTTAAGCACAATATTTCATATAACAGCTTGGACTGTGCAGTAAAGTTGGCCAGCCAGTTGTACAGTGACTCAGACACTGCAAAGAAACTATCTTGTGGCAGAACCAAGGCTGAAGCCATAGTTGAAAATGTTTTGGGGCCACACTCATTGGAATACCTCCTGCATGATCTTCAAAAACCAGGTACTTCATTTGCAATTTCATCAGATGCTTCCAACAAGCGGAAGATAAAATTATTCCCCTTGTTGTGAGGTATTTTTCTAAAGAAGAAGGGGTGGTGAATGGCCTTTTGGACTTCTATGAAGACCCTGACGAATCTGCACAGGCTATTTCACAGCAAATTTCCAACATTATGGAAAGGCATTCCTTGCCCTGGAACCATATTTCAGCTTATGGGGCTGATAATGCCAGTGTGAACTATGGGAAGAAATCTGGTGTGTATACCAGATTAAAAGAAAAGTGCCCATCACTCCAGAAAGCTAACTGTCTTGCCCATATTATTCACAATGAGCCAAAAAAGCTGCAGCACAACTACCATACGATGTGGAAGCATTTGTAATGAGACTTTTCAGCCACTTTTCTGGTTCTGCCACAAGGACCAGAGACTTGAAAGACTTCTTTGAGTTTTGTGGCATGGAATTTGAGAGTCTGTTAAGACATGTGCCAACAAGGTGGCTGTCACTACTCCCAGCCATTGAAAGAGTAGTGAAAAATCTCCCAGTGCTCCAGTCCTATTTCCTCTCTCAGGAGAAGAGGAGACCCCCGGCAGATATGGTCGTACTTTTCAGGTAACGAGCATGGTGAGAATGAATTGCCTACACTGCCCCAGTACTATCTGCACTTTCTCTGTGCTGTTCTTGTCGATTTTAATGAACACATAAGTACATTAGAAAAATCAGCACTTACTGCCATGGAAACTTATTGTGTAATGGTCTCTCTCAAGCAAAAACTGCAGGCAAGAGCTGAAGGTGCTTTCTTTGGAGGGAAACTTAGGGCACTTATGAGCACATTAGACAGCACTTCTGCTAACAAACTGAAAAGAGACTTTATTGTTTTCTTGGAGACAGCAGTGAAATACCTGGAGCAGTGGTTTGATTATACTGAAAGCAACTACTTGTTTACACTATCTAAATTATCTTTAAATGAGCCCTTTGCCTTCAGTGATTTGCTGAATGTGACCACTGCCCTGAGTCTGCAGGATGTAGATGAAGATTATCTTTTTAGGGACTACTTGGCAATTAGGCCCTCTCTCGAACAGTTATGTAACACAATTTATATTTTATTTATTTATTTTACATTTGTTGACCGGGCTAGTCTGGCTGGATACATGTCCATTTTCAGCAGAGGCCCGAGGAGAAAAGCTCCACTATATACTAGAAGGTAACATAAAAATAGTACACCGGGATACAAAATTATAAGCATGATAAGAAAATTAGTCTAATGAAGTATAGTAATGATACTAAAGCAAAATGACAATAGCTATAATTAGCAAACTTAAATGAAATTATAATTAGCAAACTTAATAAAGCTATAGTTATAACATAGAGAGATGATTTATAATTGCAAATTCTTCGCTGTAGTAGGAATAGTACAGCCATAAAAGAAAGAAAGTGGTAAATTACATAAGAGTCTTTAGGTATTTGCAGTAATAACAATTGTTATAATGGTTTTGTGCCAGGGCAATATATTAAGAGGCAGATTAGCATAGCTGGGAGCAACGTGTAAATTTGGGGGGATAACAGGTTGCAGAGGTAAAGTAGTATCCAAGTGGATAGTAGATAGTTGCAGAAGAGTGGAAGTATTAGTGATAGGGACAAGCATAGAGGTAAATGGAGAGAAATGAGAAGTGGGTTGGATGCTCAGGTCAGTCAGGGTTTGAGCAGGGCATAGCCAGTGAGACATAAAATAGTTCCTCAGTTGTTTCCTGAAAAGTTGGGAAGAGCCTAGAGAGGTCAGTTCTATGGGAAGTTTATTCCAGTATGAGCCAATGGCGTTTGTAAACAAGGAGTCACCAGCTTTGTTGTGTGATTTGAGAGTGGCAACAAGTAGTTTGTTGGCTGAACGAAGGGAAGTAAGATTTCTGTAAGGGACAATAAGGTTATTTAGTGTGGGTGTATTAGAAGGGTAGTTGAGGATTTTATAGGTGATGACTAATTGATGTAGGAGAATAAGATTTTGGAGTTTGAGCCAGTCAAGCTTTTTGAGGTTAACACAATGATGGGTGTGAAATGGGGAGCCTGTGGCAAACCTGGCAATGCTATGATAGGCTGTGGCAAGTTTCTGAAGGTTAGATTTTGAAAGGTTTATAAAGGAAGGGGAGGCATACAATAGTGTGGAGATGAGATGAGTTTGGGCTAGAGACACCCTTGTAGATGCTGTTAGAAAGGGCTTAAGTCTATAAAGAGCACCAATCTTTTATTAACAGCTTTGATGGTAAGGTCAATGTGGTAATCAAAGTTTAGTTGATTATCTATTGTGACGCCTAGTAGTTTAGTGGAACAGTCAGGTGTAATGATGGTACCATTGTCAGACATAATTGAAAAGGAGAGAGGAGGGGATTTAAGGGTAGGAGAGAAAAGTAATAGTTTCGTTTTTTTAGGATTAAGGAGGAGACAGATATCTTGGAACCATTTTTCTACTGCTGTAAAGACTTGTTGGGTAGAAGAGTG
The DNA here is from genome assembly GCF_019279795.1 of Protopterus annectens. Taxonomy (NCBI): domain Eukaryota; kingdom Metazoa; phylum Chordata; order Ceratodontiformes; family Protopteridae; genus Protopterus; species Protopterus annectens. The sequence continues at coordinate 251,296,255 of NC_056747.1, forward strand.
AAGTTCGGCTGGGGAAGCAGCTGAACAGATAAGAGTTGAATCGTCTGCGTATTGAATACATGTGGAGGTGGGAAGAGAGGTAGACAGGTTATTAATAAATATGGAGAAGAGAAGGGGTCCTAAGATGGATCCTTGAGGGACACCGATAGTGACTGGAAGTAGAGAGGAAAGATGGCTGTCCCAGAGGACTGCTTGTTGTCTATCTTTCAAGTAGGAGTCAAACCAGTGCAATGCCAAAGGTTCGAGAGAGAGACATTTCAAAGTGTCTAGCAGGAGGTGATGGTTCACCATATCAAAGGCTTTAGAGAGGTCAAGAAATAAAGCAGAGGAGAAGAGATTGTTATTGCGATTTTTGTTGATAGTGTCTGAAAAGGAGAGAAGAGCAGTGGAGGTGCTATGGAAAGGTCTAAAACCATGTTGGGAGTCAGAAAGTAGGTTATTATGTAAAAGATGATGTAGAAATTGTTGGTGAATACAACGTTCCATAAGTTTAGATAGAGGTGATAATAAGGCTATAGGACGGAAGTTGGAAAGTTCATTAGTGTTTCCTCCTTTATGCAGAGGAATGATATGGGAGATTTTCCATAGGGAAGGAATAGTGGCTTCAGTTATTGTTCTATTAATTAAGATGGAGACTGGGTATGCTACTTCAGCTGCTGCAAGCTGCAGATATTCAGCTGGTAGTAGGTCGGCTGAAGGAGTGCAAGGTTTTAGTTTTGAGAGTAATTTGTGTATATAGGTTGTGGAGACTGTATTAAATGTTAGAGTGGGGTGTTATTTTGAGGAGAGGTCATTTTGAGGGAAGTGTGGGGAATCATGGACTTTGCTAGAGAGGTGACTGTTTCAGAGAAGAAGGTGTTGAATGTACAGGCTATTAAGTTGGGTGGAGTTTGCACTAAGCTAGCTGGAGTAGGTGTTTTGGTATTGCCTGGATGGAGGAGTTTATTGATTCCTGACCAGAATATTTTGGGAATCTGATTATGATTTTGTGGGTGTTGAATATATTATTTTTTTGTCAAGATAGGTAAGTTTTTTGTAGTGTTTCTAAGGTATTTGAAGTTTTGGTGGTCAGTTGGGTTTTTAGTAGTTCTCCATTTTGTCCATTGTTTATTTCTTAAATGCATCATTTGCTTGGTATCTTTAGAGAGCCATGGTGCAGCTTTGGATCCTGTTCTAATAATGCGAGAGGGGGTGTGATGCTCAAGAATTTGGAGGAATGTGTTGTTAAAATGGGCAACTGCTTCCTCAATTGGCAGGTGTTTTAGAGTTGACCAGTTATACAGTTTGAGTTCATTGAGGAAGCTAGGAAGGTTAAAGTTTTTTTTGTTACGAATAATACGATAGTTGGGCTGATTTAAATTGTTGTTTTTTTGTTTGGTGATGTAGGTGAGAAGATGGTCGCTGATATTGTCGGGAAGTATACCAGTTTTATAAGAAAGAGGATTATTATTGACTAATATCCAGTCCAAGATGGCTTGTTTATTGGTAGATTTGTGAATTCTAGTGGGGGAGTTTATAGTTTGTTGAAAGGTAAAGAGGTTGAGGTGATGGGTGGGTTTGGGAGATGTACAAGAGTTCCAGTCAATGTTAAAGTCTCCTAGGATTATGGTTTCCTGAGGAAAGGTACAGGAGAGCCAGCTAAGGATATATTCTAGTGTATTTAAGTTGTTGCCAGGAGGGATATAGGAGCAAATTATATATATGGCTTTGTTTTTATTTAAGTGGAATTTGCTGCAGAGTATTTCAGCATTGGCAGGGGAGGGAGGGAGGGAGTCAATAGAGGACACTTGTAGTTGAGATTTATAGAGTAAAGCAACACCACCACCCTTTTTGCTTAGACGATCCTGCCTTAAAATGCTATAACCAGGAGGAGTAATGTCATTGTCTTTGGTGCCTGGTTTAAGCCAGGTTTCAGTAAGACAGAGAATGTCAAATGAGTAGAGGTCAATTAAAGCATGGAGTTGTGTAATTTTATTGTTAATGCTCCGAATATTTAGGTGTGCTATAGAAAGGGAATTAGAAGAGAAAGGTGAGTTTGAACTGTTAGTATTTGGTTTTGTGAGGGTGTTAAGGAGGGAAGTGTTTGGGCCAGGGTTGGGGTGGATGTCACCATGTAATAGTAAGAGTGTTTGAGGAAGTGAAAATATCTTTGTGTTTTTGGAGGGTATGATGTAGAACTTTCTAGATGTGTGAAACCTGTTATGTGTTATTCTGTGATAGAGTGGGGGAAGGTAGGAACATGATGACGGGAGGTGAATGTAGGTTTGATTAGCTGGGGGAAGGAATGAACCTGTGTGTTTAGCTAAGCTTGGAGATCTGCTAAGGGTATAGTGCTCATAGGAAGTAAGGGTATAGTATATATATATAGTATATAAATAACACAAGCTTGACCCCAGGAGAGAAGTGGCTGAAGCTTTTCAAAGAAGGGCCTGAACTGACTACACTCTATCCGGTAATTGCTAGGGTTTTATCTATACCACCCTCAAACGCATTTGCAGAAAGAGTTTTTTCACTGGTGAAAGGTAAATGGACAGATGTGCGAAACCGATGTAGTGTGGACTTGTTAAAAGCTGAACTCATGATGAGTGTAAATTACCGGATGAAATGTTGTGACTTTTACTCGAATATTATTTCAAATCGGGCCCTTCTTCAAGCCATAAAATCAAATTCAAAATACACTTGTAAAAAAAAGTGATTTATTGTACGTAATTTTGTGTTTTTCTTTGTTTAGCATTAATTTGTACTAGGGTATGTAGTTTTGTGTTCTTTGCTTTAGCTTTAATTGACAGTCTTAATTTTATACTTGGCTTGTATGTGGTATGTAGATTTTTTAAGTTTTCTTTCTGAATAGCAATGGATGGTTTATGAATTTTACTTTTTAAATAAACAAGTGTCTGTTTAATGAGTAGTATGTTTTTAATTCCTTTAAAGTTTATTGTTACAACCGATTAGTGTGTGTGCAGTAATAGTTCACTTCATTTAAATGGTTTGAGTTTTCAGTATGCTGTAATGTCACAATGTTGCATCCATAACTAATACTGCATCTCCTTTAACAACTCTGGTGATGTCGTGGTGGGGGTGTTGTCAGTGTCATGTTGGCCACACCCCTATCATGTTGACCACACCCCCATGTCCCACTTTGCCCTTGTTAAAAGGTGGCAACCCTGATCAAAACCACAATGTAAACTATGTTTGCTAACTTGTTCAGTAGCATGCAACACATCCTGTAATTCCTTGTCCTCAGCACATGCAGGAAAAGTAGAAATCCTTTGCTTTAAAACAGATAAAAGAAACTGTTGACACTTAAACATGTGAAACTGGCAATTTAAAGCTCTAATAGAAAGGGTAGCTGAAGTATAAACCTTTTTGCCCCACCTATCCAAGGCACGAGAATCCTTTTCAGAGGGTATAGGATTCTTAGATGAGGCGGCCTTAGCAGCCTTGGAACCCTGCAAAATAGTTTCAGGATCAGCAGAAGGGTTCTTGAATAAGAATTGATGGGAATCAGGGACCCTGTAAAATCTATCAGGCTTAGAAGGAGCAGGCGGCATGGAATCAGGATTCAAGTTAGCTTCAGAGAAGGCATCATCCACAATGTCAAGTACAGGAGGAATAGCTAAAGGCCTGTGCTGAGGGAGAAGAAGAAATTCCCTGAGTCTCTTTTTGGAAGCAGAATAATCCTGACCTTCCCAATGAAAATGCTCCCTCATCTCATGCAAGGTCTCCCCAAAAGAAAAATCTTCAGGGGGAGAGGCAGAGGGAACAGAATCCTCTGCATCCGAATCCTCATAAGGAGGAAAGGAGTAATCCTGATCAGAGGAAGAAACAGAAGATACAGAAGCCTGATCAGAAGAATCATAAGGGATATCCTGTCTAGGCCTTTTCTCAGGAGGAGGGTGAGAGCCCCTAATCATAGTTAATAAATCCTCAGCCATCCGAAGTAATTGCTTCTGAGTCTTAGGAGCTGAATCTGAAGAAGCTTGAGCAGAAAGTCTGGGTTTAACAGGAGTCTTTGACTTGGCTTTTGCCTTTGTAGAAATAGTAATGTGTGAAGGCCTGAAGACCCCCTCAGAAGCCGGTACCTGCACAGCGGTTCCGGACCCATCTGAAGGAGCGACGTCCGAAGGTCCTGCAGCAGACAAATTTCTGGGCCTAGTTAGCTCACCATGTGAGTCCGTGTCGGCCATCGGTTCTGAAGTGGCGGACGACAGGGCTGCAAAAGTGCCTCACTGATGACCGCCGAACCCGAAGCTGGCTCCGGCTGCAAAGTATCCTGTTTGGACCTCGGAAGCCTGTCCTTGTCTTTGCGCTTCTTTTGTAATCCGGTAGTCGGTAAAGTATCCGACGACATCCTATAATTAAATCGTCTACCGAAGTAATTCAAGGCCCAATCGTACCTACGCTTGACAGTGCGAGAATTAAACCTGGCACAGAACCGACAACAAGAAATGTCGTGGTCAGGGCCTAAGCAAGGTAGACAGTAAGAGTGGAAATCTTTATGAGGTATTTGTTTTCCACACGATACACAATTATTAACTTTTTCTGACATCGGAGGAGCAAGAAAAAAGTTTCCCCAACGGGGTACTTAGCTTTGTGAAGAGAAGTAGAAAACTTCGGACCGACAACAATCACACCACGTTGTCTTGAAAACGCCAACCAACCACTAGCGAACTGCTTTGCACCACACGGCAAGAAAGACTGGAGAAGATGGCGTCGGCTGTCAGCCTTATACCCGTGCGCTCTGATGTCAGGGTTATAGCTGGAACAGCCGACGCCGGACCCAGACTTTGATATTCTGGCCGACCTCGGGCTGCCTGCCGGCAGGAGTACCCTACAGTTATGACTGCAACAGTAAAACACGAAGAACATCTGGATGCTACAGACACCACTAGTACAGTAGAAAGGGACTAAACAGGACATGTTAGGTAGACCCGATGGAGTCAGAGCCAGAGCCACCGAAGGTCAGTAAACTTTTGGCTCTGGCTGCCCCTCTCTAGACAAAGAGGACTGCTTTTGGTTCCCTCACTCCTTGGGTTGATACTCTGGATCACTGTCCTGGGACCACTATTTTTCCCTCTTCTCAGATCTCTTACTAGGAGTAAGGAAAGATGAAGAAGCAGCTGAAGACAGGAGCATCCCTTTCATAACCAGTTTGGCCTGACATTTATTAATGACTTGGGCCCCAAAAGCTGTATAGCCTGAACAGTCTGTATCTATATAAGTAGCTTCCAGACAGTATATACAATGCTTTTGTAAATCTTGTGCTAGCAACATGTCTGCAAGCAACACACTTCTTGAAACCAAACCTTTCTCCATAATCAAGACAGTCAAAACTAACCCCTACACTATCAACAGAAAAGACAAGCAGTACCATACTATGCACTGAAAAATTCAGTTAATTAAAGGTAACATTATCAGCTAGAGATGCTACCTATCAACCTAACCACACTATACAGTAGGAAAAGCGATCAATGTCTATAAAAAAGAAGTTATGTAGCTACCATGACATTATATTTATGCTGTCCATTTTCATTCTTCTTCAACTGAAGGGTTTGGATGGGATCCTTGGATCCGACTCTGCCATTACTAAAGCTCATGTCAACCAAAACCTCTCACGCTTTTCCGTTACCTATAATGTACCAATCCCAGGTTACTTCAGATCTTGTTTGTTGACTTTTTACCAGAAAATAAATGTTTAACATGCATAAATATAGATAATGTAAAATTGCATGTGTTCAATACAGGAAGAAAGTATATCTGGAGCTCAATATCAAGGGCAATGATATCCCTCTAACAGCTCATTCTTCCAGAAGTTTGTGAACATAAAGGATGGGGATTGGTGGGAGGGAAGTTGAGGAAGAATGAAAATGGACAACACAGACAGAACGTTATGGAAGGTACATAACTTCTTTACCTGATGGTGTCAATTTTTGTTCTATCTTCAACTGAAGGGACAGAGTTCCCAGCTACCTATAATCCAGGGGGGACTCTAAGGAAGGATATTCCTGAGCAGAGTTGAACCAAATGATGTTCTACCCCTGGAGACCAGATCCAGTTTGTAATGAGTAATAAAAGTATGGGGAGTAGCCCAAGTTGCTGCTGCACATATGTCATCCACTAAAAACCTAAAGATGTTGCCATGGAACTAGTTGAATGAGCCTGTACCAGTTGTGGTAAGGTAATACCCAATTTGCTACAAGCAAATGAAATATAATCAGTTAGCCATCTGGCTAAAGTTATTTTTGCGACTCATTTGCCCAATTTCAGTTCTGCAAAGGAAACAAATAACTGGTCTGTTTTTCTGATGTCTTTTTTTCTATGCAGGTAAAAACAATTGTCTGTGAACATCCAATAAATGTAATATGCATTCACCCCTGTTTGCAAAATTAGGGAAGAATACTGGTAAATTAATGGACTGACTGATATCAGATTCTGACAGCACCTTGGGAAGGAAGGAAGTCAGTATTAGTTCGTAGTGTCACTCTAGCCTTATGAAAGATCAAGTATGGAGGATTTGAAGGCAAAGCTTAAATCTCTGAAATTCGTCTAGAAGAGGTAATGTCTACTAGAAAAACAGTTTTCTAAGTAAGATACTTAAGGTCACATTTAGCTGCTGGATCAAAGGGGGAATTTATTAGAGTTTGCAGTACCAGACTGAGATCCCATGGGGGAGTCGGGTCCTTAAATGGAGGTGTCAAAAGTAGAGTGCCTCTCAATAAAGCTCTGCACAATTTGCGAGAGACTACTGAAGAACCTTCAAATCCAAAATGAAAATTTGACATTGCTGCTAACTGAAATTTAATGGTTGAGAAACTAGCTGCTTCTTTAAAAAGTAAGGTTAAAAACTCGAGTAGGAGTATATTATGATTTGGAGCTGAAAAAGGCTCAACCTGATTTTGTTGTGCTCAGTAAACAAGTCTTTTCCATTCACTTGTATAAAGTTTTTTGTTGAAGGTTTATGAGATGACAAAATAATATGTTGGATAGGGGAAGAGAGCATAGGTTATCTGATTATTAATGGAATTGGAGAAACTGGGCCATCACCCTGAGGTTTGAGATGTCAGGAGGGATCATGCCCGTTGGGTGAGACCGGAGGTCTGCAGTTGTATCCAGAATCCACGGTTGGTGTAATAAGTGAAGACAAAGGAAGGGACCCAAATCTGTCGAGGCCAGTATGATGCAATGAAGATGACTTTGCTCTTCAACCTGACAGCTTTCTGTAGAAATTTTGGAGTTAATGGGATTGGTGAGTAGGCATAAAGTCGAGCGGGTGGGAGGGGGGGGCATCCCTCTGTGATTCCTCCTGTGGTGAGATTAGGTCAAAGTAGCTGCTGCTTGTGTTGTTTAGGGGAGAAGCAAAAAGATCACAGCAAGGCTGGCCTCATTAATGAAAAATCATTTCCATCATGTTCTTGTTGAAAGACCACTTATGAGGCAGAAGAAAGCACCTGCTCAGTTTGTCTGTTATCAGATTGGATATACCCGGAATGTGCATTACTATGAGAAAGCAGTTGGATAAGATCACCCATTGCCACACTCTGAGCACTTCCCGACACAAGGGGTATGATCTGGTCCCCTCCTTGTTTATGTACCAAACTACTGACATATTGTCCATTTGAATTGCAATCACTCCAAAGAGAGAGCATATCTTGGAAGGCCTGCAATTCTAAAAGCACTGCTCTCATCTCTAGGACATTGACATGCAAGTTGGCCCCTGCGGGGGACCAAGTGCCTTGGATTGTATTCCTCAGAAAATGCCCCCCACAACTAGGAAGCATCTGTGGTCGCTACGGCCTTAGGCTGAGGGGGAATGAATGGACAGCCTTGTAGAACCTGATTTGACTGAATCCACTACCTAAGGTTTCTCTTGCACGTCTGAGTAATTTGAATCAGAGTTAACATATATTGGTAAAGTATCGATCATTGTGTTGTTAGCATCCATCAGAGAATCCTCATGTAAACCTTCCTAAAGGTACTAGTGTTATCGCCACTGACACTGATCCTAGAGCTTGACGGATGAAGTGGGCTGAAATTTTTGTACTGCAGATTATTTTCCTGACTTGTGATCTTATTGTTTGAACCCTTGAGTGAGGCAGTGAAGCTACCTGGTTCCAATTGGGACTTGTCATAGTTTATAGTTATTCCTAATTGAGAATAAGTCTGGAGAACCTGATTCCTGTCCATATCAATTGATGCTTGGTTGGGCAGTAATGAGCCAGTCATCTAGATATGGAAACTCCTGGAATCCCTGCAGTCTCAAGTGAGCTGCAACTACTGCAATACATTTGGTGAACACCCTGGGGGCTGTGGTGAGACAAAAGGGCAGAATTCTGAAGTGATAATGACTGGCTCCAAGCTGGAAGCATAAGTACCGTCTGCTCATCTTTATGTGACAGTATGCATCCTGAAGGTCTATTGAGCCCATCCAGTTGTCCTTGCCCAGAAAAGGGAGAATAGACTGAACTGTGACCATCTAAAAATTGATGTGTTGAATTAAGTTGTTGAAGTTGCTGAAATCTAAAATTGGTCTCCAGTCCCCAGTTTTCTTTGGCACTAAAACAAACTGTGGCTGACACCAAAAACAACCACAAAGTCTTCTATAGCTATTTCAAACACCTCCAAGGCAATACCCAGATTTGCTCTGAGTTACTGCACAATAGCACATACTATACTGAGCCTACAGACATAGCCAACATACTGTCCGACAGATTCAGTGCCAACTTTACCCCTCTCCCCCCAAGGGCCCTATCACAATACCAAAAGAAAGCCTGGTACCCACCATTCCTGTGGCACAGGTAAAATCTGCATTGTCCAAAGCCAAGAATACAGCGTCTATGAGACCTGATAATATCCCTGGCTGCATCCTACATGAGCTACAAAATGAATGGGCACCACATACGTGTGCCCTGTACAATCACAGCCTTATCTCAAGCTATGTCCCTAATGAATGGTGCACTGCTAAAGTCATCCCACTCCATAAAAGGGGAGCAACTACAGACCTTGGGAACTATTGCCCCATTAGCCTGATAAGTTTGGTATGCAAAGCTATGAAGCGCATCATCATGGACCTGCTTAACAAAGATACAGGCAATCTCCAAATTCTTAACCTCACACAGTTTGGCTTTGTCAAGGGGAGATCCTGTCTGCTGAACCTGGTTGACTTCTTTAACTCACCAAGGCTGTGGATGAGGGTAAGGCAGTGCATAAAGCCTACATTGACCTGGCCAAGGCCTTTGATACCATTCCCCACTCAGGTATCATTGATAAACTCACTAAACTAGGCATCAATCCTTACATCACTAGGTGGGTTGCAAATTGGCTCACAGACAGGACCTACAGAGTGAAAGCTGCAGATTCCAAGTCAGACTGTCAACCACTCATGAGTGGAGTCCCACAGGACTCGGTTCTGGGCCCTATCCTGTTTGGCATCTACTTTTCAGAAGTCCAGGCCAACGCAGAAGGACTCTGGCTTTCCAAGTTAACTGATGACTGCAAGCTAGGAGTCATTAACAACTCCCCAAGTGATGCAGACATCCTACAAAAGGGCGTCTCTGAGACCAATGACTGTTGTCGGAAACATGGCCTGAAGCTTAATGCCAAAAAATGCGTTATCATCCCCTTTGGAAAAAAACTCAGTTCCTATAAATTACCACGTTGATGGGAGCCCACTTAATGAAAGGGCCATAAGAGATCTGGGCACCCAGGTCGACAGCCACCTTACCTTTGACCACCACATTGCCACTGTGGTCAGAAAGTCCTTCTACGTGGCACATTTTATAACCAAAGGTTTCACATCCAGGAATAAAGAGGTCATTATCTCTCTCTACTCATCCCTCATTAGACCAATCACCGAATATAAAGCCCTGTTTGGCATGTACCTGACCAGACGCATACAACAGCTGGAGAGGCCACAAAAGTACCTCACAAAAAGGATCCTATACCTTAAACACATGTCCTACACAGACAGACTCAAGAAACTTCAGCTATTCACAGTCTATCATCTACTTAGAGGTGATCTCTGCTTGACTTACAAAGTCATGTCCAACCCAGCCATACTTGATATGCTACACCTAAAGAAACCCCAATCCTCCTATACCACACGCTTCAGAGATCACAACCTCATTACCACAATTGAAAACTGAAAAGAATTTATTCAATAAAACAATAAAATAAAACAAACAGAATTGACCTAGGTTTCGTCCTTGTTAAAGACTTCTTCAGAATACATACCAAATCCATACTAACCTATTTATATTAACACAAGCCACACCCCTAAATGAAACAATTAAATCTTAAAATTCACTTCTTATACATTAAAAATATAAAAATAAATGTGTGAACGATGTAATACTCAAAATGTGTTTTAAATATTTAATCTAAAAACATTAATATATATGAATAAAAAATAAATAAATTTTATATATATATATATATATATATATATATATATATATATATATATGTATATACTTGAATTTTTACCATATAAAATGCAACATCACACAAAACTACCCTGTGATATATTTTAACCTTAAAAAAGGTTTAATAGAACAATAATCATTTAGACCAGGGTATTTGTGTGCATCCAACCTAATCTGCCATCTAAGTTCACATAAATCAAGATGAATATCCAAGATTTTCCCGTGAATCATATTTAATTTGTTGCACCACACATATGTACCTTGTAGAAAAGGAAATTTAGTGGATACAATTATAGACTTGAAATTGTGCACAAAATGAATTTAAGGGCCTTTTTTGGTAACAAGAGTGGTATAGAAAAACAAGGAACCTTGTCAAAACCTAGTACATTTAATCCACCCATGAATACATTGGTAGAATTATTTGAAAAAATGTGTGAAATGGAGATTAGGGAGTATTTTAAACAACATTTTAGGTACACTCCCATTAACTTGACTGATGAGACAAAAATTAATTAAAGAGATATTAAGTATTGATAATATTTGAATAATCAAGCCGGACAAAGGCAATGGGGTAGTGATTGTAGACAATAGTGATTATGTGAACATTATGATGTCTATGTTACATGATGATGCGTATACCCAAGTTAGTTTGAATGAAATTAATATTGCTTTTAAAAAATTAGATCTTATGTTAGATGATATGTTGTATCAAGGAGAAATAACTGAAAAGGAATTTGAATTTATGTCTAATGCACACCCAGTAATAAGTAATATTTTTGGGATTCCAAAAATCCATAAGGGATTAGATAATGTTACTTTTAGACCCATAGTTAATGGAAAGCGTAGTAAAACTTGCTTTATTAGTCAATTTCTTGACTACCATACGAAACAAGGATTAAAATCTTTTCCTTATATTTCTAAGGATTCTTGGGATTTTTTACAGAAGGTTAGGGATATTAAGGTGAATAATGACATTGTTTTTTTGACTATAGATGTGTGCAATTTGTTTACAGTCATCCCACATGAAGTGGGTCTTACTTGGTTACAACATCAGTTATGGTCCACGGGTGTGTATGAACAAGATAAGATTAATACATATATTAGATTGATGGAAGCAGTGTTAACTAACAATTATATGTTTTTTGAAGGGTACTATTTTAAACAGTGTATTGGAGTAGCCATGGGGGCCACTTGTGCCCCCACTTATGCAAATTATATCATGGCTTTTTGGGAACAACAGTATGTGTTTGATAGTGTGTATTTTGATAGTATTAGGATGTATACACGATATCTGGATGACATTTTTATTGTGTGGGAGGGTGAGATTGATAAGTTGGTAAATTTTATCAGTTACATTAATAATATGGTTGATTTTTTTTAAATTTACTTATGAGTATAGTTTGGATACTATCCCCTATTTAGATGTAAGATTGACATTGGATAGAGCTTCCATGAATATCAAATCTAGTATATATAGGAAGGTTACTTTTTCCAATTCATATTTGCAATATAATAGTTGGCATCCTAATCATCAAAAAAGAGGAATAATAAAAGGCCAAATGGTCAGAGCTGCTCGGATGGTTAGTGATAACCAAGGATTTGTGGATGAGTTGAATTATATGATAGGACTGTTTACAAACAGGGGGGTACCCAAGGGATTTATGTACAGAATTATTTTTTGAAATTAAACATAAAAGGGATTCAGGTATATATACACCTATTCTTGGTAATCATAATGTAGTGCAGCAAACAATTCATACTATGAGTAAGGATAGGGTGGGGGAATGTCCTTTTTTGTTTATTTCAACCTTTAATGGTGATTCAGAATGGTTGGTTAATATGATTAAAAAGAACTGGGGTATTTTACACCTGAATAACACCACTGGTATTGAGTGGGGTTCCAGCCCTAAATTTGTTTTTAGGAAATATTCGAAAGATGCTCCAACTCGAAGATTTTAGAGACTAATAGAACTATTGGTAATTTTAAATGTGGCAGATGTTCTATTTGTGCAGATATCATGGCCACAGGTAATAATTTTACCATTAATAAATACAATATTTATATTTCAGGCCATTATGATTGTTTTTCCAAAAATGTGGTTTATGTTGCTAAATGCCAACAATGTCTAGCATTTTATATAGGGAAAACATGTAGAAATTTTAGAGAAAGGGTAAGAGAGCATCTTTTGGATATTAAGCATTTAAAATCCACTAATGCATTAGCCAGTAATCTAACTCATGAATTCAAGTTTTGTGTGGTGGAACAAATTAAATATGGTTCACAGGGGAAAATCTTGGATATTCATCTTGATTTATGTGAAATTAGATGGCAGATTAGGTTGGATGCACACAAATACCCTGGTCTAAATGATTTTTGTTTTATTAAACCTTTTTTAAGGTTAAAATATATCACAGGGTAGTTTGTGTGATGTTGCATTTTATATGGTAAAAATTCAAGTATATGTGTGTGTGTGTATATATATATATATATATATATATATATATATATATATATACACATTATTTTTTATTTTTTGATTCATATATATTAATGTTTTTAGATTAAATATTTAAAACACATTTTGAGTATTACATTGTTCACACATTTATTTTTATATTTTTAATGTATAAGAAGTGAATTTTAAGATTTAATTGTTTCATTAAGGGGTGTGGCTTGTGTTAATATAAATAGGTTAGTATGGATTTGGTATTTATTCTGAAGAAATCTTTAACAAGGATGAAACCTAGGTCAATTCTGTTTGTTTTATTTTATTGTTTATTGAATAAATTCTTTTCGGTTTTGGACCATGTTTTCCTTTGGATTTTCTTAGTGTTCCTTTTCCTTGGTTGGCCATTACCACAATTAACAGAACATGCTGGAGGGACAGGTTCATCTCCCATAGACTGCCCATACCCTGGAATAGGCTTCCCATTCATGTCAAGCAGAGTACCTCGCTGGCCCTCTTCAAGAGAAATCTTGACGAGTGGATGGTTAACAATGTTCACCCCAGGGATCACTCCAGTTGCCCTACTGGATAGGGGCACTGTGAATTAACATTGGGTGGCATGGTGCCTGGGCAATTTTTTTGGGTTATGCTTGTAAAGGCTCCAGGGCCATTAGCCTAGTCCACACCTATGAAGCTTGAGTAGGTTCCGGATTCTAACTGGTCTGGTGGGAGTTCTTGGATGACTTTTTTTCTAGTACCCTTTGTATTAGAATTGCTGCTTCTTCCCTCTGACTGGGTGGAACATCAGGCATTTTCCTTGAGACTGGAGGTGGAAGGGAAAAGGGTATTATGTAGCCTCTGGAAATAATCCTCTGTACTCAAGTCTCTTAAATCTAGCCAGGCTTTCTGATGCAGGGATAATTGAGCCCCGATTGCATCCAGAGGTGGACAATCAGGTCTCTTTTCAAGAGCACTGGTAGGTTTTGTCCAAGAAAGAATCTCCGGATCCCTAGTTTTGTGGGCCTCCTCTGCCAAGAGCAAAATCAACCATTGGAGCCCCCCCACCTCTGGGAGAACTTTCTCCATATGTATCCTGGAAAGCACCCTGGGATTTCCTGAACCACATCTTTCAACCCCCTCACTGATTCCTTGAAAAAGATGTACACCCATTGCAAACAGGGTCTTTCCATCTTTCTGACACCTGGATACTGTGTCTTTCACTTAGGGGCCAAACAAAGATGTGCCGTCAAAAGGAGCTTTGATAAACAAAGACTTAAAGGGCTCCGCAAAATCACATAAGTGCATCCAGGCATGTCTCCTAATGGAAATGCCTGAACCTGCTGCCCTTGATATTCCTTCAGCTAAATGTGAAATAAACCTCATGGATGAATTCCAAACTGACTGCAGAGTGGTGAACTGAGAATTCATGGATGACTGGACCTCTGCAGGAACAGATTCTGAGAGGGTATAGTTCCTTACTCAAATCCCTGTATAATCTTGTAAAATATGTCAAATAACATAGCGACCCTAAGGTGAAGGTAGCTGAAGCACTGACACTTCCCAAACCCGTCCATCACCCTAGACTCTTTTAGGGGGATGAACAGTGGAACTATGGCATCAATGGGCACCCGTTTATCCCAAAATGGCTTATCTGAAGGTGGTGTCAATCTTATATGGTCTCCTGGTATGGATTCAGCTCCATCATGTTTCTTCCATGCCCGCTGAGAGACCAAGTCAGTAAATTTGTTGGTGGGTGGAGTAACCAAAGATGCAGATGGACCAGTACCAAAAGCCTTCAGGAATACAAACTCCTCGGATGAAGGGTTACTGGGCATCCAACCACCTCTCTGTTTTAAGATCTCAAGGATGTCTCCAAATGAGATATCTTCAGGAGATAATTGTGGGGACCCCTTCACCTTCACTTAAGACCATATCCTCAGTGACTGACTCTTGAGGAGAGTCCAAGTTCTTCCTCTTGCACTTCTTCCTAGAGACCTCTTCAGTAGGATACTCCGGGGAGGTACTGGAAGAAATTGTAATATCCTGCTGGAAAGTCTGGGCATCTTGGACTGGCTGTCCCTATGGTAAAGAGTGATGAGGCTCCAAGTGCACAGACATCAAGGTAGAAGGCTGAAGATCCAAGGGGGTTGGATCCGTCCATTCCATCAAGACAGAAAAACCCTCTTCACAACCTAAAAGTCTGATCACTCTGGAGAAACAGAACACATCAGCTCTGAAACGACAAGCTTCTGGACTGCCATCCTCCCCTGCTCTGAAAGAAATTTCCCGGAGGTGGAAGCTGGTGCCAACCTATCCAGTGCCGAGGCTCCAAGGCACAGAGACAGCTCTGCCAACTTTGGAGTCAACTCCAACACCTCGGATCCGACAGGGAAGTGACGGGTCTGACAGCTCTTCGGATCTGACAGAACTGGAGCACTCAGAGTAAGCTTTGGATCTAAAGATATTACTAACTTCGGATCCGAGCTGGAAGGCTCAGATCTAGGTACTCTGAAACAGTTGAAGGAATGAGAGGAGGAACTTGAAGTCAGGGTGCATACAAAGGATGGACCTCCTGATCCGAGGGGGTAGGGGATATGACACCCCTCGGACACTGCACTGAGAGGATCTTCTGCACCACTTTCTCCACATATGCCTTCGTCAACCTTCTGGAAGAATGAGTTGAATGTATAGAGGAGGACCTAGATCACTGAAGCTCCAAAAAGGGTGAGAGCACCCTTGAAGGCTCTGGATCAATGGATGGTTAATGTACAGCCCTGGGAAAAGAAATAGGGCACAAGGCAGTCAGATCCAATAGCTTTTTTGTCGGATTTGAGGTAGTTGGGTCCATTATTTTTTTTGGATGTGAGGGTGAGGTCAGATCTTTTCCTAGACAGCTCCAAACCTGAGGTGGATGACATATATTGTTTCGGCGATTAAGTCTTCAACTGTTTACTTTTACTTCTGAGAAACAACATCAGATCTAATATTATGTATATACAATAATTTTTTTTAAAGATGGTACCAGAAAATAAGGGTAGGAATGCACAGACAGAACATCATGCAGGAAAAAACAGTAACACCTAACTTTAACCTAACACCTACACCCAACAAACACACAGATAAACTAAGGTAGTAGAGATAACAGTCAAAAGTCTCAGCTATCCCAAAAAAGGATACAATCAGTGGAGCTCGAAATATCACAATCCACTCTTGACTGTGGCAAACAACATCTAAGGAGAAAATAAGAAAGCAAGGTATTGTGGGTAGAGGAGGCAGACCTCTCAGATAGAAGACTCTGAAATGGCTGGTGTCATATCTGATAAACCACAAGTTGAAGTGGGATAGAAAAGCAACACTGGATCTAAACCTCTATCCAAAGGTGAATTTTACATCTTCTAGGAAGTTTTCAGAATGCAGCCAGGCAAATCTTCTCAATACAGTACCAGTGGTAACAGCCTTGGATGTAGTACCTTAATGAACACACAATAAAAACAAGAAGCAGTGACCTGAGAAATAGAAGAAACTATACCACACAAAGCAGATTTTCCTCACAAGCAGGAACTGCAGATAAAACATTACTCATACTTTCACAATTAATCAGAATAAGCTTTAACATATGAGCTTGACAATTGCTGAAACATACACTTTTTACCCAAACATATCAATTGTTTTACCATCCTTGACAGAAGGGGAAAGATGAGAGTTAAAAAAATGCTTGGCTGGCTTCAGCAGCTGGAATGACTAAAGTTATAGCTGCTGGGTCAGGTCTGGGATTAGTGTAAAGAAATTTGAAAGACTGAGGAACTTTGTACATTCTGTTTTCGCAGCTTCAGGTTATTGGGAAAACTACAGGCTGGGGACAAACACATCCTCCTATGTTGGCATCAATGATCGTATGGGAGTAGCTCCTTGGAATATAAGTTGCAACATTTCATAATTTTTTTCTGAGGGACTGAGAAACCTCAGAATTCTCCCACTGAAAACACTGGCACATTCTGGAAAGAGAATCCTTGACAGAGATCTTCATATAACATGCCCTCCTCAGAGTCTGAATCAGAATTCAGAAGAAAAAAATATTTGTCCCATCACATTCGTCTCCAGATTCAGTTTCTTGGATCTGTTTAGCAAAACAGGAATATTTTTTTCTACCATAAGCCAGATTTAATAAACTACTACTGTTGGGTGAAACTGTAGCAGGAGAAGATATATGTTTAGTTTTCTGTTTCTTTGCAACAGGGAAATTAAGACAAACAGTATTTCAAATAAAATCAACATCTTCTCCCAGAGATGGGCAAAAGATTCTGATTAAGCAGGGGCATTTTATCTGCCCCTTCGCACCACATAAACAAACATGGCTCTTCCTTGCTCTGAAGAAATGTGACACTGTCAT
Source organism: Protopterus annectens (assembly GCF_019279795.1). Lineage (NCBI taxonomy): Eukaryota > Metazoa > Chordata > Ceratodontiformes > Protopteridae > Protopterus > Protopterus annectens. The sequence goes on from NC_056747.1 coordinate 251,313,513, forward strand.
CTGTGCTAACATGTTTGGCTGAAGTTTTGTACATAATTTCAGATTAACCCTTTCTTACATGTTAATTTATAATCTGTTTGTACAGAATATTTAAAAGACTTGAACAGTGTCCTTTTACATTTCTAATTGCACAAGTCTGTGAAGAAAGATTTGAAAGACAATGTCTCAGATTCAGCTATGTGCAGATGATGTCATTGGAATGTTGACAGTTGCTGTGTGTTACTTTCAGAAGCTGATTGACGGGAAAAAACTTTTGTAAACAGCTGTTGGTTGATTTCAAGATATGAAATGAAAATTAGAACTGGAACAGTTATGACAGGCTAGTCTATAAAAGAACCTGCTGAAAATAGTTGAAGTCATTAGTCAGTTACAGTTGTCAGTTCCAGTAACAGTAGTGACAGAAATGTACTGTGCAGTGAATACCCAAAAAAGACTCACCAAGAACTGTAAGCAGCCTGCCTTTGCTCTGTTGCAATTTAGTTTAGATCAAGGACAGTGTTCTTTAGATAGGAAAATTATAACTAATCAGAGTTTTTTCTAAATGTTGGATTTCTATCCTACAGTACTGATTTCATTTTCCTAGTGACTGAGTTTTGTTTATTGGGAAATACTCTTTATTTTTGAATAATTTTACTCTATCATATATTTTTATTAACTTACATTTTTGGCTGGTCAATCAGTGTTTTCTTTAGTGATTTGAAAGTGCTTGTACTTGCCTTGATAACTTCCCATGCCACTCAAAACCTGGCAGCTATTTGCTATCATTTGTTTTAATATCTAATTTTAACAACTGGGCACCCCTTTAAAAGGGCATGAAGACACTTTGGTGGCAGCATTAGCGTATTTTGAGGAAGAGCACAGCTGGAAATCTGTGTCAGGTTTTCCCAGTAGTGTTTGTATGTGAGAGATTTAATTTAAGTGTGAGCTTATCAGAGGTCTTAAACTGGGATACATTGCTCCGAATTGTGTAATAAGGAGTAATATTAGGGATGGACAGAAGTCTACAGTCCAGTCCCATGCTATAGAGTGTGTTCCTGTTGTGCTCTTAGTGGAAAATAGTGGAACATTACTCTTGTTTAAGTGACAGATTCACATTGGAGTCAGTAATGAGGACTGAAGCTCCTTAGTTACTGACCCAGGATAGTACGGGATATCACATTATTTGGTGGCAGTTCAGTGGGATATTATCTGAATGTCACACCTGCCATTAAGGGGACCCCAACAGCCACAATGGATATGGTTAACCCTCAGTCCATACTGGCTTTATCAGCAGCACCAGAGGGATCTGGGGAAAGACATGCATGGTCCAAGGAACCAGTTTTGGCCACAGCAGTCACCCACCTGTGGCTGAGGCAAATTACTAGCCTGCTGTGGTAGCAAAGGCTGTTTAGTTAACTTTTTCTTTCTGTGGCTGGAAGAAAGATAAATGATGGGATTTGCAGTTTATTCATTAGTCAAGATGAAAATTGGCTCTCTTTTCTGGAGAAACTAAGCAGCACAAGACAGTAAAATTTCAGTAGTAGCATAGTCACTTTTCCCAATGAAAACAAAGTAAGAAATGCTGTACTACACTTTACCAGCACCCAAAATTAGTTTAAAACAGATTTTCCACCGAAAAAATGTTTTGGAATGTATAAATCAAACTTTAAACTGTCAAAAACAAAAATGTGTCCCTTTTAAAAGTACAGCAGAGTTTCATAACAGTTGATAAAAACACATTCCTAGCTTAAAAAGTATTTTACCACACAGGAAATTAAATTAAAACATTAAAAATAATACTTGGAAGGATCCCTCAAAGGGAATGTATCTGATCTGCAACAGAATAGCATAAACTGACTGATCCTTGAAAGCCCATAGAGGAGCGCTCTCTCTCTCATCTTGGAAAGCTCTGAAGGGCTTAGCACCTATATCTCTTTTTAGTCAGCTCAGCTTGAGCAGACTAAAGGTTTGGGTGCATGGAAGGAGGTCTACATTAGATAGTCAAAATCTTCTTTCATCGACGGCTTATTCATTGACCCCTAACCATCAAAACTAACTTCAGCAAACATTAAAATTTTTTACACTGTATGCAACCAACTGGGCAACACCCACAACTTTACCCTTTTCCCCACTGTACTGCGACCTCAGAGTTGGTATATATATATATATATATATATATATATATATATATATATATATATATATAGATAGATAGGGGGTGTGGGGGCGAAACCCCCCCACTTGGGTGGGTTTGATTTAGTGTGATATGTATTTTGGTGGGTTAGTGCCCAATTGGTTACTTACACTGTAAAAAAGTTTGATGTTCGCTTAAGTTAGTTTAGATGGTTAGGGATCGATGAATAAGCCGTGGATGAAAGAAGATTTCAACCATCTAATATAGACATGCTTGGAAGGTACCCTGAAGCTTTGGAAATTTGCTGGCTGTTATATCCTATATAACTTAGGCTACTGTGGCAGTGATCAATATGAAGATAAACAGATCATCATCAACCCCTTTTTCTACATAGGGCCAGGTTGCCATGTTAACTGTCACCATCTCTCTCAATTCAATGCCACTCTCCTAGCTTCTTCTACAGTCATGCTTGATGGTCGCAAGTCTTCTCTCACACAATCCATCCACCTTGTTGGACACCCTCATTTCCTCTTGCCTTCTTCCGGTCTGTCCCAAATCATCTTCATCAGACTGTCTTCTGCACATTTTAAAACTACAGTTATTTGTTCTTTTTGACCTTTTCTGCAACTGGAGTTACTTGGACTTCTGTTCTGATGTCCTCATTTCTTCATCTCTCCCACAATGTGCATCCTACCACACATCTCAGGCAAGTTATCTCCATCACCTCTTGCACTGCCTTTACTGCCCAAGTTTCTGCGCAATACAGTAGCACTGGTCTCACGACTGCTATGTACACTTTAATTTTCAGCTTCATTGGCATTCTTCTGTCATACACAACCCCTGACATTCTGTGGCAGTTGGCTGCTGCCTCTGATTCTAGATTTGACCTCCTCATGCAGACTTCCATTCACCTAAAACATTTCTCCCAGACACTTGTAGTCGACCTGTTTTACTATTTTGTTTTCTATCTCAATTCTTATTTTCTTCTGATTTCTCCATTTGCTGCCATTACAACTGTCTTATCTGTACTCAATTTCATCCCATGTGCTTTCAGTATTATATTTCATCCCCCTATTCTTTGCTGAAGATCTTGCTCAGAAGTCTGCCTATAATGCCACATCATCTGCATACAGCAACTTTGTTGATATGTCCCCTCCAATCTGTTTGCTAATGTAATCCATCACCAGTAAGAATAGTGGGCTTAGAACTGAACCCTGATGCAAACCCACTCCAACTGGGAACTCCTCTGTCAGATCAAACACTGTTCATACTAGAGTCATTGGGTTCTTATACATAGCCTGCACTAATTCTACCAATGTTTCTGGGACTTCAAACCAATTCATGACTGCCAAATCAGCTTTTTTGGGACCTTGTCATATCCTTTCATCAAGTCTAGGAATGCCCAGTCAGACTCTCCTGATCTCTAACATCTTCTCACCTGTATAGCCACGAACTGCAAAAACTGGTAAAACACAACCAAGGCTCCTCAGTAGTTCACTCATAATAAATTTATTCACAATGCATCGAAAAAACAGTAAACCATAATAAACGTACAACATGAAAATAAGAAAAGTACTTAGCGCTTTCACCCAGATGTCGCTTGGACTGCAAACCAGGTTTAATGTTTAAAAACAATCTAGTTTAAACATGTTCATACCATTCAATTCAAACAGAAACTAGAAGTTTCTGTTTGAATTGCATGGTATGAACATGTTTAAACTTGATTGTTTTTAAACATTAAACCTGGTTTGCAGTCCAAGTGACATCTGGGTGAAAGCGCTAAGTAGTTTTCTTATTTTCATGTACGTTTATCATGGTTTACTGTTTTTCGGTGCATTGTGAATAAATTTATTACGAGTGAACTACTGGGGAGCCTTGGTTGTATCTTCTCACCTGTCTCACTGCAAACATCAGATCAGTTGTGCTGTATCCTGATCTGAATCCTAACTGCTCATTTCCCATCTTACTTTCTACTACTCTGTGTATCCTTTTATCAGTGACCCTTCATCAGAACTTTCATGCAGTGTGACAGGAGTTTTATAACTCTGTACTGCCTAAAGTCATGAATGCTACCCCTCTCTGTTCTCATACACTGGCACTAGTATGCTTATTCTCCAGTCATCCAATATATGTCTTTCTATATATATATATATATATATATATATATATATATATTGGTAGCAGTACCCCCCAGAACTCATTGCTCTACCATCTCATCCAACATCTTAAGCATATCTGCTGTACCTCATCTGAATCTACTGCTTTCCTGGACTATTTTCCTTAGTGCTGTTCTTACTTCTAAGGTGGGCTCTTCCCCTTCTTTTATTGTATGCTGTGCCTGTGGCTGTATACTTTCTGTGGTATTTCTTCATTCAGAAGCTATTGGAAGTACTCCTTCCATCTGTTTTAATGTCCTCTGGACTGGTGAGGAGATTATTGCTAGCATACCTTATGAAGGGTTCCGTCTTCTTTATCTTTTTGTCTTTGCAACCCAACAGTTTCTTTGTATCATCTACTGAGTCACTTTCCAGAAGCTGTCAGAGTGCCTGTGATGCCTAGTTCTTTGCTTTAACAACTCCTTTCTTAGCCTCTTTGTTAGTCAAGAAGCATTACTTCTTAGCATGGCCCATCTTTTCAATCTCCCACTTTTCTGTACTCCTTTCTCCTAATGACATCCTGAACTTCTGCATTCCACCACCAGCTTTCCTTATGTAACTGATGTCCATATCTAGCTGAGCGGCAAAGCTGTTTTATAGTCCTTGATCATGCTGTCCTGAGACTCTGCCATTCAACTCCACCTACTTCCTCTTCTCCTTCCTGAGGTGCTACAGCCCTGAACAATTCCTTGAACTCTTGTGCTTTCTCCCCAGTGAACTCCCAGGTTTATAACATAGTCTAAGTTGACCTTAGAACCTTCCCTAACTACTTCTTGCAGCTGATTGTAGAAAATTGTGGTTTATACTGTGAGCCAACTGTTTCACTGGGGATGACTTTGCAATTGCTGTTTCTATCCCAATGCCCTTTCCTTACTAGGAGGGAGTCTACCTGAGTTGTATGTTGATCACTCTTATAAGTGGATATTATGGTGGTCTTTCTTGCTGAAGCATGCATTGGGCACCATCGAGCCATTTGCCAGACAGAAGTCTAACAAGGCCTCATCTTCTTTGTTACCGTTTCTTTATCCTTGTGAACCCAGGCACACCTTGTATCTTTTTCCTGTCTGTTCTGCCATGTGCATTCAAGGCACCCATTATCAACATGCACCCAACACATGAGTTTGTTCAGCAATACTCATATTTATTGGAAAAAGATAAAATGAAGAATTTAGGAGTATGGGTTAAAAAGGATTTTGTTATGTCAGCTATGGATATGTGAGAAGATACTAAACAGAAGATAATACTAAAACTGAAAAGCTCTTGTTTATGGATAAGATGCAAGCAGTGAAAATGTTTTAATTCCCTTTAGTTTTACATATAGGGTCAGACATTTTTTTTAACAAGACAGCAATTAACAGAGTTGAAGGATTCTGCCTAGGAGGGGAAGAGGGCAAGAGTTAAGTGGGATAAGTTGATACTTCCAAGAGAACAAAGTGGCTTAGGATTACCTGATTTGAAGGGATATTTTAGAGCTACACAGTTAAGACTCACATACATAACACAAGCAGAAAGCTATAATTCAAAGTGGAAAGGGATGAGGATGAAGCAGGAGAGAGATTCAAGGAATAAGGAGAGAGTGGGATTTTGGATGCAGATCTTTAAGGAAAATAAAAACAGACATACAGAATATTATATTTGTAAAGTAGCAGAAAGTATTTTAAGAACTAAGCCAAAGCATGAATGGAGATTCTGCCGATAAGGATTACTGTAATTAGGGGTACCCTCTAGGAACAATTGCAATCCACTCAGACAACATGTCAGTGGTATGGTATCTGAACAAGCAGGGTGGAACCAAACCATACCCCCTTTGCAGAGAGGCACTTCCAGTTTGGCAGTGGGCGGTGTCTTCCCAATGCTTTCTAGTTGCAATGCATATACCGGGAAAGTCCAACGTGATTGCCGATAGGCTGAGCAGAGCTATCCTAATGCCTCATGAGTGGTCCCTGAACAAATACGTTGCTGAAAAGATATTCCGCAGATGAGGTCAGCCTTTTTGCGATCTATTTGCCAGCCCCCTCAATGCGAAATGCAGCAGCTACTTCACCCTTATCCCCCCCAGAGGGGGAGACACCTAGGGACTCTCTGATTCAAGATTGGCCCTCTGTGCCTTTCCACCGTTTCCTCTGTTATCAAAGGTTATTCAAAAAGCACAGTCTTTGGGAAGCAAAATGATCCTGATTGCCCCACACTGGCCTCGTCAGATTTGGTTTCCCTTCCTTCAACCCTATCTAATGGATGATCCCTGAATTCTGGATCCAGATCTGCTAACTCATATGTCAGGACAGTTCCATCCCTCCATCCAGATCCTCAAGTTGACAGCTTGGCTGCTCCAGTTCTGTCCCTAGTCAGGTTTCATGATTTTTTCTTGGAAGTGGTCCACATTCTGTCTTCTTCCCACAAGCCTTCTACCAGGAAGATTTATTCCAGTAAGTGGAAGATATTTTCCATTTGGACCCATGAAAGACATACTGATCCTTATACAGCGCCTATTTCGGCAATATTAGAATTTCTTTCTGAACTGTTCAGTCAGGGGTCAGCTGCAGCAACCACTGAAATGCAACTGGCAGCGATTTCTACCTTTCACGTTGCTAATGAGCCCAACCTTATGGCTCATAGGTTTTGTAGGGCCTTTCTGAAAGGGACAATGTTACTCCGACCTCCAGTCTTTGATCTAGTAATACCATGGGACCTCAATTTTGTATTACAGAAGCTCACCTCAACTCCCTTTGAGCCCGCAGCTATGGGTGACCTTAAATTCTTGTCATAGAAGACAGTATTCTTGGTAGCCATAACTTCAGCTAGGCAAGTCTCTGAGCTCCAAGCTTTATCGATTAAGCCACCTTATTTGGTGTTTCACAAAGGCAGGGTCTCCTTAAGAACCAATCCTTCCTTTATTCCAAAGGTTGCTTCTATTTTCAATAGCAACCAATCCATTGAGTTGCCTGTGTTTTTTCCTGAATTTTCTAACAAGGCAGAATTTAAGTTTCATCAGCTAGACGTTCATAGACAATTGCGTTTCTATTTACATAGGACAAAAGATTTCAGGAAATCAGATCAACTGTTTGTCTCATTTTCAGACACTAGACTTGGGGTTCCCGTTTCTAAAGTAACCTTGTCTTGCTAGATTTCCAGTTCCATCTCATTTATTTATGCTTCCAATGGGAAATAATTACCCTTTAAAGTGATGGCTCATTCTACACGATCCGTGGCTACCTCAACTGTATTTCAGGCTAGGATTTCTATGGATGATATTTGTGCTGCAGCAACATGGGCTTCACCTCATACCTTTATTAGTCACTACAAATTAGATCTGGTCTCTAGAGGCAGGTCTTCCTTTGGTTCCACAGTGCTCAAGAGTATTTTTCACTGGGCCACCCAAGGTCAAGGTGGTAGGGATGCTGTCCTAGACGTAAGAATGAAGGTGAGATTGGACTACATAACATCAAGAAGTTATGTACTCACCATAACGTTCGATGTATGTAGCTCATCTTGCCTTACATTCTTATTAACCTCCCTCCTTGAGGACCTGGAGGTATAGTCCCTAGGTGTCAGTAGTCCTTTCTGTTGGGGTTGTTCTTCTTAGAGAGAATGTGGGTGTGCACTTGCAACAAACAAGATCTGGGGAATGAGCCTGTTGCATGAAGGGATACCGCTTAGCCACATGCCAGTTGAAGACTTTGAGCTAGAGTATGGCTGAGTTTGAGCCGAGGTTCGGCTCCAAACTCAGGGGTAAGAATGTAAGGCGAGATGGACTACATGCATCGAACATTAGGGTGAGTACATAACTTCTTGTTCTTTTTGGTGTGCCACCATACCAGAAGTTACTGAGGTCTAGCATGGTTTGTTTTCCATTTTGTTTCCTCCTCCTGGATATGCAGTAAGGAGACATTAAATTCCCGTGGTCATACTTCAGTTGGAGTCAGCCTTTAAGGATGTTAACCTGGAAGCCTGAAAGTGCCCTCACTCTGCCCCTGTAGCTGCAGAAATGCCATTTTTTTATGTATATATTGACATTTAGTTACCAGGAAAGTCTGACTGGGTAAGACCCTATTTTCAATGGAGGCCTAGGGAGAAAGGGTCCAAAGTATTACAATGCATTTTAAGAACAGTAATTTTACAATCTTTAAAAATAATGTAAGAGCTTAAATAATTATACCAAATTAGACATATGAAAACATTAGTTAAGAATAGATACAATTGATATGACAATGATTTACCATTGAGAGGAATTTTAACCAGTTTACAGAGAAATTAAAGGTAAGTTAGTCTAACAAACAGGAATTGCAATATGAAATGAGAACAATAATCTTATGGTATATTTAGAGAGATAGCCAAGGAGACAAATTGATAGAAGTAAGAAAGTGAGGGAAGAAGGGAGAGTAATTAGGTGCAAGGTATGAATAGGAGGTATTCATATGAGCCTAGCCAACGAGGTTCCCTAGGTTACACCACCCAAGAAAGTTAATTTCCTGTACCCCTGTCGAGCAGAGCCACAGAAGCAATCTCCAGGGTGTATTTCCTATTTCCCACCCACTCATCAAGATTTTTCTTGAAGAGTGCTGATGAGGAACTTTGCTTGACATAGATGGGTAGCTTGTTCCAGAGTATAGGAAGTCTCTGGGACATGAATCTATCCCTCCAGCACATCCTGTTTTTTGTGGTGACAAGTTTTAAGTCCCTAGAGAGTGTAGCTCGGAGGGATTGGGATTTCTTAAGGTGTAGCTCTGGGTTTAACATAGCTTTATATGTTGGGCAGAGATCTCCTCAGAGTAGGTGATATGCTACAGAGTAAAGCTGGAGTTTTTTGAGACGATCAGTGTAGGGCATCTGTTTGAGGCCAGTAATCTTTTTTGTGAGGTACTTCTCTGGCCTTTCCGTCTACTGCAGAAGTCCTGAGAGGTACATTTCAAAAGGGGCATTGTACTCTATAATGGGTCTAATGAGTGCCGAGTAGAGGGGAACAATGACCTCTTTTTTCCTGAATGAGAACCTTTTTGTGATGGTGTGCCACAGAGAAGGATTTCCTGACTACTATGGCGATGTGATTATCAAAGGAGAGACTACTGTCCACCTGGATCTCAAGGTCTCTTATCACACATTTAGCATTAAGTAGATGGCCATTTATGTGGTAGTTCATGGGTACAGAGTTTTTACCAAAGGGGATGACAATACACTTTTGGGCATTGAGCTTGAGGCCATGCCTCTGACACCAAGGCATCTGTCTTCAGTAAGGCCCTTCTGTAGGATGTCCACATCATTTGGGGACTCAACTATAGTTCCTAGTTTGCAGTCATCTGCGAACTTCATTAGCCTGCACTTCAGAGAAGTAGATACCAAACAGGAGAGGTCCCAGGACTGAATCCTGTGGTACTCCACCTGTCACTGGTCTGAAGTCAGATTTGGAGTCTGCAACTTTTACAGTGTGGGTTCTCTCAGTGAGCCAGTTGGCAACCCATCTTGTGACGTAGGAATTTATACCTAGTTTAGTGAGTTTAGCTATAATTCCAGAATGGGGGATGGTGTCGAAATCCTTGGCGAGGTCAAGATAGGCTGTGTGAACCACCTTACCCTTGTCTACGGCTTTGGTGACTGCCTCAGAGAAGTCAATCAGGTTCAGAAGGCATTATCTGCCTTTCACAAACCCAAACTGGGTGGGGTCCAGAGTTTGGAGGTTACCAGTGTCTTTGTTTATGAGTTCCATGAAGATACGTTCCATAGCCTTGCAGACCAGGCAAATAGGGAGATAGTTCCCAGCATCAGTGGTGGCTCCCCCTTTGTGGAGTGGGATAACTGTTGCTGTGCAACATTCAGTGGGCACAAAGCTGAACTTGAGACTATAATTGAATATGGTGCTTAGGTGGGGAGCCAGTTTGTTCTGAAGTTGGTGTAAAACGCAGCCTGGGATGTTGTTCGGTCCCATGGATGCTGTGTTTTTGGTTTTAGAGTGTGCAGCTTTTACCTGCATAGATGTGATTACAGGGACTCTGCATTCTTCCTGTATAGATATGGGCCCTTTAGGGGGTGAGAGGGGGTAAAGTTAGTACTGAACCTATTTGCCAGGATGTTTGCAATATCAGTTTATTCTGTAATTTTGGTGCCATTGTGCTGTAACTTGGAGCAGATCTGGGTGTTGCCATTGAGATTCTTGACATAGCTGTAGAATGCTTTGTGGTTGCCCTTAGAATCAGTGGCAATTTTGTTTTCATAGCTAGCTTTGTAGGATCTTATAAGGGATCTCAGCTTCTTACTGAGGCTGACCAGGGAGCGCCTCCACTCATGGGATTTTACTGTCTTTTGCAACAGTTTCTTCCTTCTGTTGTAGAGTTTGTTTATGGCAGGGGATCACCAGATTGACTTCCTTTTTTTTGAGGATAGCATCTTGGTTCTGTTTGGGACAGCATGATCCACGCACTCACTTATAGAGTGCATTTGTGTAGGATTCAGCAGTTGTAACTGTATTGTCCATCTGCATGGGTGTCATGAAGTTCGCCACTTCTGTCTTAAGAAGCATGAAGTTGGCTTTGTAGAAATATTTTACTGTGGTTTCCTTAATGGTGGGTCGGGGTGGGATGCAGATATCTAGGGTGGCTAGCTTATGGGAAGATCTTGAGGAGTTGGTACACGAGTAGTTTTCCCAGTTAATGGTGGGGTAGTTGAAATCGCTCATTATTAGGGTGTTTGGTTGAACTCTAATATTTTCCAGTATTTCAAGAAAAGAGGAGTGTGAATCCTGGGGCATGGTAGGGGATCTGTAGCAAGCTACAATTTGGATTGCAGTTTTGCCCAGACTTAGTTGCACTTGGATAACCTCGGATGCATTATGCTGCGCAGCTAGCCTGGAGGTGTGGATATCCTTAATGAATATGGACACACCTCTGCCTTTGGTGTTCTGGTCCAGTTTAGATGACTGAAAAGTGTGGTATGAGTTATAGCTGGCAATGCAGGGGTGCTCTCTAGAGCCTTGAGCCAGGTCTCAGTCACTGCACAGATATCGATGTTCTCCGTTTTAAGGAGTGCCTCGAGTGAGTGTATTTTTAGGTTTAGCATTGAGTAGCATTACTCTCAGTTTTCGCTTGCTTGTTCCTGTTACGGTGGTGAATTTGTCATTTGAACCTTGCCTAAAAAGGGCACTATAGGGGCAGCAAGAGCCTTAACCAGTATCCTGAATGCCAGTGGTGACAGGTGCAGGCCATCTCTGGCAAAGCATCGTGGTCTGTCAACCATGTCGTACCAGGCAGACAGATGCTGGATCTCCTTAGAATGACACCACAAGCTTAGCCAATTGTTGAAGTCAATCAGTTTGTCCTTATACTGCAGTATCATTCTGGACAATGGCAGGATGCTACTCAGGGCTAGGGTCATACCTGCTTGGGCTGGAAGATCGGAGAGCTCTTCCACGTCTCTTTTCATGTAGTCCATGGAGGTATGTTTCAGGTCATTCAAACCAACATGGACAATGACAGAATCATATTTGTACTTGTTGTGGAGTGACCTGAGTGCATGGGCTATGTGGTGGATCCTGGCACCTGACAGTAACCTTCTCCTTGTTTAGCCTGGTTAGTGGGACATCAGTGTGCCTGACTATAGAGTCACCTATGACTAGTATGTTGGGTATGCTGGTTTTGCCTTATGGGCTGTGGTTTATTGGCACACTGAGTCTGTGGGCTATGTGTCCTTTGGGTTGTGTTGGGGGGGGGTGGAGGTTGCTTGAGTTTTTGCTTTGGAGGTCTCTCTTGCTTGAGCAAATTATTACTGAGAGCCTTGTGAATGTTTTTGTGTTTCTATGTATGGATTTTGGTGGTGTAGGTTTAGTGGGACTATGTTTTGTGTGTGGTGTGGTGCAAGTGTTTACCTTCTCCTCTTGACTGTCAAGTTCAGTCTTGGTTGGAGAGAGCTTTACCTCCAGTTTGGCTAGATAAGTGCAGCTCTCACAGGTTGTGGTGTTGGGTGGTAGGAGGAGAAGGTTGTCTGTGTACATGAGGCTTCCATGTTTTTTCCAGGAGCACAAAAAGTGTCCTTATTTTAGTCCTGTGTGTAAGGCTAACCATCCTTTACTTTTTTCCTACTCTTTATCATTTGGAAATCCATGTGGATGTGAATTTAGCATAATTTGGAAATCCATGTGGATGTGTATTTAGCATCCTTCTAGCTACAGACTGGATTCTGGGCTGGGCTGGGCTGGTCCATGGTGGAGGCAGCTGATGCTTATCATGAGATCACTAATGCAGTAGCGTAAAGCTGTATGGAATATATCCTGCTAAGGAGCAGATGGCCGGCCTGTATACAAAACCTTTTGGGCTCCTTCCTCATGCACAGTATGTCCATGAGGTATGAGAATATACCAGTATAAAAAGCAGACATACAGGCACAAAAATTGAGAACTTTCTTGCTGTTAAACATTTCAGTTAGCTGAGTCTTCGGTTATTTGGTAGTCTGCTTCATTATCAAACTTTTGGGCAGATAAGAACCCCAGTGGAGACTTTCCTCTTTTTTGTGAGAAAAAGTTGTTTCTTATGTCTTGGAGAAAATGGAACAGACTTCTTACAGTCTCACCCACACTGGTTGCTTTTTGTGCTGGGGGGGGTCATGAGGGTAATTTCTGTAGTATTGTTTGTTCCTTTACCCCTAAACCTATTAGAAGTAGGCTACATTTCCTCAGTATTTTCCTTGAGAACCAAGGCCTGAAGGCTTTAACCATATCAGCAGTGGGAACTGCTGCTGATATCTCGAGACGTCCTCCCTCCAGCTCAGGAAAAACAGAGATATTTCCAGAAGGTAAACAAAAGTGGTTGCTTCTTCACCTTCTCTCCCCTGGCCTTTGGATGCATCTGTTGTGTCCTTGGACCATCAGTGTTTTGTGAATGATTTCTCTGGTGATGCTTTGAGAAACAGCTGCTAAGATCTGCGAGGCTGGCAATGTTCTGTAAGGAAGGACATACACTCTCATCCATGAAGGGAGAAACCCATGTTTGCTACCTCAGGGTTTGGACATCAGCCTTAAAGTACAAATGAGGAAATAGATACGTAGTCCCACATTCAGCCTCATACATCTGATTTGGGTTATTCTGTAGAAACTTTGAATAAGTCGCAAAAAACCGAACATGCTACTCCCCAATCTGTTCCATCTTCTAGGGTGTAAATGGGGTAGTATTCCTTTCCCCAAGGGACCTTTGTAAGGCATCCAGTCATTACAGTCTTCTGCTTCACCCTCACAGAAGAGGAATAGATCCCCATATCCCCTTAACAGTGACTCCTAGTCTGATTTGGAAGACACTGGTTTAGATGGCCTCTGTTGTATCTTTCCCCAAGTCCCTAGAGTCAGAGTTTGAGGAGAACATTTTATTTGATTCTCCTGTAGAGAAAATTTCAGTTGCAGACACTATTGCTGAGACAAAAGATACCTTCCAGTTGGAGGGAAATTAAAATTCTGACACCCAGGGAAGATACGAGTTGATTCTCCTCAGCCTTCAAAAATTCCCACTTATAACAGGTGCTCTAGAGGATGTTTTTAATTGAATTTCTACTTTCAGTCAACCCCCTGTTCCTAAGAAACCAGATAGACTTTACAAGGTGCCACAGAGCCATTAGTACAGTTGTAGCAGTCATGTGGCAGATCCAACATATGTTAATCTGTATCAATATTGCAGTAGCTTAAGCTTTACATGAAATATATTACCAAGGCTCAGATGACTGTCCAACTTAAAAAGCCTTATGGCACCTACCCCATACCCTAATCGCTGTAGAGCTTTAATAGATATGTACCAAGGTAGCAGTTAGGGCACCAAAACATGTTTGCTTTTAAAGTAACAGGAAATGTTTTACTCTCTGCTGTGGCTTTCAGGGACTCTGTGATCTGCTTGTGCTTCTCAAAAATGGGCAGATGAATTCCCTGTTGGAGACTCTTTCACTTTTTATGAGAAAAAGTTTAGCTTTTCTTTCAGAATTGAGAGAAAAGGGTTTTTCTATCAGAATTTGTTTATAGGAGTTGGGGCTAGTGATTTTTGTGACTGCTAGTCAGAGATTTTAACTCTGGTCTATACCCCCTTATCAGTCACTTTTCCAGTACAGTGATGGACCATGGGTCTCTGCTTCTCAAACATTCCCTTCCTCATCTGCAAGATGAAAAAGTTGCTACAGAAGCTTTGGTCTTGAATCTGGCTTCCTGTTTGCCTCAGTCTTTGGTGGGTGATCCTGCTGTGCCCATATCTGAATCCTCAGATAATCCATCAGTTTCTATTGGTCTTATGATATTGCTCCTTGCGAAACTGCTAAGGACTGAGAGACAGACGCATCCTCCAGGGCTGCTCAGCTGACTCTGCTTCAGGCAAGGGAGAACTACTGTTGTCAGCATCAGAAGAAGAGCGTGGGCATTATTCCAGACAGCACTGAGGTACTTGATTCCCAGGGAAAGGACCATTCCTCAGGACGTTTTTTTTTTCCTGTGGAATCGCCAAAAAAAGGAGGCAGAAATTTGGGTATTTTTTCCACCTGTGTCCCCTTCAGCTAAGACAGGCAAAGAGAATTGAGTCAGTTTTGGTAAAGACTTAAAGTCTTTCAGTCCTTGCAATTTGGTTCTTCCCTTCATTTAAAAAGAAAATACCTTTTTCTCAGATTCTAATTCTTAGTCTGAGGGACAGAAGTTAGGCTTGGACCATGATTTTCAAGTTCCTTTTCCACACAATGAGGAATCTGAATTTGAAGATTTCTCTTTCTGATGCTTTTGCCAAGGAGAATGAGTTAATTCAATGGGAACAAAATGAAATATCAGAGTTCCAGCAGCAATATTATGTTTATGATTTGCTATATATTGCTTCTTCTCAACCTGCAGCTATTCCCCACATTTTGCCAGCCGTAGAGGTTGACTTCCTTGCAGCCAGCAGTTTGCCTGACAGCCAGCAGCCCCCAGAAAATCTGATAAATTCTTTAAGGTTCCCCAGTCTTGCAAATTTCCTTTACAAACCCTAAGTCAGACACTGAAGAAATTTATCTGTTTAAACTATCTTCTGCTGAACACTTCATGGCAGCTAACCCTTTTCCATGTGGCACAGATGGGGGAGAGTGTTTGATAGATTCCAGAAGAAAGTATATATTTTTTCTACCTTGGGTTTCAAAATAGTGAATTGTCAGGCTCACATGTCTAACTTGCTGCTAGCTTCCTTTCACAGTCCGAGAAAGTTAATTGCTGACCTCCCATATTCAGACTTTGATAACCCTAAATTATTTACTTTCACCTGTGTCTTAGATAACTAAATACTAAAATGGTCTGATGACACTGTTGATACTGTTTCTCGAGGAGCTGACACTGGGTTAGTGACGAGAAGATTCACTTGGCTGCATTCTCAGAATTTAACAGATGATGTGAAAGATGATATTCTGAGTACTCCCCTAGATAAAGTGTTATTGGCCATTCCACTGCTGAAATCCTCAAAAGATTTGATGAAATGGGAAAGTTAATTTGGGGAGTCAGATTTTTCAGCCCTCATACCCAAACACAATAGAAACTTTCTGTCCAATTTAGGATCCTTTCATATTAAGAAAATGAACAATCCCAGCAAATCACAGGAAAAAAGTCTTTCAAAAAACAATGGCAGGGAGGTTCAAAAAAGAAGGGAAAATCTCCAAATCCAAGATCAGTGTAAAAAAAAAGATTAAGTATATGCCCCATCTTATGTTTCCCCACCTCTCCCTGTCAACCTAGTAAAGCTAGTGGTACCAGATAACTTAACTTCACACACACTGGTTCAGAGGATTAATCAATAAGAATGCATTTGACATTAGAATTCCCCTCCTTCTTCCCATGGGATTCCTCTACAGCCATCCAATTAAACCTCCCTATTTTCTCGCATCTTGAATCAAATTTTGTGTCATAGTTATTGAGTCTGTTCCTACGGATCAAGTAGGGAAAGTTCTTATTCAAGATTTTTTTTTTTATTTTGTGACAAAGAAACAAGGAAATTGGAGACCTGTCCTAGACATTTTATTTTCTAAATCTTCACATCAAGATTCCAAAATTGAGAATGCTGGATCTACAATCCCTTGTTATATTTCATTCCACCTTTCAGTTTTCTAGTAACACTGGATTAAAACTCTCAAAGATTTCAGATACTTTTTAAGATTTTCTTTGTCTGGTTTACATTCTCAGTTTTACCCTTTGGGCTGTCCACAGATCCAAGATTGTTTACTAAGTACCTGAATTCTGCAATAGCCCATTGTAGATTACAGGGCATTCACATTTCTCTGTATTTGGGTGACTGCCTTATTTTTGCAGACTTTTATAAGTTGCCAGGTAACTCTTTCTTGAGCAGATCATCTTTCTCTCACTCTTGGATTTCAGATGAACCTAGAGAAATCCTCTCTCATTCCATCTCACAGGATAGTGTTTTTGGGATGTCCACTTATTGGGCTTTTCTTAGGACAAAGTGAAATTTTACAAGGAGCAGCTTCTAATATTTTCCAACCAGAATCTAGCATCTGCCAGAGAATATCGCAAAATGAGTTGTTTGGTCAGACTTGAGAAAAATACAATGGTTCCTCAAATCAGTCTGAACCCAACACCAGCAACCCCTTTCCTTTCAGGTCATAATGCTGGGGTTTGTCAAAAGTCAGGTCTTCTGATGAGTGTGTGTTGTCCCACAATTGAGGCATCTCTTTTTCTGTTCCACCACCTACTCTGTGTGTGTGACCACAGATGTCTCATACACACTCTTTGGTGAGCTCTTGTCATGGGGGTGAAAGTCCTAGGAGCTGTTGAACCAGCAGGACACATTGAAATACACATGTCAAAGAAGTGATGGCACTAATACATGCTTTCAGATCCTTAAACCATCTTCTGATTCTAGGTCCTGTACTAGAAATCTTAGTCACAACCACAGTGTTGTGGTTCATAGGCAGGAGGGCAGCAGATCCTACCCCACCTTTGTAGACCAGAGATGGTATCCTGGGAGCTAGCAACACAGTATAGTTATCTCTACAGGCAGGACCAAGACCCCCCCCCCCAAAAGAAGCTGCACACAGGGGTCTTCCAGAAATTGATACAACTGTGGGGAACTCCTGAATGTCTGTTTGCCTCTACTCACAACACATACAGAAGTTCTGCAACAGGACTTCTTGTACAGAGGCACGGAAGATGGATGCCTTTTCATTCCCATGGATGGGAATGTTCATGTATGCCTTTCTCCTTTCCTCTGATAACTTAGTGTTCCACTAAATATTCAGAAGGACTCTGCAAAGTTGATACTTATAACCCCCTTGTTGTCCGAGCAACAAGTAAGTTAAGGGTATTTATCACAAGTTGTCATCACAGGATGCACTTGGTCACACAAGACAGAGCTTCTCTGATCCAACCCAGTTTTCAGTCTCTGACTTACTGCCTAGATGATAGAATTTTAATACCTTTTATTCACCTTTTTGATGATGTGCAGTAGGTTTTAAAGAGGTTAAAAAACCTTCTGTTAGAAAATCATATCTGAAAGTGGAAAATATTTTCTAGCTGGTGTCCGAGTAGGAACCAGGATCCTTTCATGGCTCAGATACTTTCTGATGTCCTGACTGAGTCACTGCTGCAGTATTCTTAACAGATGTGTTGTAGCTTGCGGACGTCCCACTGGGGTACCTTCCTAGGAAGTATGCCTGGATGATATCCTCAGCTTGTCTGCATAGAGGTGTAAAATTGGACATGTGTGTGAAATCCTCATACTTGCTTGCCCCACCAGTTCGAACACAGGTTGTTTCACCCATATAAATAAGTGCCCCATTGGAGGTCCTTCCTTTCTAAACTTTTGACTGTTTTGCTAATTATTGTTAGATCAATAAAAACTTCTTGAACTCGCTGCCGAGCTCTCCGAATACAATAAAAGCACGTAACTAGCGGTGTACAAATGAAATTAAAATTTATTTAAGCGTACATATAAAAGTCACTTTTCGTCGAGCTTCTCTAGCTCAACTTTATCAGAATCAAAACAACTTCAAATTAAAAACAGTTGTATTTATATCACTGAGCTAACATTTAAAACTTAAATCCTTCCCCTACGTAATTAACCTGTAAAACACGTATATCCAAGGTGGACCAATAGTTACAACACGCAACATGACATGGAACGTGAATACATTAATAAAATTAATAAATTAATTAATTATTCAGTAAATTCACCTAGTGGTCACACCAAAGAATCAAAGGCTACAGAGGTATAACAAGATAGCCATATAGCTGTAATGTGTTAAAGCCTCACCTTAAAACCAGATATGTGTCGCTAATTCTACTATATGAGATACCAAGAATATATATGTTTTTATTTTATCTTTAATATTTTGTGTTTTATATATTATATATATTGCACATTGTGAGTCTGTAGAGTATTGTGATGGTATGGTTTTCATATTTATATTTATTTATTTTTATTTTTATTACTTCATTATTTATTGTTTGTTTACTTTTAAATTGTTCAGACTCACAATGTGCAATATATATAATATATAAAACACAAAATATTAAAGATAAAATAAAAACATATATATTCTTGGTATGTCATATAGTAGAGTTAGCGACACATATCTGGTTTTAAGGTGAGGCTTTAACACATTACAGCTATATGGCTATATTGTTATACCTCCGTAGCCTTTGATTCTTTGGTGTGACCACTAGGTGAATTTACTGAATAATTCATTAATTTATTCATTTTATTAATGTATTCACGTTCCATGTCATGTTGCGTGTTGTAACCATTGGTCCACCTTGGATATACGTGTTTTACAGGTTAATTACGTGGGGGAAGAATTTAAGTTTTAAATGTTAGCTCATTGATATAAATACAACTGTTTTTAATTTGAAGTTGTTTTGATTCTGATGAAGTTGTGCTAGAGAAGCTCGACGAAAAGTGACTTTTATATGTACACTTAAATAAATTTTAATTTCATTTGTACACCGCTAGTTACGTGCTTTTATTGTATTTGGAGAGCTTGGCAGCGAGTTCAAGAAGTCTTTATTGTTTTGAGTAGTGGTTTCAGTATATATTTTTCCTCAGTTGGTCTATTGTGTTTGGTGATGGATTCTGGACTCGTTCCTGCTGCTTCTCGGATACGAAGCCAATTGGATAATGAGTGCAATTTGACAGCACTCATTGAATTGCTTTCGCAGAAAGTGGATGGGCTAACTAAAAGAATGGATGCACTGTCTCCCACTCAAAGTTCCACGCTTCAACTGCTGGATTCAAGCCGACTAGATAATACCAGAGACGGAGGTTGTACTTCTTTGGGTCATTCAACTACAACACCTAATCCTAGTGGTTCAACTGTAAATGTGGAACGTGGCATGTATGTTGGACTTCAATGTAGACCTGTAGGTCCGCAGGAGAGTGTGGGGTCACTGGTCGAGTCGTTTAACTTGACTTCTTGGGTTAATAAACTATTTACTTTTGCACAAGTGGCCGCACAAAACAACGTGAACATGACTGGTGAGGTAGGACATGACTTGTCTTCTAAAATGAATTTATTTAATGTAAAACTAGTAAAACTTAGGAAAATACAGCTAGAAATTGCATATTTTCAAGAATGTATACGTTTGTAGATTATTCCTAAAGGCTTAAGAATGTGGCAATATCCAACTGGTCTTGCAGAGGACTCTAAGTTTTACAAAGATTTAATTGATTTATTTGACAAGCATGGAGTAGAGCTGCTAACGACTTTTTGCCACCATTATCAACAAGCAGCAGAGTTATTAATAACAGAAACTAGCCAGTTGGATTTAGAAATTAAAAGTGATTTAAACTTTATGAGATACCAATATGAATATGAGAGAATTTTTTACAGTATTGATCAATACATGTTAAAAATTAATGCTACAAAAATTAAGAAAATTAAGAGAGACTTAAGAGACTATGAACTAGGGGGCAGCATACCCTAAGCCCCCAACATCACAAGGGAATTTTTTACCTACCGAAGGCGCGTTTAGCGAGGGCCATCAGGATCGAGAGGTAGCCCCTTTGGTGAATGCTAACCAACAGCAATTTACTAACTTAAATGACAATGGTCAACCAGTAAGAAGGAGTGAAAGGTTAGCTGCTAACAATAACAACAACAGGGGCTACCATAATGACTCTACTAATTCAGCTAACAATGCAAATTTTCAGAGAAGAGCCTCAGGGTTTGTTCCTCCGTGGGGGAAAAAGAAAATGGTGAAGGGCAGAATGAGGAACAATTAACAACGGATAGCAATTTGGGTGTAAATTCCACCACTGAATGGAAATGCCAGGTGTTGCAAAATAGTAACATGGACTTTAAAATTTTTAATTATTCAGACCTTATTTTACAGAGGAGATGGTTGAATTATTAGCAAAAGGTCACTCTTTTGTCCCTTCAACGAATATAGAAATAGCAAATACACTTGTTGATTTAAAATTGTTTTGTAGGAAGCTGAATTTAGCAGCATTAATGGGTGACCACCCTAATGTTTCAAATGATTTTTATGTATCTAGTGTTTACAACCCTCCACTGCACCCACTGATATCATTGTTTGAACAAATCAATGAATTAGATCTACGTAACATGTCTACTGTACCTACAGGAAGGAGACAAGGTAATAGGCACAGGCAGAATATCAGTATAGAGGACAGAGAGTCCTTAAGATTTTTATGCCAGGCACCAGTTCGATTCATGAAGCCGGACAAATGGGGTGGTATTGCAGTTATGGACATCTTGGATTATAATAAAAGAATGTTAGCTATTTTTGATTCTGAGTCGTATAGATTATTTACAAGAAATTAATTGAATGGTGCTTATAGGAGGATTAGTTCCTTTATTGAGGATTTATATATAGAGGCAAGAGTGGATAAATCACTATATAATTATTTGGTCCAACCGGCACCGAGAATCCCAATTTTATTTGGGATTCCAAAGGTGCATAAAAGTGTAGACAACCCACCAATGTGCCCACTTGTAGATGCAAGCCATAGTATTACATACTCATGTGCCAAAGTGATTGACGCGACCCTGAAGAAATATGTCTCTTTGGAACCACAAATATCTAAGGACTCTTGGGCATTCCTTGAAAGATTAAATAGATGCATTTTTGATGAGGACTTTTGGTTCCTTACCATAGACGTAAAGGATTTGTACCCTTCTATCCCACATAGTTTGGGGATTGAATGGGTTTCATTTATGTTGAGACAGCATGGTGTTCCAGATACAGAAATTAAATTAATAGAGGAGTTACTTGATATTGTGTTGTCATATAACTATGTTACTTTTGACAAGAAGTTCTACCACCAGCAGATTGGAGTGGCTATGGGCTCCCCATGTGGAGCCAGCTTTGCCAATCTGGTGATGGCGAACTGGGAAAGGACATATGTTTTATCACATCCTATCTTTCAGGAACAACTTTGCCTGTATACAAGGTTTCTGGATGACATTTTCGTATTGTTTAAAGGTAATGAAGATGAACTTAGGTTCATGCTGGAGTATTGTAATAACAGTGCAGACTTTTTGAAATTTACTTACACATATAGTAAAAACAAAATATCATACTTAGACATTGATTTAACTAAGGATTACATGACTAGATCATATGTGACGAAAATTTACTGTAAATCAACGTATTCCAATTCATTTTTGCAGTATTCCAGTTGCTATCCTTCACATCAGAAGCATTCTGTAGTGAAGGGGCAACTGGTAAGAACTGGAAGAATGGTTTCAAGAGATGGTGATTTTGTAGCTGAATGCGATACTTTGTTCGCATTCTTTATTCAAAGGGGCTATCCAGCCCAATTAATTCATGACCTGATCGGTGAAGTAAGATTTAAAAGGGAAGTGGGTTTCTATACACCTATTATAAATAACTGTTTGGATCAACATATTATGACAAGGAAGGAAGCATTGTCCTCTAATCCTCTGTTTTAGTTGTACATTCACTTTATATGCTAGTAATATCGTAAATATTATCAATAAAAACTGGTCTATACTGACTAGAGACAATCAGTTGAGAAAGTTGATTCCATCTAGCCCCAAAGTAGTCTACAGAAGAGGTAGTAACCTGAAGGCAATACGTGAGAGGGAATATGTAAATGCACACCCCCGAGCAGGGATGCATAAATGTAACATGTGTAGATGGTGTAAGTTCATTGATGAAGGGGTGTCATTTTCTGTCAGAAATGTGCAATGTAAAACTAAGGACAAATTCAATTGTCAGAGTAAACAAGTGGTCTACCTAGCTAGGTGTAATTTATGCCTTGCGTTTTACATAGGTAAAACAGACAGAAAATTATGTGAAAGGATATATGAACATCAATACTGTATCGGCAGGTTAAAGTTAGAAAATGCTCTAGCTAGGCATGTAAAAGAGTATGAAGGCCATAGTTTTAAATATAGAGTAATTTACCAACTACACAGTGATGACAGGGGTGGTCCCGAATCATTGAGACTAGAGAAAAATGAGCTGTTATGGCAATTGCATTTAAATGCATGCCAATTTCCAGGTATCAACGAATGCAATTCTATCACGTGCATTCTTCGCCTTAGGAACTTGCTTAGGTAACTAGGTTATTGGCTAAGATTAGAAAAGCAAGGGCCCTAACTTGTTCATTGGTATGTCTAAATACATATTGGTTTCAATACATTTTAGTATTGTTATTGAATTGTAACAGGGGTTCGGTAGAGTATTGTGATGGTATGGTTTTCATATTTACATTTATTTATTTTTATTACTTCATTATTTATTTATCATTTATTATTTGTTTACTTTTAAATTGTTTAGACTCACAATGTGCAATATATATAATATATAAAACACAAAATATTAAAGATAAAATAAAAACATATATATTCTTGGTATCTCATATAGTAGAGTTAGCGACACATATCTGGGTTTTAAGGTGAGGCTTTAACACATTACAGTTATATGGCTATATTGTTATACCTCCGTAGCCTTTGATTCTTTGGTGTGACCACTAGGTGAATTTACTGAATAATTCATTAATTTATTAATTTTATTAATGTATTCACGTTCCATGTCATGTTGCGTGTTGTAACTATTGGTCCACCTTGGATATAAGTGTTTTACAGGTTAATTACGTGGGGGAAGGATTTAAGTTTTAAATGTTAGCTCATTGATATAAATACAACTGTTTTTAATTTGAAGTTGTTTTGATTCTGATGAAGTTGAGCTAGAGAAGCTCGACGAAAAGTGACTTTTATATGTACGCTTAAATAAATTTTAATTTCATTTGTACACTGCTAGTTACGTGCTTTTATTGTATTTGTAGAGCTTGGCAGCGAGTTCAAGAAGTCTTTATTGTTTTGAGTAGTGGTTTCAGTATATATTTTTCCTCAGTTGGTCAATTATTGTTAGATGTCAGCTAGGAGGGGGTACATGTGCGGTAATCTAAGACTTGCACACTAAGTTGCCTGTTCTCTGTAGGCCATGAACACGACTTTGGTACCTGCTCCATCTGTCAATCATTTGTTCCTAAATCTCTATGGTCTAAGCTGTCCACATTTATTACCTTACTTGAGTCCCAAGATCTGAAATGCTTGGCCCAATCTACCATGTTGGAAGGCCCGGAAGTATGCCTCCAGGCTAAGAAGAAACTTAAAAGATCTAGAGAGGATTTTCCTTCTGTCATCTCAGATTCAGACGTACTCACCAAAGTTGTCAAACCTGCGATATGCCAATTGTCTTCTAATAAGCCCTTTACAGCAACCCCACCCAGAGGCTGGCAACAGCTCCTGAGGCCTTGCAGATGACTGAGTTCTCCGATTAACCATGTCTCATTATCTTAGATGGCCCTCAAGGAGTCCCACAGATCCTTGTGCATGGAGATTCCTGGTACTTTGATAGAAATGTGCCAATATTCAGAACCCCCCCAAGCGGCTACAGGCAGACATCACTTCTAAGGAGAAGAAAAAAAAAACAACCACTTGATGCCTCCTCCTTGTGTCTAGGTAGAAGGAACAGATTAATTTTTCTCTGGGGTATTCAAGGCAATCATGTCTCTGAAGACACCTTCCTTTGTGTCCCAGACTTCTCAGGCCTCACCACAGAAACCGGGTTTAAATTCTTCTTCCTCAGATGTGGAACCAAATGAGGATTCTGACCATCCTGTTGACTACTCTTCCCAGTTACATATTACATTCTCCGGAACAGATTTCTTCAGATGAGGGAGACTAATTCTCTCCAGACTCACCCCTTAGAAGAGGCCACCTTTGGAGACACCTTGCAAAGCATAGCGAAGCATTTTGAATAGCAATCAAGACAGGTTTCTGAGATGCAAAAAAAGATACTACACCTTATTAGAGATGGGCACTTCTGCTTCTTCTCCAGTTCACACAGTGCTAAATGCTTACTTAGACAAATTTCAAGCCAACTCTTCTGCTCCAAAAAGGCCAGAACATTTCTAATAGGTTTCATGACAACCATGAATACCTCTACAAAAACCCTGTGGCAGATCCTGCTGCAGTATCCCTGGCCTCAGACAAACCTCCCAAGCTGCTTCCTGGCACTAATGTTATCCTCAGTGACAAGGACAGCCAAGCAGTGGACAAGGGGGATAAGACAGTGTATACCTCCTCTACTTTAGCTTTCAAAGCTATAAACTGTCAAACAACCAAATACATACTGTCTGTGCTATAGTCCTTAAAGACAGTCACTGAGTGCCAGGTACCTGAATCAAAGCAGCGTATGCAGTCTCTAGTGACCCACACTTCTCAAATAGCCAAGCAAAGTATAAAATGCAGCCATGATGCTGGGGATGTCTCTTCCAGGGTGGCTACTACTGGCTCAATGATCAGCCGGTATGCCTGGCTATGAGGCCAACCTATTACAGGAGATCTTAAGTCTAAGATTCTAGACTCGATCTTGGAAAACAGCCTCCTTTTTGGCTCACAAGCTGCCAGTCTTTTTCAAGGCTTTGCAGGAACAAGGCAAGACAATGAAAGCTTACCATCAGATTGTTTTCTTCAGTTCCCAGGTACCACAAAAATTATCCAACAAAATCTACCTCCTTTGCCAAGAGAGATCCTAGAACACATCATCATAGGCAGAGGAAAATTTCTAAGAAAAGATTCCCAGAAAAAAACTTCGAGGGATACTCCTTCTGGGAGACCTCAGTATGGTAGCAGACCCCTGTGACTATATTCCACCCATCCCCTCTCCAAACTCTACCCTTCCACTCCCCTCTCAAAAAGACTGTCTGTTTTCCATTCTGGGAAGCAGTAATCTCAGACAAATGGGTCATAAGCAAGTATCAAGCAGGGTTATATTATGTCTTGGGAAAGCAGCCCTATCTCCCAGGGGAATTTTCCTACCACCTCTCATCCAGATACACCTGCTAGACCCTATCATGCAAGAATTAAAAATTCTTAAAGGGGTACAGCCTGAATACCCTCTTAAATTCTTTCCCCAAGTTTTATATATACAGTAAGAGCTGAAAACAGAATATGTTATGTTGTCTCCATCTCGCCTTCGTTCTTTCTTGCTGATTGGTTTGGAGTCGATCCTCGGCTCCAACGTGGCCATTTACTATAGCTCAAGAGCTTGTACTGGCTTGAGGCTAACCTCTCTCCCAACATGCCTGGCGTTAGCTACCCAGATCTCATTTGATGCTTGCAGCGTCGAGATTGTGACTTCTTGCTCAGGCTAAGTATTCATTTTTTTTCGTATATTGCTGTCTTCCTTTATTAGGATTATTAGCAGTTTATTATCTTGTTGGTGTCTATTTTAGTTCTTGTTTAGACAAAACAACTTTCTGACCTTCCTCAGCTGTTGTTTCTTGATTGTTCTTGGCCATCATTTTCTTAGGCCTTGCTTTCCCTTTGAGCCTGTTTAACTTAGAGGGTTCTTCTTTTCTTTCCTCACTTTCTGTTGGAGTAGCCGTTTAAGTTAAAGGCTCTCCTATTGGGGGAGTCGCCATTTTCTTTAGAGGCTCTCCTCCTCCTTTTCCCTAACAAAAAAAAAAGCTATCCTTGTTTGTGGTAGTGTTTGTAACTTTGTATAGCTAGCCATTACAGCCTTGTTTTTGCTGTTTGTGTCTTCTAGTAGCCAGCATGTCCAAAGAGTCAAAACCCTCCATGTGACTTTATACTGCCAAAAAATGTCCCTTACGGATGGGCACACGAGTTGTGTATACTGTGTAGGGTCTGTCCACCTGCTGGACTCTTGCTCTGTCATGCTTTCAGTTCCAGAGTCCTGCAGGACAGAAAAAAAATAAACTGATTCTGCATGGCCTGAAGAACCCTCAGGATCCCTTGTCTGTGATTTCTCAGCCAGCTAAACAGTCTGACAAATCTCCTAAGCTGGTGCGCTCTGCTCCACCGTGTCCTTTGTTGCAATTTGTGGCAGGCAGTCACCGGTCCTCTTCTCACTCCTTTCGGTCCTCCAGGCTTTCAGATCATGATGTGGAGAGAGTGTTTAATAGGCTTCTCAAGTCACAGGCAGTTGCCAAATTGCTTTCGAGCCCAGCCCATAAGGAATTGGCTCCTTTGGCCCATACAGCTTCTCTTTCAGTTCCTCCTCTGAGTCTCTTGAGCTCGGAGCCAGAGCGCATGGATGTTGTGGTGGTGGAACCGTCAGCTCCGGTTACTTCTCCTTTATTAGTTCCAACTCCCGCTCCGATCTCCTCAATGTCTCAGTCCATCAAGTGATCTAGGCACTAAAGCTCTCTCGTCTGCTCCGAGGGGGGATGTGGCATAAGACCCTTGTCCGACCCTGCTCTCCCTCTCGGAGCTTCAGCACGAGTGAGCTTGGCTCCCACATTGGCCTCAGAGTCGTCACTGTCTGTTCGCAGGAGATCTCCTGGCTCTCTGGAGCTGGAGGCTCCTTCAGCTTGGGACAGTGGTGCCTTCAAGGTGATGAGGAGCATGCTGTCCCCTGAGACCGCTCCACCCTCAGTTTCATCGGCTCCTTCTCCCTCGGTGACTGTGTCTGCCTTTGCCCCTCCTCCTCCCTCCAAGCATAGGGAACCTATGCCAAAGGACACCCCATCGGGTGACCCCACTTCTTCCGAAACCTCCCCTGAACATTCGGAACAGGTCCCTTGGAAGAAAAAATTTAAGAGGCAGCATCTGGACTCCCCTGAGTCCATCACTTCAGACACAGACTTGGATGAATCGGAAGGGTCCCCACAGTCCCCCCCTGAGGATGTCTGCTTTTCAGACATCTTAGACATCCTTAGCCAGAGGGGTGGCTGGAAGTCCCTAGCACCTTCTAAGGATGAGTCTGTCTACCTGGATGCATTTGTTTCCCAACCCTCCACCTCTTGGGTGTCTCTGCCTTTTGACCCACTTTTGTCTGTAGTGAGTCGGAAGGCGTGGAGCGCTCCAGAGACCATGGAACTAGTTATGCGAGTTGCGAACAGGGCGGCTTCCCAGCTTGCGACCTTGACTTCAGTGGTTAACTCCTCCATAAGGTTTTCTTACGCAGCAGATGGAGTGAGTAGGGCAGCAGGTACCAGAGTTGCTTTGCGGAGACACTCCTGGATGCACCTTTGTCAGTTTACAGAACCCTTCAAGTCCTCCTTTACCAATACCCTTTTTGATGGCTCATACTTGTGTGGGCATCAGGTAAAAGAGACTCTCACCAGGTGTGAAAAGGATGGCAAGACTCTCTCTGCCATAGGAGTCCATTTTTCCACTCCATCTAGACCCTACCCTAAAGGTCAGAAGAGTGGGAAAATGTGGTTTCAAAAATCCCAGGGAGCTTCGCCTGACACACGTGGAGAATTTTCCCCCAGGGGCAGAGAGGGAAACAATAACAGAAGATACCAGCCTTGCAGCAGGGGGGGGGGGGTCCACAACAGCAGGGTGACAGAGATACATTCTCTGCTAGGCCCTTCCAGCACTCCTGAAGGGAGGCCCGACTGTCCATATCTGGAGGCAGTCACGGGCCAGAGTATCATTGTACCCAACAACCTGGCAACCTATTACGAAAGATGCATGGGTACTGTCAATAATATCCAGGGGTTACAAAATTCCCTTCTCCCAGTTACTCCCCCCCCAAAAAAAAACTGTCCATCCCAGATGTTCCACCCAGTCTTTGGGATCAAGCAAACCTAGAAGTACAAAGGTTGCTAGAAAAAAGAGCCATCCAAGAGGCCCCTACAGACCAAATCGAATCCAGAACTTACTCAAGCTTCTTTTAGGTCCAAAAAAGACAGGGAGGACTGCAGACCCATCTTGGATCTCAGCAAGCTAAACAAATCAGTAAAAAAAGCGAAGTTCTGGATGGTAACACTGCAGTACATTCTTCCCTTTTTGGGTCAGGACAACTGGATGTGCTCCATCGATCTCCAGGATGCATACTACCACATAAAAATGGACAGGTGATCCAGGAGATTCCTACGCTTCAGGCTGGAAGCCAGTCATTAACAGTGCAGAGCTCTGCCATTTGGTCTCACCACAGCCCCCAGGGTGTTCAGCAAGTGTATGGCAGTGGTGTCCAGGTGTTTCCATATCTAGACGACTGGCTCCTCACTGCTACCACTGAGCATCAACTGATCAAAGCATGGGACTACACAATTCAAACCTGTTCCCAGCTAGGCATCACCATGAACTACAAAAAGTCTGCCTTGTTGCCTTGTCAGTGTATTACCTTCATAGGGGCAGACCTAGATATAAGAGCTATGATAGCAAAGCTACCTCAAGATAGGGTGTCAACCATTCGTCAGCAAGTTTCATTCCTCATAAAAAAGAAGAGAGTTCAGGCAAGAGAGGTATTGAAAGTCTTGGGCTCAATGGCTGTAGCAATTACTCTAGTCCCTATGGCTCGCTTCCACATGAGAATTCTGCAGTGGCTTCTTTTTGCTCAATGGCCATTCTAGGATTTACCAATTTCACATACGATCTTGATCATGGAATCCTGCAAAAAGGACTTAGTATGGTGGCTTTGTCTCCCTCCACGTGACTCTGGGCAGACCCTTTCTAGATCCCCATCCACTAGTCACAGTGATCACGGACACCTCCCAGATAGGATGGGGGTCATTATCTGGGACAGACTGTCCAAGGAATGTGACAGCGACATGAGTACCACTTGCACATCAGTGTTCTAGAGATGACAGTGGTGCTTCTAGCATTGCAAACACTTCAAGACTCTCTACCTACTGGAACTATTGCAATTCAGACAGGCAATATGTCAGTGGTATGGTACATCAACAAACAAGGCTGGACCAGATATTACCCCTTGTATTGGGAGACCCTTTAAGTATGGCAATGGGTGATGTCTTCCCAACGGTTTCTGATTGCGATGCACATTCCTGGAAAATACAACGTGATAGAGGACAGGCTCAGCAGGGCTATCCTCATGCCTCACGAGTGGTCCTTAAAGCAAAAAGTTCCGGACTTGATTTTTCACAAATAGGGCCAGCCATACTATAATCTTTTTGCCACTCCCCTCAACAACAAATGCAGCAGCTACTTCGCCTTAGTCCCCACACTGGGACAGTCACCCAGGGATGCACTTCTTCACGATTGGCCTCCAGGACTACTTCATGCCTTTTCACCTTTTCCTCTGATCCCCAAGTTACTTCAGAAAGCAAAGTCATTGGGTTGCAAGCTCATCCTCATTCCTCCTTACTGACCTCATCAGATATGGTTCCCATTTCTCTGCCATCATCTGCAAATGGAGCCTAGGATCCTGGACCCAGTTCCAGACCTCCTGATGCCTCAGTCGGGCATGCTCCACCCCTCTCTCCAAACTGTCAAGCTGACAGCTTTTTTTCTGCACTTCCAGTCTTAGCCAGGCTCCCCAACATTTCTCCGGCAGTACAGCACATCCTGGTGTCTCCTCACAAGCCCACTACCAGAAAGATTTATGCTAGCAAATGGAAGAGGTTCTCTTATTGGGTAAAGAAAAATTATATCGATCCCTTCACTGCTCCTGTTCCCAAGATTTTTGATTTCATGGCCGAAACGTTCGAATGAGGGGCAGCTGCAGCTACCATTAGGGTCCAACTGGCTGCCATCTCCAATTTCCATGTGGGAGAGTTGGGCTCTAATATGTCCCATAAGCTGTGCAAAGCATTCTTATGAGGCACAACCCTTTTACGGCCCCCTATAAGAGATCCCCCTGGACCTAAACTTTGTTTTAGCCTCTCTGGTTCTTCATCCCTTTGAACCAGCATCATCTTGTCCCCTGAAATTTCTGTCTTGGAAAACCCTCTTCTTGATTGCCATCACCTCAGCTAGATGGGTTTCTGAATTACACGCTTTATCTACTTGCCCGCCGTATCTCATCTTCCACAAAGATAGAGTTTCTCTCAGAACCAATCCATCCTTCTTGCCAAAGGTGTGTTCAGAGTACAATTTAAATCAGTCCATCGAGCTTTCTGTATACTTCCCCAATTATAGCAACAAGGCAGAGTATAGACTTCACCAATTGGATGTCCATACACAATTACGCTTTTATTTACACAGGACCAAAGACTTTAGAAAATCAGATCAGTTGTTTGTATCCTTTGCTGACAATAAACAAGGTTCTTCAGTTTCAAAAGTGACCTTATCAAAGTGGCTGTCGGACACAATCATCTATACTTATGATTTATGTAACAAGAAGCTTCCAGGGAAAGCCAGAGGACACTCAACTAGGGCCTTGGTTACCTCTGTTACCTTTCAAGCCAAATTGCCTTTAGATTCAATCTGTGCAGCAGCAACATGGGCAAATCATCATACCTTTATCACTCATTACAAAGTGGATGTGAATTCCCAGAACAGGGCATCCTTTGGTTCCACGGTCCTGAAGAGTTTGTTCCAGTGAACCACCCAAGAACCAGGTGCTGGGGACGCGATCCCAACCAGCAAGAATGAAGACGAGATGGGGATAACATAACATAAAGAAGTAATGTACCTACCATAACATTCCATGTTTGTTGTCCTTCATCTCGCCTTCCTTCTTGCGTCCTCCCCTCCTTCCCCCTTTCTGGAGGATCGAGAGGAATTCCTTCATTGGTTACACTGGCCGAGTTTCCTGTTGACATACCAGGTTAGTTGACCATTCTTTGTTTTTCATTTTTTTTCCTTCTTAACCTTGGAATGTGGATTGTTCCTTTATACACAAGTTTTCCTTATGTGTAACAGCTTAGTAAAACTTGCATTTTACTATTATGGTTTAGTGTGGGCTATCGCAAACGAGTTCTGGGTAGCTAATGCTAGGCATGTTGGAATAGGGGTTAGTCTCAAGCCAGTATAAGCTCTCAAGCTATAGTAAATGGCTGAGTCGGAGCACAGGATTGGCTCCAAACCAACCAATGAGCAAGGAAGGCAGGCGAGATGGACAACAAACATGGAATGTTATGGTAGGTACATAACTTCTTTTTTTCATAAAAAATTTAGCAAAAGATGGTTTATAACAAAGAAATAATATCTGGAATTATATCAAAATATGCTAAAAATAAAAGGGTTGAAGGGGGATCTTCGAGGAACCAAATAAGAGGATATTCAGGCTGTACCCTTTTAAGAATTTCTAACCATTGGCTGCATGTGATTATTAGCAGTCTCATTTAAAAAGCTGTGTTTAAGTTGGTTGTAACTTATCTGAAGAAGTCTTGGGATACCAGGAAGAAAGCACTTATTTTGATTATTTTTAACCTGAACTTTTTGTGACTTTACTGCCGGATTATATTAAATTTTAGATTATTTGACTGCACCTAGCCTGCATTATCTTCCATTCAGTAATTTTTCTTAATCCTCTTTTCTACTTTCCCACTTTTTATTATTTTTTATATTGTAAAAATTTCCATATCCTGATGCTTTTGCCTGTGTTTCTCTCCAAATATCATTGGTGCTGTTTTTTGTGTTTAGTTTTGCTTTTTTCTTTGTGTAAATACTGCACCATATTAAATTTCTTTTTCTTTCCCATGTCCATATTTCTTCTTCAGATGTCTCCTGCTCCACTGGTTTCTCCTTATTTTGTGGCCACATTGTTCCATCATGCTGTGATATAACCTGTGTTAGACTTTCTACACTAAATCCTTAATTTTGCAAGTATTCTATAACTTCAGCTTCTATTTGTTTAACTTCTACTTTACTAATCTGCTTTTCTATGTTCTCCTTTGTGATCTTATTTTTGTATTTATAAGTTTAGGGTCTATATTATATTTTCGAAAGTTTCAAACATTGAACACCATATGGTCGACACCATATGAGCGATGTTTGAAATTTCTAAAATATAATAAAAAAAAACTATACTTACCTAAATGCCATAGGCAGGGGGGCAAGCCCCCACTGCACCCCCATGTGATGGGCTGCACCCCCACACCCCCGCTACTTAAATATTCCTACTCCAAGATCGCACTGCATTGAAGTAAAGGGAAAATATTCCCTATGGTGATTTCCATGTTACGTGTGTGACGTTTCGACCAATCGGGTTCGCTCAATACGCGTTCGCCATTTACAATTTTTGATCACGCGATAGGAACCCATAATTTTACATATCTGGGTGCCTTTCCCAGTATTTTTCTTCAAATATCTTTGTACAAGCGGTTTTTGTATTGATTAGTTTGGTTTTCTCCTTTGCATAAATATTATACCATATTCATCTCTCTTTCTTTCCCATGTCCATGTTTACTTTTTATCTTTTCCAAAACCTCTAGGCTTTGTTCTTTATATATTTTTTTCAGTTCCTCCGTTGCTTCTTTTTCCAAATGGCCCAAGGTTTCTATGCCTGTATAATGTTTTTCGTGAATCTGTTGTATTAATGAACACAAATTTGCATTTGAAGCTTATGACAGTTTTTTTGTGCAAGTATTTTTCTTTCCTCTAATTTCTCACTTATTCTTTTTGAATATTTTCTATCTTGAAATTCTAGGCTTCTTGCATAGTAGTAACAATACATTATTTCTTTCTTATCCAGAATAATGCTCTCTCTCATTTTTATTTTTTCCTGGCCTAGCCCCATTGTACAAATGGTTCTGTCTTGAGGATTCTAATTGTCATTTTTTCCAGTCCTGGCACTAGTGTGCATACCAGGATTGGACACTTTTATCCTGGGACTTGTGCACCCAGCTGTCTTTTTTAATTTTTTAACTTCTGTCCATGATATATGCTGAATAAAATAGTCTATTTATCAGTGTCATCTTGAGATTTTGTGAAAACAGGGGATCTACCTTGTAAAGGTACTCATCAAGACTTGAGGCTGAATTCAATTCCAGCAATACTACTGTCCTTTCCTTGCTAATTTTCTCATCTCTCCATCTGGACCAGGTTTTTAACATACAAGTATGTCATTATAGCTATAGATTTGCAACATAATGAAATTATTTTTTTTTTACTAGGTACACTTAGTTTCCTTTCTGTGTATTATGAAGTAGCACAGACTGACTACCTGAAAGTGAAATTATGTTAAGTCGCTAACAAAATTCTGTGTTACGTGGGTGCCCCATTTCCATACAGAAATTGAATCATCTATGTGACCATAATAGACTATACATCTGTTATGAAAAATTGTTTATAACATATCCAGAAAAGCCCTATTACCATATTAGCATAAGATGAGACAAGTGGGTTTACTCCCATGGATGTAACTTTTTTTCTGCTTGTGTAATTGTTAAAAAGAAAATAAAATGATGAGGCAAAAAGCTACCAGTTTACATAAAATATAGTATTTGGACAACCTTCTAGAAAGATAAAAAATGCCTGTACACCATTATAGTGTTGTATTTTATCACCTCTAAACAACAACCAGTAATTTACTTGAATCCATTTCATTCCTTGAATTTTCTTCTAGAAGTCCCCATTGCCTTTAATATAGGATAGAATTTTAATTGTATTTCTGCGGCTGTTAGACAACAGAAAAGCATGATTTTTTAATACCCCACCACCATCTCTGCAGGACCAAGCCTGATGCCTCCTCTACTCGAATGCTTTATGCTCATTCATTCTGTGGTAGCAGGAGGTGGGAATCTTTGAGTTAGGTGAGAGTCCTATGTACAGTTTGTCCCTACCTGGAAATCCCCAGGCATCTCATCCATTTCGCAGCAAGAGTCTGGTGGTTGTGAGCAGGCTAGCTTGCTTGTCCCACTGGGTGGCCTACCCTCTCTCTCAGAGTGCCCCTCATCACTTGCAGTGGCTCTTTCAAGTTGTGCTATACGCTGTTGTCTGAGGGGAAGATAGTCTCTGCATGCTGAATTCTCTGTGGCTTACTGTGTAAGTTGCACAGGACAGCTTGGTCTTGTTAGGCTCAAGCTTCACAAAGTGACGGTGCTTTTGCTAGGTGTCACCAATGTGGTGAGCCTGACTCACACCTACCTTCCCCACCCCTGAAGATGTTTGAGCTAGTAATAGCTGCTCACTCTCATGCTCCCCCACAAGCTCCTGCAGGTGCCTGAGACACTATTCGAACTCTGGTAACCTAGTATATACTCAAAGTTTTATCATTCTCTGCAATGTAACTAGCTCAATTTTCTGAAAAAATGGCAACCCAAAAATAACTGGTCTACATGGAGACTTCCAAATATTTTAAGAATATTTATGATTGTATAAATGCTGGATAGTAGTTCTGTGATGTAGGATGTATGGATCCTCAAATTCTTGACCAGTAATTTATTTACTTGTTCTTGGTCAAAAAAAAAAAAAGTCATGCTCCACTCCCTTAACAGTAAATCATTCATTTCTTATTGAGTCTTCTCTTAATCTGATCCGTTTACTGCCTCTTTAAGCTTCACTGTCATTTAAGTAAGTCTTTCACATTTCAATCTACTGCCCAATATTCTTTATTATATAGCCACTTTAAGAGAGAAAACTGAAAATTAATAGAATCAGGCCAGATAAGAATGTAATGTTTGTGCATATATTTGTGAAACTTAGTAAGATAAGGCCATAAAAGCAAACCTGTCCCACAGGCAGTTTATATCCCCTCCCAGGACAATGGCATGTTTTCTAAGCAGGTCCAAGGAAGACCCTCATGAATGGATGTTGAACAGGGAAGTCTTCCAAGACATAATCCACAAAGAGTATTCCTCAGATAGACCTATTTACCTCCATCCACAAGAAGCTCCAGTTGTTTTTCTCCATGAATTCTTGCCCTCAGGCCTGGAAGAAGCAAAACCCTATTCGGACGGGTTCCTGCTCCCCTCTTTATTTATGTGCGCTATTAAGAGCCAGTCTAGGCTACTCTCCTATTAAGACATATTTATCTGCCACTTTTTATGTTTTCCTCTAAACCATCCACTGCTTTCTAGGCTTTTAAGGTAGATCAGCTTTCCAAGAATGTTCATTTGAACCCACCTAGAAAAGCTATTCCTCTTTCGTGGAGCCTAAACTTTGTCTTGGAAAAACTTAAGTCAGCCACCTTTGGAAACAGTGGTTTCTGCTTCTTTCAAGTTCTGTACATAGAAAATCATTCTACTTGTGGCTTTTACTTCTGCTACAAGAATTTCTGAGCTTAAAGAACTCATTGCTTCCCTGCCTTTCCTTATTTTACATCAGGTCTCTGAGGGCTAATCCCGCTTTTATGCCTAAGGTGGTCAATAAGTTGTCCCTCATGCCAGGCCATAAATCTTCCCACATTGTTCCATAATCCTCAGAAAAGGGTGAATGAATCCTTCATTGTTTGAATGTGCACAAGGACCTCAGATTTTACTTGGATAAGACCAAAGACATTAAAAAAAAAAAAAAACACTAACCAGCGGTTTGTTTCCTTCCAGGAGACTAAGTTGGGCAACCTTGTCCGTAATCAAAATTATTGCTAACTGGATTTCTAAATCAGTTTCCTTGTATTACATTTGCCATGGTAAATCCTTAGCTTCTCTGGTTAAAATTCATTCCAGTAGAGTGGTTGTGCCCTCTAAATTTTTTTTGCAAAGGAATTTATTCTGGAGCTATTCTAGAAAAAAGACAGTTGGTCTTCTCTGCACACTTTCACTAAACATTATTGGGTAGATGCTTTCTCAGCATCCAGAGCCTCCTTTGCCAGATCTGTTCTCTCTATATTAATTGACCATTCCCCTATGCCTGATCCATCCACTCTTTCTAAATTTTCAGTTTTTAGAATCACCCAACATTTTGGAATACGGAAACAGTGAACTAAAGGACATAGTACAGCTGTGTAAGAACTTAACCATAACAGTAGATGTCCTACTGATTACTGTTGCAGTATTCCTTCCCCCGACTTCTCCCCTTTTTCTAGTCTATTATCTTTTGCTTTTTTTACAGACCAAGGGGAAGCCATTCCCTACCTACCCTCCTCTTAGCTGACCTTTTTGCTTGTTATGTTGCCTTTTCTTTGGTGTCTCCAGGTCTCTTGGCTTTGAGATAGTTTGAGAATCTCATGCTCATGTGTCCACCTATGTACCCATACACCCATGAGCGTAGGTCATACATCTGACATATGGATGTTTAGAATGTTTTGGCATCTCCTTTGGACATCCAGGTTATTTAGAGAGATAACCCAAGAGTTTGAAATAGTGCAACAGTAATCAGTAGGACATCTAATTTTATGGTAAGTTCTTACACAACTGTACTTTTCAACACTCAAATGTGTACACTTTGTAACACAGCCTCAGGGTGTAGGATGTTTCACTTTAGTGCTTATGTTACGATAAAGCAAGATCTAAAAAGCTGCTATCACAGTGTTACTGGTCTCAATAAAGATCTGTTCACATTAGTTTAAATGATATATGAGAAGATGGAAGAGTGGAGTGTCTTTTTTTTCAGGACAATCTTTTACCACGGTCCCTTCGGATCAATGTAGGCACTACTGTTATGGTGAGTAAATCAGCAAATGGGCAAGAAACAGTGTGTTCCTATGTCATTGAAGGATAAAGCCCTGATTACAGCCCAGGCGACTCAGGTTCGATTAGTGGCTTGGGCATCTGACAGAAGGGAAGGAGGGATATATGTTATCATCCTTGGTGGGTGATTGGTTTTGTGGGAGTCTCCTGTAATGATCATTGATGGAGGCTGTGGACTTCATGCTATATCCTTAGCAAGCCTTTCCTCCTCTACTGACCCTCCATCTAAGAAAAGCAGAGGGACTTAGTAAAGAAAAGGAGGATACAGAAGTTTCATCCTTCCAGCATCACCAGTCTGTAGTACCTGTAGTTAGGTACATTTATAGCCCCAGAGTGACTGTTCCTTTCCACTTTTCCATGTAGCTTGCTTTTTTGGATGCAGCTGTGGCAGAGGTCTTGAGCTTGCTGGATTGGGCTGATGCTGTGGATGAGGCCTACCCTGTCCCATGACCCAAGCCTGACAGGGAAGTCTCATATTACCAAGGAAAAAGGAGGGGTCCACTATGATTTGGTACTCAAAGAAGGTGGCTTTGTACTGGAGGTCTGTCATCAGCCTTTCTACTTGGAAGATAATATAAATTTTCTTAAAAGAGAGTTTTCATCAGAAGTTCTTAAATTGCTGAATGAAAGTAAGAGGCCTGTAATACATGAAGTTTATGCATTCTAAAATGGAAGTGATTTTTGTTGTGGGCAACAGCACAGAGATTCGATCCTTTCATTTATTTAATTCAAACATATTCTTGAAGCTGATCCTACTATACAATCAACATATTCTGGCACTATCTGAATGTATTCTTGATTTTTGGTGGTAGACATTCCTTCTTTTGAAGGTTTTTTAAAGAGATTCTCCTTTTAAGACCTCTAGAGACTGGTGTCACCATCTTGGAATTGTAACTTTATGCTGGAAAAAGTTAACATTGCGTCCATTTTAGTCAGTGGATTAAAGTAACATCTGAAGTAGTTCATTTCATTTGTCTTCAATCTGTGGGATACCGGATCCATATCGGATCCAAGCCGGCAATCTCACTATTATCTGCTCCGAGTTCCAAGCTCTTCCCCTTACCTATAATATACCTCCACTACCGTCCAACCCCCAGATCTCGTTGCCTGTGGCTCAGAGTAGTGAGTGGGTTTTTCTGCTTTTAAGCAGCTTTTTTCTCTGAAATATTAGTATAGTTTTTTAGTGTAGGTTCCCTCTCCTCCCCTCGCAGGTGCATCATGAATTGAACCTTTGTTGTAGTTTACCATTAGTTTTTAGTGTGCTTTTACTTCCCCTCCCCCTTCAGTGTGTTCTTTGTGACTTGAATGTGTGGTGAGTGGTTTGAGTGGCAAAACTGGTAATTTTTCTCTCCTTTTTTTCCCTTCTCTTGTTTGAGTGGCAGGATGGAAGCATGGCTGATAAGCCTGTGTTCAAAAGGTGCACCGAGTGTGGCCATAAATTGTCTCTGGCACATGGCCACACTCTGTGTAATGTGCTTCGGCGTTGCCCATCTAAACACTGATTGCTCTATATGCGTGGGTTTTAACCCGCACGCTATCAAGGATAGGAAAGCTAAGTTGGCCCAGAAAGGCCTTCTTCCAACTTCTGAGGCGGTTGCCTCATCCTCTGCTTCAGTCAAGGCAGCTGCTGTGGCCGCCTCTCCTTCCTCTCTTGCCCTTGCTTCTCCTCCCTCCCAGGCGGGTACTCAACTTCCCATTTCAAAGCCTGTGGAAGTGGAGCAGAAAAGGGCCAGAGAGAAGGAGAGAGAGCCAGAATCTCACAGACCTGACAAACGTAACAGGTCCCTGGACCTCCCTTCTCCCGCCAAAAGTCAGCCTATGATCCGTGACTTCTCTTGGCTCCGATCTCTAAAATTTTCCCCACAGCCGGAGGAGACACATTCTCCATCTAGGGCCTCTGTTCCTTGACCCGCAAGGTTGGAGTCTGTGGCCTCATCGAGGTCCACATGGAGCTTATCAGAAATCGACATGGATAAAATGATGAGGTTCATTCGTACTCAGATCCAGATGGGGGTCTTGCCAGCACCCTCTCCCTTAGAAGGGGCGAGCTTGCTTCCCTTTTTTACACAGATTTCTCCTCAGATCTGTCCACCAGGTTCGGAGTACTCGGATCCAAGGATGGCCTTAGTCAGGGGTCTGCGCCGACACTACCTGCTTCCTCGACACAGACAGCTGCCTGGAGCATGTTGGATCTGACCAGTTTGGATCAGAGCGGCTCTCGGAGCCAGAGCGTGGGTGTTGAATCCATGGGAGCAGAACTTTTTTCATCG
Organism: Protopterus annectens; assembly: GCF_019279795.1. Classification (NCBI taxonomy): domain Eukaryota; kingdom Metazoa; phylum Chordata; order Ceratodontiformes; family Protopteridae; genus Protopterus; species Protopterus annectens. The sequence goes on from NC_056747.1 coordinate 251,352,754, forward strand.
TCTCCGGTTTTGTCGGGCCAAGTTCCCTCCCTCGGAGCTCCGTCCACTTCGGGCCAGGCTCTGATTCTCACGTCAGATCCGGGGAGACCGGCTTCCTTATTGGTTCTCCAGCAGGTTCATTCTCCTTCGGCATTCGACATGGTAGAAAGGGTTCTCTCCACTGGATCGAGACTCTTGACTATCCCCTCGGTCTCCACTCTGACCCTCTTGGCTCTATCTACGAATCTCATTTTATCAGAGGGACAGCCCGTGCTCGAGGAGCCCCAGATGGTTCCCCCGAGGAACATGTGGCTTGCGGGTTCCTCCAGGAGAGCCCCACCAGAGACATGCCACGCAAGCATACATGTAAGAGGAGTCACTTGGACTCCCCCGAGTCCCTCACCGGGGACACGGATTTGGATGATGGGGAAGGTTCCCCCAGGTCACCTCCTAAGGATGTCTCCTTTGGAAACATCATGGAAATCCTTCACCAAAGATGAGGTTGGTCTGCCCCCAAACCTTCTGATGAGTCCGTGTTCCTGGAGGCTTTCGACATGTGCCCATCTACTTCCTGGTTGTCCCCACTCGCAGGTCCCCTGGTGGACCTGGTCATCTTGCGGGCCTGGAAGGAGCCAGACACCGTGGAACCAATCCCTGAACGGCCTAAGATCTTGAGTCTGCCAGCATGGAACAAGGGATCCCCCGTAGACGCTATGGTGGTAGCAGCCACAAAGAAGGAACTAGCCCAAGAGAGTTCCTTGGTTCATCCTCCTGACCGAGAGTCACGGATGACAGACCATTTTGGGAAGTGGGTTTATGCGTCAGCAATCTTTTCCATTAGGGCACTGGACTACCTGGCGCACATCACGAGACTCCAGCGCGACCTGGTCAAGGAGCTGGCTGAGTCTCCCCCTAAGTTCATGTCGCAGGAGGACAGGGACTCATTCTCCGTGAGGATGGCCACTTTGAAAGCAGTCTCCGACACATCCATGCGACTCCTCTCACATGCTACTGAAGGAGTAGCTAGGGCGGCTGGGTCCGGCATGTCCATGAGGCGCAACGCCTGGCTCAGACTATGTCAGTTTTGGGAACCTTTCAGGGCGTCCTTTGCCAATACCCCTTATGACAGCTCTACTCTCTTTGGTAAGACCGTCAAAGAGACTTTAGTCCAGAGTGAGCAGGATGGGAAGACACTGTCTGCTGTTGGAATCCGCTTCTCGAACCCTCAAAGATCCTTTTCCGGCAATCAGAGAGGGCAAAAGAAGATGCGGTTTCGGAAGTCACAGTTTTCTGGGGACACTCAGGGCGGGAAGAGTGGGACAGAATGGACGCCGGCTCAGAGGCAGAGGGGTCCGAGGAATTTTGGGTCTTTAGAACCTCTCGGACAGGCCCGGACAGTAACCCTAAGGAGTTGCCCGACTGCTCTACTCAGGAGGCAGTCAGGGGATGATTGTCATTGCACCTGGTGGCATGGGAGTCCATAACATCAGACCGCTGGGTGCTTCAGATCATATCCAGAGGATACTCTATCCCCTTTGTGGTTCCTTCTAAACTGCTCCCGGACGTACCACCCACACAAGGGGAGGCAGCAGCACAGGAAATTTCTAAGCTGCTAAAAAAGAGCCATTGAACCCATCCCTCAGATCAGTCCGGATTGGGCTTCTACTCCAGGTTCATTTTGGTGCCAAAGAAAATGGGGGACTTAAGGCCCATTCTAGACCTATCTGCCCTGAACCTGTCAGTTGCTAAAAAAAAATTCCGGATGGTCAGACTACAGTCCATCATGCTGTACCTGCAAGAGAGTGACTGGATGTGCTTTTATTAGACCTCCAGGATGCCTACTCTCACATAAAGATGCCCAGAAGCTCCAGGATGTTCCTCTGCTTCTGGCTAGGAGTCAATCATTACCAATTTTTGAGCCCTACCCTTTGGTCTCACCACAGCCCTCAGGATGTTCACCAAAGTGATGGCGGTAGTAAAGGCTCACCCGAGGCTTCAGGGGATTCAGGTCTATCCGTACTGGACGATTGGCTCCTCACTGCTCCCACCAGGCATCTACTTTCTCAAACCAGGGATTATTTCTTAAAGCTTGCCCTGCATTTGGGGATCACAATCAATGCGTCCAAATCACTTCTAAATCCTGTACAGGTTATGGACTACATTGGGACAAGGATAGACACCTTACAGTGCAAAATCTTTCTGACCTCGGGGAGAGTACAAAACCTGAGGATGCATGTCTCTCTGATCTACCATTCTCATCTTACACTGGCAGAATCAGTGTTGAGGGCCTTAGGTTCAATGGCGGCGACCATAACGCTTCTTCTGTGCGCCCAGTTACATATCAGAATTCTACAGTAGTCCCTGTTGGAACTTCCATTATCGTATTCAATACAACTCAGTCGAGTCTGTCGGTCGTCCCGTCTGTGGCGGATGTGCTCTCCGGAAATCTTGGAAGGGCGACCCTTTGTTTCAGCTTCTGTCCAAGCCACAGTGACCACGACGCTTCCCAACTTGGGTGGGGAGGCATTGTTCGGGCAAGATAGTCCAAGGTCTGTGGTCCCCTGTAGACACCAGCTTGCACATGTACGTACTAGAGATGAGGGTGGCCCTTTTGGCACTGCAGGCCTTTCTTGCCTTTCTTCCTCTGGGAACCACTGCAATTCAATCAGACATGTCAGTGGTCTGGTACATCAACAAACAGGGAGAGACCAGATCTTACCCCCCTTTGTCACGAGGCCATGACAGTGTGGGAATGGGTGATCTCCACCGGTCGTTTTCTCATAGCAATGCACATTCTGGGACGGCCCAATGTTCTAGTGGTCAGGTTAAGTTGGACTATTCTGATGCCTTATGAGTGGTCTCTGAATCTTTCAGTAGTGGAGCAGATCTTCCTGGAGTGAGTCAGCTTTGCTGTGATCTCTTTGCATCTCCTTCCAATGCGAAGTGCAGCAAGTTTTTCGTTTTGAACCCCCTGCCAGGGGAATCCCCCAAAGATGCTCTAGTCCATGCTTGGCCTCCCAGTCTTCTGTATGCTTACCCTCCAGTACCTCTTATTCTGAGGTTTCTACAGAAAGCTTGTCGACTGGGGAGCAAAGTGATCCTCATTGCCCGTTTTGGCCTCACCAAGTATGGTTTCCCTTCCTTTGGTCTCACCTTCTGGGTCTGCCCTAGATCTTGGATCCCATTCAGGATCTGATTTCACACCCATTGGGGGTTCCTCATCCGAACCTGGACAGTTTGAAGCTCACAGCTTGGCTGCTCCAGTTTTCATGATCACCAGGACTCCTGGATTATCCTCTTCAGTTAGGTCTATTCTGGTGACTGCTCATAAATCTTCAACCCGGAAGGTTTACTGCAGCAAATGGAAAGGTTTTTCCTTTTGGGCTTTCCAAAGGAGTTTAGACCCCTTCACGGCCCCTATTTCTGCCATTCTTGTTTTCCTAGCCAATATTTTTCAACAGGAAACTAGCTCTTCTACTATCAAAGTTCAATTGGCTGCCATTTCTCATTTTCATATGGTTCAGAATTCAGCTTCACTGGCCTCCTCCAGACTGTGTAAAGCCTGTATCAAAGGGACATTTCTGTTATGCCCTCTGGTCAAGGATCCTGCTCCTCTATGGGACCTTACTATGGTTCTTCAAGCTTTGGTCACTCTGCCTTTTGATACTTATCTTGGAAAACAGCATTCCTGGTGGCTATCACTTCTGCTAAAAGGGTTTCAGAACCGCAAACATTGTCCATCAAAGTTCCATATATGATTTTCCATAAAGATAGTGTTTCCCTTCGGACCAATCTGTCCTTTCTTCCTAAGGTTGCATCACAAGTTAACATCAATCAGACCATTGATTTACCTGTTTTCTTCACAAATTTTGCTAACAAAATGGAATAGAAACTCCACTTGTTGGATGTTCATAGACGGTTAAGATTTTATTTACACAGGACCAAAAATTTCCACAAATCAGATCAGTGTGTGTCCTTCTCTAAACCCTTTTGGGCAAACCTATCTCCAAGGTCACTATTGTTAGGTGGATTTCCTCGTGCATCCTTCAGGTCTATAAGGATAAAGGTGTGTCTCCTCCGGGTCAGGTGAAAGCTCATTCCACTAGGTCCATGGCTACTTCTGCGGCCTTTTGGTCTAGAGTCTCATTGGATGATATTTGTTCTGCAGCTACTTGGTCCTCATCTCCTACCTTTATTTGTCACTACAAATTGGATTTGACTTCTAGGAGAGCATCCTTTGGTTCCGCAGTGCTCCAGAATATCCTTCCATGGGGGCCACCCAGGAGATTTAGTAGCTGGGGACTCTCTCCCACAGGCTGAAGACCAAATGAAGTAAACTACTTCAGATAAAGAAGTTATGCACTCACCATAACATTCCATATAAGTAGTTCTACTTCATTTGTCTTCAACCGTCCCTCCCTCCTTCCCCTGACCTTGTCATATGAACAGCCTGCAGGCTGCAGTTGTAGGTCAAAGTATTTTTCAGGTCTGGTTATCAGTATAAGGGTCAGTAAACTCAATCTGGGGGTTGGAAGGTACTGGAGGTGTATTATGGGTAAGGGGAGGAGCTTGCTGGCTTGGATCCGGTATCCCACAGGTTAAAGACAAATGAAGTAGAACTACTCAGATGGAACGTTATGGTGAGTACAAAACTTCATTTTTCCTGACATCTTTTTTCTTGGTTGTCGCCATTCTGAGAGAATCCACTCCAAAGTTCAGCCTTTAATAACAACTCCAGTTACATAGTTTTACACTTTCAAAGGATATAATTTAAAACCAGTTTCATTTTATGACAAACTTTTGTCATATGCCTTCTTGAACCTGTCAGTTCAACTGCCATTTTTCTACCCAAAATATAAGTCAGATGGACTTTAGGGGAAAAAAATTTTTTTTTTACTCCTTGATATTGTCTTGCCTATTGAATGATACAAGTATAACATACTTCAAGGCTGCTCTTGGGCTCCTTCTCCAATTTTTTTTTGCCCCTGCTGTCTGCTTGACTATCAGGTCTTCTTTGGGGGGTCTGTCAGCACATTTGTTCCCTCCTTTCCCGGGCAAGAGATTACTTGGGGGGGTTGCCTTTAAGGATGGCTCAAGGTTTTTCATTTTCTCCTCCATCATAACAATGCAGCACTCAGCAAGCCACTGGGGAGGGCTTATGCAGTGTGCTGATAGCAAAAGACACCCATTCACTTCCACAAGTGGCATTCCCTCTGAATAGCCCTACCTCTCAACTGAGAAGGATCACTGTTATTTGTGTTTCACTGTTGCAGTCCTGACTTGTGGGATTTCCTACCGTGAAAGCCCTTTGGCCATTCTGACTACCAGAGTAAAAATCTCTTTCCTCCTTAGGCTAGTAGACATCCTACCTGACGTCAGTACGTTTGGGTATACAGGGAGCAAGCCAACACCATATCAGTCTTTTCTTACCATAGGAACCCAAAGCAGTATTTCAGTGCGTCGGTCAGTCCACACCAGAGAGGAGAAGTCTGAAAGCTAAGTACCCCATTAGGGAACGTTTTTTTTTTTTTTTTTTTTTTTGCTTTAATCCATGTTAGATAATTGTTTCTACTGTGGTAAGCAAATCCCATGCCTAGACTTCCATTCTCTGTGTGTCACCTGCCTAGGCCCTGATCACAATGTTCCTAATTTTCGTTTCTGCACCCGTTTCACTTCTAGAACTATCAGGCGTAGAGCCAAGAACTTAGCTAGGCATTGTAGCCTCCATCTACATCACACTGTCTGATGGCATCTGATAGTTGTCCTGAGGTTGAGGTCTCTAAGTGTAGGAGAGATGAGGAAAAAAGACCTAAGCTTAGGATGATGGTCATTTCCTGTCTGCCACCCCCAAAAGCTCACTATTGCTGAGGAAGATGAGGTGCTTTCAGAGCCCCCATCTGCGACTGCTGTGGTGGTGGTGCAGGCCTCTCTCGATAGGATTGTGGACATACCTAGGCCCAAGGTCAGAGCTACCTCTAAGAAGGGTTCTACCCCAGGCCCTATGCCTAGGCCTACCAACTCCCATGCACAGGAATATCAGCAAGACCTAGTGAGGTTAACTGAAGACCTTCTCTCTATTATCAGAGCTAAGCAACCCCCTTGGGAGTTTTCCCCAGGGAAAAGTAAGAGGGATCCTACCCCTGAAGTTTTCTCTGAACCTCCTGCTCCTGATGAGGATTCCGACCAGGAGGAATCTGTCTTTGAAGAGGGACCCTTCCTTACTTCCTTTGAAGATTCAGATTCTAAAGAGAACTGGCTTCAGCTTTTCCTCCTGAAGACATCACTTTTGGGGAACCTCTCCATGCCATGAGGAAGCATTTCCAGTGGGAGGCCCAGGAATACCAATGATCAAAAAAGAGGGTTAGGGAGTTTCTTGACATCCCACAACACAAACCTTCAGCTATCCCCTCCTGTGTGGAGGTTGTAGAGGATGTTTTTATGGATTCTTCCTTGAATCCAGATTCTCTTTCTCCAGACCCTTGAAAACCAGACCGGTTCTACAGGGTGCTGGACTTACATAAATACCTCTTCAAGAATCCTTCTGCTAATCCAGAGGTTGTCACTCCAGGACCCAAAGGTGCAAGGACTAGCTCTTCAAAAAAATCCTTAAGCTGATGACAAAGAAAACAGGGCCCTTGATAGTTTTGGTAAAAAAAAAAAAAGTTATACTTCTGCTACTCTAGCCATGAGGGCCTTTAACTGCCAGTTTCATTTGATCAAATACCAGCAAACTATTTAACATCAAATGACGCAAAAGATTTCTTCCCTGGAGGACAAGAACATTTCCAAGGAATTGTTGGACTTTTGCCATTCTAGCTCCCAAGTGGCTAGATGCACTTTATACTGTGGCTATGATGTTATGGAGGCCTCCAGCTGAGCTGCAGTGTCTGGTTTTGCCATTAGCAGGTATGCTTTGCTTAGGGAGTAGACCCTTACAGACCATGTCAAGTCCAACTTTCTAGATGCACCCCTGGAGAGAGACTTCCTGTTTGGGCCAAAAGCTGAAGCTGTGCTCAAAAAGGTGGAAGATAAAGCAAAATCTATGCAGACTGTTAAAGACTTCCCCAAGTTTAGCCTGCTAGGTTTAGTAGGAATTTTCCTACTAAACACTGGTACTTTCCCTCTCAGTTAAAAAAAAGACAGAAGAAACCCTGGAGGGAAAGGCCTCAAAGGCAGCACTAATCACAAAGGCCCAGGCAGTGTTTCTTAGAAACCCACTGGCAGGAGACATCTAGGCCACAGGGTCATGGCAGAGAGCAGCAGTGACCCTCCCCTTTCCCAAAAAGAAAGGAGGGAGACCATCCCTGTTCAAAGAAAACTGGTCCCTCACCACTACAGACAAGTGGGTTCTGAATATTATCTCAAATGGTTACAGGGTGACTTTCAGACAGCCATTAAGATACTCAGGTTTCCTATATATTCCACAAAATCAAAGAAGAGAAGCCCTTTCTCAAATCCTCAGTCTGTGCTCACAGGGCTCTGTGGAACCAGTCCCAGAAAACCAAAAAGGGAAGGGTTTCTATTCCAGGCTTTTTCTTGTTCCTAGAAAGGAAGGCTCTTGGCACTCTGTTCTAGACCTTTCCACACACAGTCCTTGCTGGTAACAAAATGCAGAATGTTGACTCTTCAAAAGCTTCTACCCATGATAGCGCCCCAGGCTTTGATGGTCACCCTAGATCTAAAGGATGCTTACTTGCACATTCCTATAGAGAAATCATGCAGAAGCTTTGTACATTTCGGAGCAGGTACCAGTCACTTTCAATTCTCTACACTGCCCTTTGGCTTGTCTACTGCTCCGTGGGTTTTCCCAAAGTGCTTATCCCTGTGATTGCCTCCTGCAGAACAAGAGGGGTCCAGATTTATCCTTGCTTAACCCTGTGATTGCCTCCTGCAGAACAAGAGGGGTCCAAATTTATCCTTATTTAGATGATTGCCTTATTCAAGCCACGAGTCTGTAAAAACTCCTCAGGGACCTAGCCTTTCCTCAGAACCTCCTCACCTCCTTGGGGTTCACCATAAATCTATGCAAATCCAATACAGACCCATCCACCAGGATAGTTTTCCTGGGGTGGGGGTGGGAGTGGGGTCTTCTGGATTCTTCCATTCAAAAAGCCTTTCTCCCTCCAAAAAAGCCTAGTTTCTGACTCAGTGTTTCCAAAACATCATGTAGAGACAGTGCCTCTCAGCAAGGGAATTCCTCTGAGCATTAGGCTACATGGCATCTTGTATCCTCATGATACCTCTGGGCAGGCTCCACATGAGTAAACTACAGAGGTACCTCAAGAATCTGTGGTGCCAGCACTCACAATCCCTGGCAACCGAAATTCAGTTGATCTCTTGTCTCAATGAGGAATTTACATGGTGGGCACAGTATCCTGAGTGTGCCCTTCAGGTTCACCCCTCAGGGTTAGACTTTAACCACAGATGCATCAGAGACAGCCTGAGGGGCTCCTTACCAAATCCTTCAATCTCAAGGCAAATGGGAAATTCAGGTCAAAGACAAGCCATGAACTGGAAAGAACTAATGGCAGTTCAAAAGGGCCTAGTAGCTTTCAAAGAAAAATGGAAACCAGGGGTGCCACTAGTCAAAATAGACACCACTGCTGTCATGTATTATATAAACAAACAAGGAGGCACTCACTCTTACCCTCTGTGTTGACTACCTATGCAGATCTGGGAGACAACTCACTCTCTAAGGTTGCACCTCATGACACAATACCTTACAGGTGGTTCAAAACACTCTAGCAGATCACCTCAGCAGGTACTTGATGGATCTCCATGAATGTCATTTGCATTGGGAAGCATTTGTCAGCATAGTCCAGAAATGGGGACCCCCACAGATAGACCTCTGTCACCAAAGAACATGCTCAACTAAAAGATTCTGTTCCAGGAACAAACTGCTCACAGCCTGGAAGACGGATGCTTTCTCCTTCTCTTGGCCCCATCTTTTCCTTTATGCTTTCCCCCTGCCTCTTCTTCCTTGGGTCCTCCTAAAAATCAGGGAAGAGGGCCCAACAGCCATTTTGATGGCATCAAACTGACCCAGGCAGTACTAGTATCGTCTGCCACTAAGTTTAACCAATACAAATCTGTGGCAGTTACTTCAGAGAGTGGATCTTTTGATTCAGGACAAGGGGTTGTTTGTGCGTCCCAGTCTGCAGACTCTCAGCCTGGATAATCTCCAAGCATACCCTAAGCAAACAAGTTCAAGACATTTTCAGAGAGGCCAGAAGGCCTAGTAATAAGAAATCATACTGAGCCAAGTGGAAAAGATACACCATATGGTGCCAGCAAGAAGGCCTCAGTCCTAATTCAGCCAGTATCTCTGTCATTTTAGATTACCTGGCTACCCTGAGGCCTGTCCTTTTCTTCCATCAAAAATTCATCCACACCTGTACCATTTCAGCCCACACCTCTGTTCTTATCTTTTCACACCCACTTGCTGAAACAATTCCTTAGGGGAGTGATCCACATCAGACCCCCCAGGAGCCAACCCACACCTCCATGGGACTTCAGTTTTGTAATGGAAAAAAAATAACCTATCCCCTTTTGAACCGGCAGCTTCTGCTGACCTAAAATTTTTAACTTGGAAGACTGCCCTTTTACTGGCTGTCACCTCAGCTAGGAGGGTCTTTGAGCTGCAAGCTCTCATGGTAGAGGAACTATTTCTCATATTCCACCCAGACAGTGTATCCCTCAGGACTAACCCATCCTTTATTCCCAAGGTGAACACAGACACATCCTTGAATCAAACCATACACCTGGCCCCTTTCTTTTCCAATCCCCAGAACCAGGGGAAGAGAATCCTTCACTCCCTGGATGTGCATAGACAGCTCCACTACTATCTTGACAGAACTAAATCTTTCAGAAAATCAGACCAACTCTCTGTGTCCTTTGCCACTGGCTCTGAAGGGAAGCCAGTTTCCAAACAGACGATTTCCAAGATGATATCTCGCTGTATTTACTTTTGCTACAGCCATCATGATAAAAAGCCATATGAAGCTGTCAGGACTCATTCTGCTAGAGCCACTGCTACCTCCCTCTGCTGCCTTCCTAAAGGGAGCCCCTACCAAAAACATTTTTGAAGCTGCTACCTGGTCATCTATGCATACCTTTACCAAACAGTACCACTTACCAGCCTTTTCTGGGTCTGAAGCAGGATTTGCTGCTGCAGTCCTGCTGGGCATCCTCTCCTGTCCATAATCTTCTTTCCATAGGTTCATAAGTGGTTACTAGGCTATTGACCCAAAACCCTTTGCAAGCCTAGCCATGTTTACCCAATATAATACTAGTGGAAACCCAATACAAAGGATCTTGCCAAAACTACACATCTTAGTTAGCAACAAGTGCCCATATCTAGGATGGTCATAGGTGAAAACCCCAGCAGGAATTTACAGTTTCCCATCCAATCATCCAGGCTACGCTTAAACAGGGTCATAGAGGGGCTCTGTTTGATGTGAATTGGTAGCCTACTCCAGAGGAGTGGCAACCTTCTGAGAGACATGTCTGTCTCTCCAGTAGGTCCTATTTATGTCGCAGGCCAGGTTAAGATTCCTAGAGCGGGTGACCCTTGTCCTATTTGACTTTTGGATGTGCAGCATTTCCATTAGGTTTGGATCCGACATTGCTCTGTAGGCCAGGCACAAGTCTTCTTTAAGTAGTCTGTACACAACTGAGTACAGTGACAGTGACTTTAGTCTGTCAATGTATGATGTGCTGGAGACCCTGAATTTTCTTGGTTAGAAACCTCTGAGTTCTCTCAAGATGCTGCAGGTACCTGGTAAAGTACATACCAAAGGGGGACATTGTACTCAATTATTGGCCCGACGAGGATCGAGTTACAGGGGAGTTATGACCTCTTTCACTCATGAGGCAACGCCTTTGCTAATGAGGTGTGCGACTTAGAATGCCTTCCTTACCACAGTAGACACATGGTGGTCAAAGTGTAGGCTATAGTCAACTTGCGTTCCCAACTCTGTCACTACTGAATTGTTACTTAGGGTATTATTATTTATGTGGTAGTCTTCAGGGATATCGTTTTTACAGATAGGAATGATGATGCATTTTTTAGCACCGGGTTTGAGTCCATGGCTTTGGCACCAATCACTGGATTGTGTAAGTTCCTCTTGAGGTATATTGACATTGTTTGGGGATTCAGTGATTGCACCTAATTTGCAGTCTTCAGCAAACTTAGTCAGTACAGCCCTTCTGTTTTAGCCTGAATTTCTGAGAAGTATATTCCAAACAATAGGGGAGGGTGGCCACGGTGGTGCAGTGGTTAGCATTGCCGCCTCACAGCAAGAGGTTCTCCGGTTCGATCCTCGGCTGGGGTGCCTTCTGTGCGGAGTCTGCATGTCCTCCCTGTGGTCGCGTGGGTTTCCTCCGGGTACTCCGGTTTCCTCCCACATCCCAAAGACATGCTGCAGGTGGATTGGACACTCTAAATTGGCCCTAGGTGTGCGTGTGAGTGTGCCTTCTGTGGAAGGTTGGGCGCTGGGCTGGCAACTCGACACTGTAAAACTCCACTGCCATTCAATGTGCGGACAAGGTGATCCGCTGTGGCGACCCCTAACCGGGAAAAAGCCGAAAGAAGAAGAAGAAGAAGATATTCCAAACAATAGGGGGCCCAGCACTGACCCCTGTGGAACCCCACTGGCGACAGGCCTGCTGGTTGAGGTAACACCCCCAACTTTGACAGAGTGTGATCAGTCTTTGAGCCAGTTAGCAGCCCACTTGATGACATAAGGGTGGATATTCAACGGGGAGAGATTATCAATGATGCCCACATTTGGGATTGTGTCAAAGGCCTTTGCTAAGTCAAAGTAGGCTATTGGTACAGATATGCCTTTGTCTCTGGCTTTGGTGACATTTTCGAAGATGTCCACCAGGTGACCTGCCTTTGACAAAACAAAACTGTGTTGGATCAAGGGTTTGGAGATCACCTATATCCTTATTTATAAGGTTCATGACGATTTGTTCCATTGCCTTACATATAAGGCTGATTAAGTTTATAGGTCTGTAGGTCCCAGGGTCTTGTTGCTGTTACCCCTCTTTATGAAGGGGGATGATGGGTGTTGTTTTCCATTCAGCAGGGACAAAAACCAGTACTCAGGCTGTGGTTGTAGAGTACCTAATGGAGTTGCTAAGTCATGTTTTAGACAATTTAAAATGCAACCGGGGATGCCATCCAGTCCCACAGAGGCTGTGTTTTTGGCCTTGGAGAAAGCACTAATGACTTGCTCTTTGGAAATGCAAGATGGGGGAGATGTAGAGGGAATGCTTTGTGGAATATTTAGAGGGGGCAGGGAAGTTAAATTTTTGCCAAACCTGTCAGCTAACAGGTTAGCTATTTTTGCAGAATCAGTGTGTGTGATGCCATCCACAGACAGTTTGACACACATCTGGGTCCTACCCTTTAGGTTATGGATATAGCTGAAGAATGCCTTATGGTTATCCTTAGCTATGGTTGCTTATTTTTTTTAGAAGTTGCCCTTAGAGGATTTTACAAGTTGTATTGTTTATTTAAGAAGAGGAGGGTGTTCTTCCAATGCTGAGACCTCTCTTTTTTATTCTTAGACAGCAACTTCTTCCTCTTGTTGTATAACTTATTAATACTAGATGTCCACCCTCATCTCAGCTTTGGGAATCATCCCACAAGTCAGGATTACAACAGTCAAATATGAAGAACATAGTACAGTTGTGTACACTTACCGTAAATGTAGTAGTCTGCTTTTATCTTCTTCTTCCCAAGTCAGTGGACCCCTGGGTGATGTTCTTCGTGTTTCACTGTTGCAGTCATTACACTTGGGTTATCCTGCTGGCAGGCAACCCTCAGTCCGCCTGAATTCCAAAGTCTAGGTCCAGCGTCAGTTGCTGTCACCTCTTCCCTGACGTCAGTGCGCCAGGGGTACAAAAGATGCAGCCAACGCCATTTTCTTCAGTCTTTCTTGCCGCACGGTGCCCGAAGCATAAGCAGTTCGCACGTGCCGGTCGGCCGAGTCCTGAGATTTTCGTGTTCGAATTTCAGATCCGAAGTCTTCATTAAAAGCTAAGTACCCCGTTGGAGGAACGTTTTTCTTGCTCCAGACCAATGTCAGAAAAAGTTAATAATTGTATTTCTTGTGGGAAGCAAATACCTCATAAGGACTTTCATTCTTACTGTATTCCTTGCCTAGGCCCTGACCACGACGTTGCTAGTTGTCGGTTTTGTGCTATATTTAACCAATGCACTATTAAGCGTCGGTACGATTTTGCATTACACTATTTTGGCAGAAGATTTAATCATACACTGTCGTTGGATAGCCATCCAACTACCGGAATTCACAAGAAACGCAAAGAAAAAGAAAAGGACAGGCATCCGAGGTCCAAAACCAACAACGAGACTTTTTCTAAGCCAGTCGCTGGTTTGCAGTGAGGAGCCTTAGCAGCCCCTGACGCCCGCTACTTTAGACTTGTAGGCCACTACCGACTCCCATGTGGGGTCGACTAGGCCGCTGGAAGGTATTGGACCTTCGGAGACTATTCCCTCAGATGGGTTCAGAGCCGCTGAGCAGGCATCGGCTTCTGAGGGTGTTTTCAGACCTACTCAATTATACATTAAAATGACTTCAGCTTCAAAGGCAAAGACTAAAGCACCTTTAAAGACAAAGAAACAAGTACAACAGCCTCATGGACAGGCCTCCATGCCCAAAAAACAGATGCTCAAAATGGCAGAAGACTTAATTACTTTGATCAGGGGTTCCCATCCCCCACCTGAAAAAAGGCCTAGGCAAGAGAATATGAATATTCAGATCACGTTTCCATTTCATCTGATTCCTCTTCTGATCAGGAATACTCTTGTTCCTCCCTATGAGGATTCTGATGCTGAAGAATCTATCCCTTCAGCCTCTCCTCCTGAGGATTACACTTTTGGGGAAATCTTGCATACCATGAGGGAGCATTTCCACTGGGAAAGCCAAGATTTTTCAGAATCTAAGAAAAAGCTTAGAGACTTCCTTTTACTACCACAACACAGGCCCCTAGCTATTCCACCTGTGTTAGACATTGTTGTTGATGTATTTTCAGAGTCCAGTCTGACCCCTGACTCCTTACCTCCAGCTCCTGTTAAGCCGGTCAGGTACTACAGGGTCCATGACTCTCAAATTCCTTTTCAAAAACCCTGCTGCTGACCCAGAAACTATCTCTCAGGGTCCCAGAGGGGTCAAGGCTTCCGATGCAAAAAAAACCCTACCCTCTCTGACAGGGATTCTAGGGCATTGGACAGATGGGGAAAAAAGATTTACACTTCTGCTACCTTGGCTATACGGGCTTTAAATTGTCAGTTTCACATGCTCAAATATCAGCAATATATTATGTCACTGCTTAAACAGAAAATGTTGATAAATTCTGAATGTACAGAAAACAAAGAAATGCAGGATTTATTGCATGCAGCTGAACAAGTTGGAAAACATACTTTGCAATGTGGTTTTGATTCTTTGGAGGCCTCCTGCAGAGCCGCTGTTACGGGTTCTGTCATCAGGAGGCATGCTTGGTTAAAGGAACAAAATCTGCCTGATCATGTCAAAGCAAAATTATTAGATGCCCCATTACAGCATGATACCTTGTTTGGTGTTAAAGCAGAAGAGGTGTTAAAGAAAATGGAGGACAAAGCTAAATCTATGCAAACAGTTAAGGATTTCTTACAGGTACAGCCTCCAAGATTTAGCAGACACTGGCCTACAAAGAATTGTTCCTTTCCAGTGTCAGGCCACAAAGGGGCAGATACAGATGCCCAAGAGGCAGATCCCAGCTCCAAGGTTCGTACAGGTCTAAACAATGGGGTGCTTCTACCTCCAAAAGTGGAGAAGACAAATCACAGCCATACAGGAAACAATCCCAATGACTTCCCCCTGCCTGCTCCAAGCACATTTCTTCTGGCAGCACCTTTAGGGGGTAAACTAGCACTTTCTTCTCAAAACTGGCACATAATAACCTAGGACAAATGGGTCCTAGACATAGTGTCACAAGGCTACAAGTTTCACTTCCATACCCTGCCAAGGACAAATGGTTGGCCAGACCTGCCAAAACATCAATGGGCAGAGGCACAAAAGCAAGTCTCATCCCTCAGGGACAACGATTTTATTCAAGACTGTTCTTGGTACCAAGAAAGGACAAGACCTGGAGACCAATACTGGGCCTATCTATTCTAAACACTTTTCTGGATATACCAAAATTCAAAATGTTGACTCTACAGCAACTTCTGCCCATGCTGGGCAAGAAGGCTTGGCTTGTGACTTTAGACCTAAAACAGGCATACCTGCATGTCTCAATCAGACAAACATGCAGAAGATACCTCAGATTCAAAGCTGGCTCAATGCACTATCAATTCTCTGCCCTGCCCTTTGGCTTATCTACTGCTCCCACGGTCTTCACAAAGTGCCTGGCACCAGTAATTGCATTCTGCAGACAGAGAGGAATACAAATATATCCTTACTTGGACGACTGCCTCATTCAAGCAGAAAACAAGGACATTCTACTACAGCATCTGGCACTTGTAAAGAGATTCCTAACAGGCCTAGGGGTCAACGAAAAGAAATCAAAACTAGCACCCTCTCAAGAGATAATATTCCTGGGTGCAAGCTTTAATACAACTGCCCAGATGGCTTATCTCATGCCAGACAAACAAAAGCAACTGACTACCTATTTCAACCGGTTGGCAACAAAGGCCCAGTTATCTGTAAGAAAAAATCTGCAGGCTTTGGGCTTCATGGTATCCTGCATTCTACTAATTCCATATGTGAGACTGCATATGAGGAAACTTCAGTGGTACCTAAAAGTGTTTGGTCTCAACATTGCCACAGCCTGGAAACAATAATTACCCTTATTCCCTGCCTGCAACAGGAGTTTCAATGGTGGGCGAAGGCTTGTCACCAGAACACGGGAGAGCCATTCACTTTACCCCCAGCCAGACCGACAATAACAACGGATGCATCAGATTATACCTGGGGGGCCCACATGGCAGGAAGATGTATTCAAGGCACATGGTCCGCAAACCAAATGCATCTACATATCAATCAAAAAGAGATGCTAGCTGTTCTGTTCAGAATGTCCTGACAGCCTTCAAGGACCTACTTCATCCGGGACAACTACTGATAAAGACAGACAACACCACGGTCATGTGGTATATAAACAAGCAGGGAGGCACTCATTCTTACCCCCTTTGCAGACTAGCCATGACTTTGTGGGACACAGCATTGACTTACCAGGTACATCTGCAGGCACAATTCCTGCCAGGAAAGATAAATACTCAGGCAGAGGAACTAAGTAGAAACCTCATGGATCCCCACAAATGGAAATTGGAACCACAAGTCTTCAGCATGATAACAAGGAAATGGGGATGCCCGGATATAGATCTATTTGCCTCTCCTCACAACTACCAACTAAAAAGATTCTGCACAAGGACTTATCACAAACAAGCATGGAAAGTGGACGTCCTATCTTTCAGCTGGAAAAGCTTAGCAGCATATGCCTTTCCTCCACTGACTCTCCTCCCCAAGGTACTCCTAAAGGTCAGACAAGTGAAGCCAAAGATGATACTGATTGCCCCAGGCTGGCCCCGCCAGTACTGGTATCCAATCCTAAGGAACTTGTCTCACTGCCCAGCTTGGACCTTGCCTCAGATACCTCATCTACTATCCCAACAAAACAATCAGATCCTGCACAGCCAACTAAAGACCTTAAATCTGGGAGCATGGCGGATAATGTAGTCATACAAAACGCGCCTCTCACTAAAGCTGTAATGGATGTCATTTTGGAGGCCAGAAGGCCCAGTACCAGAAAATCTTACACTGGAAAATGGAAGAGATTCTGTGCTTGGAAAAAGGCACAAGGAATTGACACAGCTGTTCCACATATTCCTCAGATTCTGCAATACCTAACTGAGATGCTGGAAAAGGCCTATCCTTTTCATCAATTAAAATTCATGCCATTTCAATACAGAGCCACCAATCTTTTCTCACCTCTTGTTAAGGCAGTACCTCAGAGGAGCCAAAAACGTAAGGCTTCCAAGGAGATCACCAATACCTGCATGGGACCTCAATTATGTCTTGGAAAAACTCACCCTCCTTTGCCTCCTTTTGAGCCAGCCGCTACAGCTGATATAAAGTTATCATCTTGGAAAACAGCTTTGCTCCTAGAAATAACTTCTGCAAGATGAGTCTCAGAGCTACAGGCACTCATGGCTGTGGAACCTTTTATCATTTTTTATCCAGACAGGGTTTCTCTGAGGACAAACCCCACTTTTATGCCTAAGGTAGTGTCCAGTGTGGCCCTTAACCAAACTATTCATCTGCCTACTTTTTATCCAACCCTACAGAATAAGGGGGAGAGAATTCTGCATTCTTTGGACATACACAGACAGCTACACTTCGACTTGAACAGAACCAAAGCTTTCAGAAAGACAGAGCAACTACTAGCGGCATATGCTGCAGGTTCACAAAGAAAGGCTATCTCAAAAGCAGACTAGTTCAAAGTGGATAGGCCACTGCATTCGGTTCTGCTATTCACAACATGACAAACCAGTGCCTAAGGGCATTAGGCCACATTCAACCAGAGCAGCAGCCACTTCAGCAGCCTTCCTCAGGGGAGTACCAACCAAAGACATTTTAGAGGCTGCTACCTGGAGTTCAGTGTACACCTTTACAAAGCACTATCATTTACCACTCTACTCTAAATCCAGGGCAGGCTTTGCCACTGTAGTTCTGCAGGGCCTCATAGCCGCTCCTAATGCTATTTAGCTCCAGCCTCCCAACCACAGCTTTGGGATTCAACCCAAGTGTAATGACTGCAACAGTGAAACATGAAGAACATAGTACAGTTGTGTACACTTACCATAAATGTAGATGTTTGAGTGTATTCACTGTTGCAGTCCAGGTTACCCACCCACCACCCCCCATATTTTTGATGCAACTTATCTACACTTCTCTAATCTATACAACTTATGTGGTGTATTTGCTTGCAGATGAAGGTATTTATATATTTTGGTACATGCATTTTTTTATTGGCATATTTTTAGCCTACCTTTTTGGGGGCTCCTGACATCTGGGGCAAGAAAAACTGAAGAAAATGGCGTCGGCTGCATCTTTTATACCCCTGGCTCACTGACGTCAGGGAAGAGGTGACAGCAACCGACGCTGGACCTAGACTTTGGAATTCAGGCCGACTGAGGGTAGCCTGCCAGCAGGATAACCCAAGTGTAATGACTGCAACAGTGAATACACTCGAACATCTACATTTATGGTAAGTGTACACAACTGTACTTTCCCTCTGCCTTGCCTGGTTTCTGTCTTAGACCCATGCTCCTACTTTCTAGGGAGCAAGAAAAAACTGATGATATGGTGTCAGCTGGCAGGACTTCCGCCAGCCTAAGAAGATAGGAGATTTTTACTCTGGTAGTCAGACCAGCCAAGGGTTTACATGACAGGAATTCCTACAAGTCAGGACTGCAACAGTGAATACACTTGTGTACTCTTATCATAAATGTAGATGTTCAACTGTAATTTATCCATACAGCCATTAGTGGTGGTTCAAGACTTTTCACCGTCTGCCCAGACCTAATGATGTAAGCACTTAGCAAAGTGGCAGGGACCATGCAAGGAGCTGTCCCCTCACTTATTGCATGCAGCACTCCCCACAAACAGTGTTGTCCTTCCCCTTATGGCATAACTGCCCACCTGCTGTATGGCTCCTCTGGCTCCTCTAGTGCTGAAGAGGCTATACAAACCAAATTCACTTGGGTTGAAATCAGGGTTCCATCCCTCTGTACCACAGAGCCAGGTGTCTCTGCTTCCAAGAGTTCTAGTTACTTCAGCATATTTTTAAGAATGTTTCTACAGGCTACTCTCCATACAATCAGTAAAATTGCAACCTAGTAGCTCACACTTTGGGTAGTGCAGAGAGAGAATTTATTACTGCTTTGATTTCTACTCAGATGTTACACTGGCCCTCTCTGAAGTGTGGGATAGTATAGTTAAGTGAAGTACTCATTAGAACAACAGATCTTTGAATTGAGATTGCTGTAGCAGTAAAATTTTGCTCCTTATTTCCTGTTTATGTTTGCATTATTTGTGTTTTCTTCACGAAGACTTCATGTCATCCTGTTCATGTTTGTAGTTAAATATGGTTCAAAAGTTTGGACTGACCATATCTATTTCTGAAACAGATTGGCTACTGGAGGCACCCAGCCCAATCTATGTCTTTAGGCTTGAACTAGACAGAGTTCATGCCAGTGATTCTTATATATGGGGTCCCATTATCTTCAAACATCACTGCTTGTGCTGGTGTGAGACCACCACTGGCCTTCACAAGGAAGAGGACGGCTGTGGAAAAAAAACAGTCAAATCAAAGTAGGTTTGATGGGCTGTATTACCTAAATGTCATGATTTACTTGATATAACTTCTTGAAGATCTGACAGTATGATGAATACCTCACACAGCTGTACAGTTCCTTCCTTGGAGCAACTCCATCCCCTTACCTTTTCTGCAGTCAGAGTCTGCTGCTGTTTAAGAGTAGCTGGCTTCCGTTGCTTTACTTTAGTTTGTCTTGCTGTACTACCTATCATAACTGTGCAACCCATAATCGAGTCCTGCAAGTACAAAATATGGTACGATTTATAAAGTAAACTACACATCTTAAATTCACTAAGCTGCCATTAAATCAGACCTCCTGCATCCAGTGAAATTGGGTTTTCCCCATTATCACTTCTGTCTGTGTATACAAATTCTGAGACTGCTGTAGCTCAGAGTAAGGCAGTAACAAGAATACTGAAGTGCTGCAGTCTCAGACTTGGTGTGTATGTGTATACACATACATATATCTTTTCACAGTTAGTTTCAATTATTTGGAAGATCACTGTTGCGGTCCTTGCGCTTTCAACATTAATCTGTCTTCTTGCAGACTTTGATGTTGTGGCCCTTCACTTTTTGTACTTTCCTTCTCTAATTTTTGTTTTGATTACAACTTAAGAGAGTTTTTTTTTTTTTTTGTCTTTCTGGCTATACTGTCTCAAGGACTCTGTCTTTTAAGGCTTGTTGTGATGTAGTTCTCCTGCTTCTTCCAGCTTTGTGGGTTCTGTTTGGAACTCAGCCCAAACTAGGACCTATCAAAAAAAAATTGTTATTGCTTTATAACAAATAAACCCAAAAGTGCAAACATGGAACTCTTGCTCCTCAACCAGGACCATAAAACATCAAAGGTACACTTAAATTTGGAGACCACAGCTGCAGTAGAAAATATCCTTTTATTCGCACACTGAGGATTTCATCCCATAAATAACGGAACTTCATCAGATAATACAATGTCAAAACGAAAAGCCTTTTAAAAAAAACTCAACCAATAAAAATATGCAGATATCAACACACCTACATCAAATATCCAAATAAGATTAAAGACATGATTAAATAGCATAGATTGTATATGATTATCCTTCATCCAATCAACTAATTAGAATATTTAACCTAACGGAGAAGGTATAATCATGCAGGTAACTCATTTTGTCCAATAAAAATGGTTTAATATAAACCATAGCATCCCACCCATCAAAGCATTAAACACACACATTATGTATATAAAACAGGCATTTAGTGGCTCCAAAATCAAAATACATCTGTTATAAACTGCCTGAAATGCTTTCACAAAATTCTAAATTAAAAATGGAAGCTAAACCACCGATAACGCTACATAACAATAATAATATGGTCCATAAATCCATTCTGTCACCATTAATGTTCCCAATTATATTAATGTTCTTATATTTCAGACAAAGTGCACCTACTCCTTGTTGTAAACTTTGAAATTAAATCGGTGGACACTATCAAATAGAGCGTAAATATCCCTCAGTTTTAATAAATCATAATCAACGAAGGGACTTGTTAAACTTGCGTCTAAAAGAGTATAACAAAAGCCCAGGCTTATATACACATAGACTTAAATAGATGTCCAAAATAACCACGGTTATAAATGTAATTGTTGATACATCTGATAGAATTTATTATGTAGCCTGTCAGATCGCATACAGCAATATAATTCACCAGTAGTATTAGACGAAGGCGTATATCACTTTGTCTTATCTAAATTGTGATTAATTTCATTTTAAGCCTATGGAAACATGTATCCAAACACGATAGCCAATCAGATGAAATTCACTTTCAATTTAGAGGCCGATAACCTAATCGCCTAAAATAATATATTCAGTTATTTAAGGGTTATACTGGCCATTTTCAAGTTCAAAAATAACCATTATATATCCATTGTAATAATCTAATAACTAAAAAAAATTACTATAATGAAATAGCCTAACGTGGCTCACGAAGTTTGGGGGTGTGTAGTCTCTGAGAATCAGTCAGCAAGCAAAGTTAAAAAAGCAACCAATCGCTATTCGATTGCACATAAATATTAAACAGAAGAGACTAACATGCCTATTCTTAAACCAATCTCTGGTCGATAATAGACCTATGGAATCACGTATTTTGGCCTACAGGCCAATACCCTGTGACTAATGCTACCACATAAAGAATATGGTAGCAAGCAACCTAAACCTACATACAGAAACCTAGATAACATGCTAAACTTAGAAGCATATAGCCTATTAAAAAATAAATTAGATGACACATTTAGACGTAACAGCCAATCGCTTTCCAATTTCATATACATATCAGATGAATAAGATCGACATGCACATTTTCAAGTGTGACGTCCAAATGGTCAAATATTGGCCAATACAGTCACATATCCTGGCTTTAACGCCAATCCCTTTTAAGGAACTATTACAATATAAAAACAATGGTAGTTTCCATCAAAAACGGAATGCAACACAAGATTAGTGCAATCGTTCATATTTCCTATCAGGGCTAAATTGCTCATTCATTTAAACGCATAATTAAAGGAATCCAAAGGGAAAACTCAATAAGTCTTCAGTCACCAATAGTATAGCAAATTCTCGCTTAACAGCCAATCACTATCAGATTATAAAACTGTGTTCAAAAGAAAGAAAAGAAAAAGTGAGCACACCTATTTTTAAACGAGGATCATACATGGTTGTAACTAACCAAAAAAATACATATTACAACCCAAAACAACAACATCTCTACAACAAACACTAAACTATAATACATAATAGAATCATCATAAATCAAATAAAATTAACAAAAACACATATTCCAACTAAATCATTTTACTTATTAGACAATTTTATCTCATAAGCTTGCTTTATCTAAAATTGGCTTTCAATTTGAGCAGACATGCAACCAACGCAGCCTTGATGCAGCTGTGGTCTCCGAATTCGTTGTTTAAGTGTATCTTTGATGTTTTATGGTCCTGGTCGAGGAGCAAGAGTTCTGTGTTTGCACTTTTGGTTTTATTTGCGGTTTACATACTTTTTTTGGCTTCTAATTGCTTTATAAAACAGCTGCATTCTTACTCTATCAGTATATATCCTTCCTTGGATCACTGTTGCAGTATTCCAGTAGTAATGTGGTTATCTTGCCAGAGGTAACCTGATGTCTGGTTGGTGTTACCAAAGCCAAAACCTACCAGACACACCATATGTCCAGCGTATGACCTCATCCCATTGGAGTAGGGGTGCATAAGCAGACATCATCAGGCTATCTTGTTGACAATCTTAACACAGGGTTTTCACTCCCATCAGTGTGAACACGGCATTGTCACTACCACATCCTTAACTTAATCAGATAAGTACCCCACTGGAAAATATTCTTTTCCTGCTTTGTTACTTAAGATTTGTTCATGTCAGCAAAGAGAGGGAAGTGTGACTCTGGCAAGCAGATCCTGTATAAAGACATCTACTCACAATGTTTGTTATTTAGGGGCTGAACACTAATACAGAAAGTATAAAATCTACCAATTATTCATCCCAAAAACCCTTTGAAACAGACTTTCCTCTCTAAATGCTTATTTAGAGAGACAGTGTCTAAAGCATCTGACAACAAAGCAGGATGGTAAAAGCCTCTGCCTAAGATGTCCTGGTCACACCCAAAAAGATCAAGAAGCCCAAGCCTGAATCTTCATATGCCCAATCTGAATTGTGTTTTCCCACTGAGGTGGCAGCAGGAATTCACGGTAATTTTCACTCTTTCTTAGACGTCTACTTCCACGACCCTGCTGGTGACTGATATTACGGCTGGTTCTTGCACATCCAGCCAGACTGAGCCTACCATGATGGTAGTGAATGGTGAATCTAGGGTGATCATCTCAGAGGGACCAAAGGGCATACCACATATACTGGTTTGGGCAGAGTCACCATGCATTTTAATAGAGATCCATCAGTGTTCTGAACCATTGAGCTTTGTGAGGGTGGACATTCAACCAATGAAAAAAAAAAAAAAAAAAACAACCATGTTTCCCTCACTCAGACATCCCAGGAAAAGGAATGGCTTGAATTTTCACAAGGCCTAAATAAGGCCGTTTTGGCCTTCTTTCCTTGCAATTCCTTTGCAGGCTCCTCCTCTGAAGAGGCATCATGAATACTCATCTGAGAAGGAAGAAGTATCTGATTCAGATGAAGATTCCTTAGCATACTCCTCTCAGACTCACTCCCTTGGACAGCTTATTTCTGATGATGAAGGCATCTTGTCCCGACTCACCCACAGAGAAATTTCCTTCATGGGAGACTATCGCTAGGATGATAACATTTTGAATGGGAATCCAGGCTAGTCATTGACATGCAGAAACAATTTTATGATGATCCACCTGTCTTGTAGGCTTTTCTGAATTCTTTTGCATCCACTTCTACCTCCCCAAATCCTCAGCTTCCAGCTACCAGAAAGCCTGACAGGTTTTACAGAGTCCCTGTGGATATGATGTTTATGCACAAAACAACTGTAGTAGACCAGTCTGTTTTCTCTGTATCCACTGGTAAGCTCATTAAGCTTTTACTTGCAACTAATATGTTCCAGAAGGAAATAGTACGGTCATGGGTAGATATGGCAAAATGGTCTACATCTCTGCCACCTTGGCCATTTGGGCCCTGAATTATCAAGCACACACGTCAAAATACATTTTATCCAGGTAGCTAGGCATTTCATTAAATATAACTATGATGCTGCAGTGGCTTGCCCCAGGTCTGCTGCCACATGTTCTGTTATCTGTAGATTTGCCTGGCTTCACCTTTAAGCCTCCCCTGTGAACATCAAGGCCAAGCTACTGTACCCTCCTTCACAGGGACCTTTTGTTTGGACCTACTACAGCTTTTCTTTTTAAAAGTCTGCAGGAGAAATGAAAAAAATAACGCAGGAGTTCAAACAGTTTTTACTCGCATCATTTCTTAGATATCAAAGGAATTATCCTTCCAAGACATCTTCCTTTGTCCATACCGAGGAGAAGCCCCCCCCCCCCCCACTACCACTACCACCACCACCACCACACACAGGGAAGGTTGGAGCAGAAATCAGCCCAAGAAAAATTTTCAGGAGAAATCTACAGAGAATCCAAACCTGGAAATTACTTTTTCCAGATAGACAAGCCTCTGTCCGACTGTCTACTGCCTCACTCTTCCCTCCTAACCTTTCTTCTCTGACCACAAGCCCTCATTTTTTAACACCTTTACTGAATTGTCACCTAAGACATAGTAAAATATACATTTATATAAAAGCAAACAAACCATGTTAACATGTTCACAGTTACAAACATTATACATCATACATAGTCTTTTATGCAGTTATCAATCCAACATTACATAAATTGAAAAATTCCTGCCTTCCCTTAAACCTCACTCCTTCTCCAAATCATTATTCTGTATGCGTTCTTCCCACAATTTCCATGTTTTTTTTCCTAATCTGCTTCTACCTTTTTCCAAAGATCCCATTTCAAGTTCCTTTTCTACTTTAAATATAGCTGGTTTAGACTAATTTCCATTTTCTAGTAATTGGTTTTGTCTGTGAATAAAATTAAACTTAATGCTCTACTATGTCTAGACCATTCAGATCACGTAGCCCAGCTCAAAAAATCATTACCTTAGTTGCCCCTTTTTGCTAACCCAATATTTCAGAGTACTCTATTTTTAAAGTCTGCCAACTCATTATCCTCTCCAAAACGTATGCTGCCAGTTACATCTTTCTTTCCTGTCACACCTCCAACATTTGCCATTTATCTATGGAAAATTATTATGAGTGTGCTTGTGGGATAAAAATACTTATGTAAAGACTTCCAAGCAAAAATCCAAAATCTTCTAGACTTGTATATTTGGGAGCTGTACATATGTGCTCCCATTGTTTCCTTGTGAACTGCTTATTTAGTCTCTCTCCCCAATATTTTCTAACCTTCTGTAATTAATTCCTATAGTTGTCATGCAATATTTTGTATGCCCTACTAATTATCCGTTTTAGAACAGCAGTTTCTGTTCTCGATTCAACTAAAAACTCTACCAGAGCAGATCTTTCACAAAGGATTCCCCTATCCCTTTCTGTTTGCCTATTCTTTGATATCAATTCCTGAGAGGGAGGGTAGTCTCTAGTCTGCAGTCAAAATGTCATCTCGGCCTCTTCCCATTCTAGTACCTTTCCATTTCTAGGTATTTGCTCCCCAATACTTTGGTTCCTTTGCCAGTTTTCGCCAGTAAATTCCAGCCCACACTTGTCTGTCCTCTGTAAAAGCTCTGAAGTGCTTGCAATGCTAATAGGACTGCTCTCATCTCCAAGACAGTGATATGCAAATGGGTCTCGTGAGCCTGCCACGTGCCTTGGACTGTCCTGCCGAGATAATGCCCCCTCCCACCCGATCTGGGAGGCATCCATGGTCACCGTGGCAACTGGAGAAGATGGGACAAAAGGCTTACCCACGTTGAGATTGCTGGCCTGAAGCTACCAGCGTAGATAATAGAATGGGAGAGTGGAAGATGCTGTAGTGACCACTGGGCGAAAACCAGCCACTGAAGAACCCTCATGTGTAGTCTGGCAAGAGGAATTAGCATGATCGTGGCAGCCACGGTCCCTAATAACTTGAGGACCACTTTTGCCTTGACCTTCCTCAGTGGTAGTAAGGCGTAGACCCGCTGCTGTAGATTCTGAATTCTCTCTTCTGGTAAGAAGGCCTTCATGAGCACCGTATCTAGTTTGGCGCCGATAAAAGTGACACGCTGCGAGGGCAACAAGGCAGATTTTTCCCAATTTAGAGTAATTCCTAACCTTTGGCACAGTGTAATGGTGACATCCCTGGTCTGTAACAGTAGATGCCTGGTGGTGGCAGAAAGGAGCCAGTCCAGGTATGGAAACACTTGGAATCCCTGACATCTCAAGTGAGCCGTTACCACTGCCATGCATTTGGTGAACACCCTGGGGGCTGTGGTGAGACCAAAGGGCAGTGTGCAAAACTGCAAATGACTGGCTCCCAGGCAGAAGTGTAGATGACTTCTCGATGCCCTGTCCATTTTGAAATGATAGTAAGCAACTTTGAGGTTGATGGAGCACATCCACACATCTTTTCCTAACAGAGGGAGTATTGACTGTAAGGAGATCATGCGGAACTTGGAATTTTGTACATGTAGGTTCAATCGGCTGAGATCCAAGATGGGTCTCAGGTCCCCTGTTCTTTTCAGCACCAAACAGAATCTGGAGTACGTCCCTAATCCTACTTGGTCTGCGAGGACAGGCTGGATGTCTCTCTTTGAAAGCAACTTTTTTATTTCTAAAGTTGCGGAATCCCTGTGACTGGGTGGAACATCTGGAATTCTGTTGGTTGGCGGGGGAGGAGAAGAGAAGGGAATATGATAACCTCTGGAAATTATCTTTCATACCCACTCATCTTGGGTGACATCTTGCCAGGCTTCTGGGAATAAAGAAATGCAACCCCTGACCAGCTCCAGAAAAGCACAGTCAGGCCTCCCTTCAGGAGCGCTGGTAGGGAGAACCGGGAAAGGAATCATGGCCCCACCCCCCAGTTACGCAGGCCTACTCTGCCTCTGGGCGGCATTATACCTGAATTTCCACCCCCCCTCCCCTACTTCTGGAGGAGGAATCACTTTGTGCATCCTGAAAAAACCTCTGCGACTTCCTGAACCACATTTTTCCACTCTTCTGGTCCTTGGGATAAGGTCTAGAAGACATGGAAAATGGACTCCCGTGGCAGACAGGGTTTTTCCTTCCTGCTCGCACCTAGTGAGTGTCCTTCACCTTGGTCCCAAATAACAATGAACCGTCAAATGGGGCGTTGGTGAACGTAGACTTGAAGGCCTCCGCGAAATTACACAGGTGCATCCACAAGTGTCTCCTAAGAACGACTCCGGAACCCGCTGCTTTGCACGCTCTGTCGACTGCGTATGAGATCAGTCTCATGGATGAGTTGGTAAGGGAATTTAGGGTAGACATCTGTGCACTGACGACCTGTGCTACGGCATCAGAAACGTCACCCTGTAGAAAATCTCCTAGCTCTTTTAGATCATCTATCTGGAGCCTTGTAAAATGCGTCAAGTAGTTCAGCGACCGCAGAGTAAAGGCCGCTGAGGTAAACACACGCTTCCCATACCTGTCCATGGCCCGGGACTCCTTGTTAGGTGGATGGATGGTAGACAAAGTTTCAGCAAGTTCCTTCTTGGTGGCTGCTGCCACCACCATGGCATCTACTGGAACGACTTTTGTAAGATATTCCTTGTCTGTGGGAGCGGATAAAAACTTATTGGGTCTCCTAGGGACCAGTTCCACAGTGTCAGGAGTTTCCCACACCTTTCAACAGACGAGATCTAGTAGCTCATCGAAAGGGGGAGAGACCCAAGAGGCGGAAGGTTGAGACCTGCAAGTCTTCAGGAACACAGACTCCTAATCACAAGGGGATTTGGAGGGTCAGCCATCTCTCTGCTTCAAGATCTCAAGGATATCTGAAAAAGAGATATCTTCAGAAGATGACTTGGGGGACCACTCTGACTCCTCGAGGTCAGTGTCTGACGTGAGAGACTCATCTGGGGAGTCGATGTGTTTCCTCTTACACAATCTCTTTCTGACGGGCTCCTCAAGCAAAATCTCTGGGGAGACATCAGAAAGTTGGGGACCACTCATGGAGGTTTCCTGAGGCCTTAGGTCTCCGCTGTCCAGGGATAGAGGGTGACCTGAAATGGACATCGGTGCTGGAGGGGGCAGAGTGTCGGTGCTGTAGGATGCAGCTGACGACCTGGCCAGCACGCTTCTCATAACCTTGGAGGCTGATCCCCTCCCAGCTCCGAAGGCCGACTAGCCATACAGGACACTGTAGTAGCCCTCGGCACCGAGGGGATGAGGTCCAAAGCAGATGGTTCCAAGCTCACCTGAGCCAAAGCACCGATAGGAAGGCTCGGAACCGACCTAACAGCACCCGACAGAACTGACAACTCTGGCTCTGAGGGCCGAGACAGGCATGGAGGAGGAACAACAAATGAAGTAGCCATGGTCTCCAGAGCTGACTGGGTTGGAGCCAAAATCAATTTGGCCAGCACCGATGACTGAAGCAGTTTCTTCACCACTCTATTAATGTCCTCATCGGAAAGGGACCTCGAGGACCTGGAGGATATAGTTGGAGATCTGGATCTCCCTACAGAGGGAGACTGATGTGAAGGAGAACCCGGCTGAACAACTGGAGACCGGCTCCGAAGGAAAATATCCGTGACCAGCTCTGAAAGGCTGGGAGCCGATACAGACTTAGTCAATACACTATCTTCTGTCGGTACCGAAGCCAATGGAGCCGAAAAAGGAGAAGCTGTTCTAGCAAGTTTCTCTAGCGGCTCCGAAAAAACAGACGGAGTTTGAGAGTGCGTCTTAGCAGTCTTTTTGACCTTTTTAGCTGGAGAGGATATGGCACTAGAAGACTTAGCCAAGTCTTCCTCGAAGGAGTGTTTAAGCAGTCCTTTCAGAATGAGCTTGTTCTTCCTCTCCTGTAGCACACGGGGACTGAAAGAATGACAAAACAAGCAGGACTCTTGGAGGTGAATAGCCCCCAAGCAGTACACACACAAGGAGTGCCCATCAGTTAAAGACATTTTGTTGTTGCATTCAACACACGTTTTAAAGCCCGAAGGCCTGTGTTCCTTAGAATCCTTAGACATGCTGGATAAAGGAGGACACATACGGACAAGCTGCAAAACAACCCGTACACACAAAATACCTAACTAAACCCCACACGGGAAACTAGAGCCTCTAACTAAAATGGCCTAGTAACCAACGGGAACAAAAACTACAGGGAGGACTAGGTCCTCTAATTTAAATGGGCCTAGCCCGGGGGAAACAAAGGCAGGATAACACCACTACCAGAGACGACAAAACACTAAACAAGCTAACAAGTAAACAGAAAGCACAAAATAAAAAGACCACACGGAAACAATGGTGAGGACTAGGTCCTCTAAGGGAGTGAATGGGATACCAAAAAACGGTCAACAAAAAGGCCACACAACCAGCAAGAGACACACACACACACACACAGTAGCTATGAAAATAGCTTTTTATGATCAACAAATAACCAAAAATTTAGAAAAAATTATACTTCACCACGGCCAAAAGTGAGACCATGTCTGAGCATAACGAGCGGCAAATGAGATCTGGGGAATGGGCCTGTTGCATGATGGGATACCTCTTAGCATGAGCCAATTGAAGACTTTGAGCCAGAGTATGGCCAAGTCAGAGCCGCAGTTCAGCTCCGAACTCAGGGGTAAGAATGAAGGCGAGATTGGACTACATAATTATCTCCTCACGGAAATCAGCTTTGAGTTAAATTTTTAGTTTGGTAAATTATTTTTTAAAGTTGCTAGTAGAGAGCGTCAGCCAATGAGTTCTGTCAAAAAGCTAAGGAAAGTCAAAGTAACACATAATATCTTAACTACTACAAAAAAGTTGAGAGAGAGAGAGAGATCTGACCATATGGCAGATCAGCACAATACTAGAGTTAAAATTCCAGCATACAGTAATGGTGAACACAACCTTAGAGGGGGGAAAAATCTTACAGATGCATAGTGAATTTTTTTAAATATGTAGCACTTCGGAGAAATACATTAGATCCAATAATAAAAAGATCCAAAAAATTAATCGTTATGATAGGGAAGTAGAATAATCAAAGTGAAAAGTTACAAACTAAAATAACAGGTTTAAGGTGCATCAGAAAGGCCTACAGAGAAGGCTAACTGAACTGGAAGACAAGTCCAGAAGGGAAAATTTGAGTTTCTTAGTGATAGCAGACAAGACTGACTGACAGGATTGTATGGCTTTTATGGTAGGGTTTTTATTCATAAGTGGACTGAGATACCTACCCAAGTGGTACAGCTAGAGAGAACATTTCTCTAGGGAAAAAAACGCAAGACCAATCTTGGTTAAGATTTGATCATTATAAGCAAAAAGAAAGTTGTGTAAGTAAACTTAATATAACAGAAGTTCAAGTGATGACTGCGACAGTAGCCTTAGCTATAAGGTTTACATCCTGCAAAGGATATTACAGTTGACCAGCCTCCAAACCTTCAGTGCACCTTTCATATGCCCAAACTGTTAGGTAGCTCAAGCTAAGCTGACTAAAAGACATGTTTGGGTGTTAAGCCCTTCAAAGCTAAGAAAAATAAATTTCTACACTCATATAAATCGCACAGAAAAGTGCTGGGAGTGGAGGAAGTGAGCAGGTACTGCAGCAGTGATCATTCAAACATCTACTGTTATGGCAAGTTTACTTACACAACTGTACTATGTTCATTATACTGATCACTACTGCAGTAGCCTTAACTATATGGGTAGATCACCATAGCTTACTACATTTGGGAGGTTGAAGGAGAAGAGTCCAGGATTCCCTAGAGCACAGTCCTAGAAAAGCCTAACCTGGACCAAAAGAAGGAATCAAGCTTTTAGTGTTTTGTAGATGTATGCACAGAAGACAAAGTAGCAGCTTCTAGCATCCAACCCTTTCCAAAAAGCCATAGATAAAGCCAATGCCCAGGTGGAGTGGGCCTTGACCCTGGCTGGAATATTTTTATTATGGTGTGTATAAGAAAAAGGTAATGGCCTTAGACAACTATCTGGATATAGTCTGTTTTGACACGGGCTGTCCCTTCTACTTACCTTTACAAGAAATGAAATTTAAGTTACGTAGTCACCATAACTGGGCATGTGTGTTGTACTTTCATTCTTCCTCAATTATTGGGTTACAGATCTGACTCTGCCGCATTTCACAGACAATGGGTCCATCTCTTGAGCTCCTCCCTCTACCCATAATGCCCTAGTCCTTCCCCAACACCTCAGATCGAGTTTGCTGTATTAAAAATCTTGTATATCAAACTGGGAAAGAAAAAATAAGTTGAAGTAGGGCTCAAACCTGGAACAACAGGTTCCAATGGTCCATCAGGTCACTCCAAAAGATGACAGGAAGGGGGATGGAGGGAGGGGAGTTGAATGAAAATGGACAACACAGATGCCTAGTTATGGTGAGTTAAATATCTGTCCTTTTCATTTGTTCCTCAACAACTGGGACAGAGTCCCAGGCTGCATAAATCTTGGGTGGCCCTCATGGAAGGATATTCCAGAGAACTGCTGAACCGAAATCAGCTCTGTTCCTGGAGGTTATGCCCAATTTGTAATGAGTAACAAAGGTATGTCCATTAGACCAGGTGGCTACTGCTCAAATATCTTCAATTGAAGTTCTAGGCCAGAAAGCAGCTGAGGTGGCCATGACTCTAGTTGAACTGACCTTAGGAGGTTTTGGTAATGAGAGAACTTGGTGAGAGTAAATCCAGGAAATGCAGTTAGTTATCCCATTTGATCAAGGCAACTTTAGAAATTGGAGAACCCAATTAACTAGGTGAGAAAAAAACAAACAGCTGGTCTTGTCTTTCTGAACTCTTTTGTTCTGTGTAAGTTGAAACGTAGTCTCTGAATATCTAACAGATGGAGCATGTATTCTCCTTTATTTGGAAATTCTGGAAAGAAGACTGGTAAGTGAATAGCTTAATTTATATTTGATTCAGACACCACTTTTGGTAAAAAGAATGGTTTGTTAGTTAAGTCACCCTGTCTTTATGAAAAATAATGTATGGAGCTTTCAATGAAAGAGCCTGGAGTTCAGAAACTCTTTAAGCTGAAGTAATAACCACTAAATAAAGCTGTTTTCAAAGACAGGGATTTCAAATCAGTTTTTAAGGTTCAAATGGTTGCTCAGTTAAGCCCTGCACTACTACTCTTAATTCCCAGGGAGTTGAAGGATCTTTCATGGGGTGGTCTGAGCAGGATGGTACCACTCAGAAAGGCCTTACAAAACTTGGCAGCCAGGCAAGAGACATGATCTCCTGAGTGAAAATTTGATATGGCTGCCAAGTGAACTTTGACCATGGAAAAACTAGCACCTTCTTTAAAGGGAGAAGATAAAAAGTCCAAAATAGAAGAAATAGTGGCAGTAAAAGGATTACTTCTGCGGTGG
Source organism: Protopterus annectens (assembly GCF_019279795.1). NCBI lineage: Eukaryota > Metazoa > Chordata > Ceratodontiformes > Protopteridae > Protopterus > Protopterus annectens. The sequence continues at coordinate 251,385,128 of NC_056747.1, forward strand.
TGCAGTGGTAGCATTATTGCCTCACAGCAAGAGGTTCTCCTGTTCGATTCTCGGCTGGAGCGCGGAAGTGCCTTCTGTGTGGAGTCTGCATGTCTTCCCCATGGTTGGGTGGGCGTTCGGAAGACATGCATAAATGGGTGTGCCTTCGTTGAAGGTTGAACATCAAGATGGCACCTGGGCGTTCATGAAAATCTACTGCCAATCATTAGCGGACCGGAGTTCCGCTGTGTCGACCCCTAACCGGGAAAAGCCGAAAGACAAACAAGTGGCAGTAAAAGGATCAAAATGTTTCAGGGACCAAACTGAAAATCTTTTTCATTTAATTTTGTAAATTCACCTAGTGGAGTATTTTTGTGAAGTTAAAAGTATATCAAATACCTGGGGGGGGGGGGGGGGGCTGGGCTGTCTAGCTTATAAGTGAAACTGGAGAAACCATAGGGAACTCTGAAGGCTGGAAGATTGGTATGTTTGATTCCTAAGGGATGCGTTAGAAGATCTGGACTTGTATCCACTGATGATAAAGAATATGAGATCAAGGAAAGGTAAAACAAATCTGGCGAGGCCAAAAAGGGGCAATGAGGATGACTGAGCTCTTTAACCGGTTAGCTTTCGGTGAGAGTTTCAGATTCAAAGGTATTAGGGGATAAGCGTACAGAAGACCAGAAGGTGAAACGTGGACTGGAGCATCTCTCGATGACTCCCCCTGGGCGGGGATTGGGGTAAAGTACCTGCTGCATTTGTTGTTGTTGGGTGAGGCAAAAATGCCACAGCCAGGTATGCCCCACTGATGGAAAATGTTCCCCACCACTGACCGATTGACACACCACTTATGAGGCATCAGACTGGACCTGCTGAGTTTGTCTGTTTGTACATTGGATTTTCCTGGAATGTGTGTTGCTACTAGAAAGCGATTGGAGGAGACTGCCTATTGCCACACTCCCATAGCTTCTTGGCAAAGGGGGTAAGATTGAGTTCTCCCTTGTTTGTTGATGTACCAGACGACAGACATATTTTTGGTTTGGATAACAATAGTCCCCGGGGGGGGGGGGGGAGAACATGTTGAGATACCTGCAACACCAGGACGACTGCTCTCATCTCCAGGACACTGATATGCAAATTGGTCTCTTCGGGGGACCACATGCCTTGGACTGTCCTTCCCAAGAGATGCCCACACCCCACCTGGGAGGCATCCGTGATCACTTGGGCTACTGGGGGAGACAGAACAATGGGGCAACCTATGTAAATGTCCGAAAAGATACACCTGCAAATGACTTTTGCATATCTGAGTAAGTCTGAATGGGTAGGAGAGAAGTTGCCAAAGAATAGGCCACTAAGCAGCCAGTGTCCACTGCAGAAAAAAACACGCATACAATAACATGCTAAAGGGACTAATACTACAGATGCTGCCATGGACCCTAGACCCTGAAGGACAGTCTAGCAGGAGGAGGAGGATGAGAAAGAATTTGATGAACTTCAGACTTGAATGTGGCCACCCAATGAAGGGGTAGAGAAGTAATCTAACAGTGTCCAAATGAACACCTATAAACTCCAAGTTCTGTACTGGTAAAGGTTTCAATTTGGAAATGATGACAGTAATACTTAGAGATTAGAAAATTTGGTGGAAATAGTCCTTGGATTGTACTAGGAGATGCTTGGTTGCTGTGGTGAGGAGCCAGTCATCTAAACATGGAAAGACCTGGAATCCCTGCAGTCTCAAGTGAGCTGCTACCACCACTATACCATTGGTAAATATTCTGGGTGTTGCAGTGAGACCAAAGGGCAGGGCCCTGAACTGATACTGACTGGCTGCCAGCCAAAAGAGCAATTGTCTTCAGGAGCATCTGTTCCTTTTGATGTGATAGTATACATCCTGAAGATCGATCAAGCACATCCAATCATCATTGAGGAAAAGAGGCAGAATATACTGAACCATTAACATTCGGAACTTTGATTTCCTCACAAATTGGTTCAGGTTGCTTAGATCCAAAATTGGTCACAGGTCCTCTGTTTTCTTTGGCACTAAAAAGAACCTTGAATAGGTTCTGAATCCTTTATGGTCTGGTGGGACTTCCTGAATGACTCTCTTGTCCAGCAACATCTAAATTTCTTGAGTTGCAGCAATGACCAGCATGCCCTGACTGCATCCGGAGATGGGCAGTCAGGCAGCACTTTACGAGAGCTGAAAGGGTCCATCTGGAAAGGAATCTCAGAAACCCTGATTCTATGGGCCTCCTCTGCTGTGACAATGGTGTCTTCCAATGGAACTCCCTTCCTGTACCTCTGAGGGAGATGTCTCCACATGAATCCTAGGAAGGTCCTTGGATTATAGACCCACATTTTCTTGCCCCTTCTGATTTCGGGAAAATGAATGTTGGATAGAAAATTAATCCCTAAGGCAGGCAGGGTATGTCCTTCCTATTCAGTGTGGGAAAGCATTTCTTTCACATAAGGACCAAAGAAGGCAGTTCCATCAAAAGGAGCACTGATGAAAGACGACTTGAAAGGCCCCGCAAAATCACACAGCCTCATCCAGGCATGTCTCCTTATAGAAATACTTGAACCAGCGGCCCCTGAGGTACCTTCTGCTGCATGAGAAAACAATCTTAAGATGAAATAGATAGGACAGTGGCCAGCTGAAAGGATGATCTTTTGTAATCCTCTTCAGACATGGACTCCGAGACAGACTTTGAGAGTCCCTTGGTCAAATCCCTCTGCAGTCTTTTAAAGTGCGCCAAACAGTTCAGGGACCTCAAAGCAAAGGTCAGTGAAGCAAACACATACTTTCCAGATCTGTCTATTACCCTGGACACTCTGTTAGTGCAGTGGACAGAGGTGCTCTGTTCCACAAGATGCTTCTTTTTGGCAGCAGCCACAACTACTGCATCAACAGGTACTCACTTTGCTTCAGTGCAGTCTATCTTTTGGAAGGACTAACATTTTTTATGGTCAACAAGAGATTGGTTCAACAAAATTCAATTACTTCCATACTCAGCAAGAGACTAGGTTTATAAGTTCATCGGCTGGGGGGAGTCAGCCAAGATGTAGATGGGACAGAGACAAAAGTTTACAGGAATACTGACTCCCAGGAGAATGGTCATCTGAAGTCCAACCATCTTTTTGCTTAAGGATCTGCAAAGTCTCTCCAAAGGAGATGTCATAAGGTGATGATCTAGGGGCCCATTCCTCTTCGTCTAAGTCAGTATCTTCAGTGAGGGATTGCATAGAGGAATCTATGTGCCTCCTTTTGCATGTTCTCTGATGGTGAACCTCTTCAGTGGGATGTTCTGGAGAAGTGTCTGAAGAGAGGGGTAGTTCCTCCATAGGAGCCTTCTGGATGCTACTTGGTACTGGCTGTCCCTGCAGAATAGGTCTGATGGCATCACAGCTTGGAACCAGAAAGGGATAGGGCGTAGGACCGGAGGAAGAACAAGAGATTGGGCCTCTTGAATGAGAGAAAACACTCTCTACATCGAAGGCCAATGGACCTGGGGAAGCTGTGGCCAGCTGCACCGGAGCCAAGAACTCTGAAGCAGGCAAACTACGACCCTAGTTGAATCTGTGTCCTGAAGAGGGAGCCAGACCCGAGCTAACAAAGAGGCTTTGAGGCAAAAGGAGGGCTCTGACATCAGAGTCAATCCCAGATGCCTGGATCCAATGCTTCAGCTCTGGGATTTGATGCAGTCCAACAGAACATGAGCTGAACTGGTCAGGGATACAGTCGGGGTCAAAGACATGACTGACTCTGGCTAAGACACAGGTACTCTCGGAAATGTCGGATCTTGGGGCTTGGAAACTAAAGGATGAATTGGAGATACAATATCATGTGACACGGATAGAAGGCTCATGGATCTGATGGGAGATGGAGAAGGAATAACCCCCATCTGAAGCCAAGCTTTGAGGAATTTCCTCATCATCCTATCCACTTCTGCTTCAGAGAGAATCCAGGAGGACCTGATGGATGAGGTGGTGGATTGAAGTCTGGACCGCTTCATTATTTTGCAAAAGAGGGGAATGGAGCGAGGAGATATGGGGTGTAAAGTGAACTTGAGAGGGGAACGAAGCTAAGGAGATGTGCGGTGTAGAGAACTTGAGTGAATGAGTTCTTGGGAGTTTGAGACATACACATAGTCCGATCAGGTTGTTTCAGATCCGTGGGTTGCACCAGCGGAGTGGAAGACATAACTACTGAAGCTGAAGTCTTAGGATCTGTAGATCTTTTCTTTGGATCCGACAAAGTCCTCTCTATTTTCTGTGGGGGCTCTGAGGACAAGGACGTCTTCGCAGAGTTTGGTGATCCACTTCTGTATTCCAAAGGAGCTTCTTAAGATTTTCTGGGGGTATGAACTCCTGTGGATGAAGAAGGTGAAAGCAAACCCATAATGATAAGCTTGTTACACCTGTCAGCTATAGCTCTAGAATTAAATGCTGCACAAATAGTACAGTTCGTACCAAAGTGTTCTGTTCCTAAGCAATAAAAAGCACCCCCTGTGGGCATTTCAGATGGGGATTTTATGCCTACAGGGGCAGAAAAACCCACAGAAATGGTCTATCAAGATAAATAAGGAGTTTTTTTTTTTTTTTTTTTTTATTTTTTACAGACAGGCAAGTAAAAAAATTGCCAACAATGGTAATTAAGAATAGCCTGTTAAAAAGGGGCAGGAATGAAAGAAATAGAAAGGAGTACCACCATCAATTACTTATAAAAAATTACTATATTAACAGTAACAGGTCTAAAGCAGAAAAAATAAACTAGAAGGAAATAAGGTTTAAATATGTATAAAATATAATAAAATGCAGAAAGGAATGAAAAATAGAGTATACATATTTGATCAATGCACTTACAGCTACCTAACAATAGACTAATGCTGTGAGAGAGGATCAATGTCTGCGCACAATGGCAGAAAACAAGATCTGGGGTGTTAGAGATGGACTAGGGCATTACGAGTAGAGGGATGAGATCAAGAGATGGATCCAAAGTCAGTAAAATGTAACAGAGTCAGATCCAAGGTTGGATCCATAACCCAATGAGGAATCAGGAACGAAAGAAAAGGACAACATGACATCCATTGGTCAGATCATCTGAAAAATGTAGTTATATTAAGATAATACCAGACATGGTATGCAGGATACATTTTTAGGTTAAGGAAAGAAAATGGAGAGATGGACAGTTTGGCTTAAATTAAGGGAGGATTAGTTCTCAAGGAAACCCTGCCTCTGGGGAAAATGAGATAGGGATGACTCACCATACAAGTTTGCAATTCAAGATACCCTTTTTGCAGAGGTTAGAGCAATCAGTACAACTGTTTTCCATATTAAGAACCTCAAGTCAGTCAGGATAGATGGCTCAAATGGAGCAAGTGCTAGCTTCTCTTGCATAAAAATTAAGATCCCAAGGAGGGGCCATAGATTTACTTGAAAGCCTCTTGTGCAAAATCCTTTTCACAAACTTTTTGACATGAGACTTCATGGAAAGAGGAGGATCTGTGGGCAGACATGCTGAAATGGCTGATAAATTAATCTTGATGGAGGAACAGGAAAGGCCATAAAATAGTAACTAAACAAATACTGTAAAACCAGAGAAAAAATAGCCCTGAATGGGTGCTGGTTATGTTGTTGGCAATAACTAAATAACCTTTTTCCATTTGCTAATATATGATTTTCTAGTAGCAAGCTTTCAAGCCTCCATTAGTACCAGCTGCACACCCTCAGTAAACAGGTACCTGAATGGAATTAATAACCTATCATCTAGGCAGTCAATTGATGTTGGAGTGTATCAAACACCCCTATACTTGAGTCTGTGAGGAAGCTTTTGATAATTACCTCTGGCTTTTCCAAAAAGAAGGGAGAATCATGGTTCCCCAGGCCAGAAGGGACTAATCACAATGATCTTCAGGGATTCCTTCCAAATCTTCACAAGTACCCTGGACATTACAGGAAAGGGTGGAAAAGCATACAGGAAAATTCTTGTCCAAGCAACAGAAAAAAGCATATGTCTTTCAAGACTTCTTGCATGGAGTCTTGGTACAGAATCTTGCCAGTTGACTGTTCAGGAAGGAGGCAAAGAAGTCTACTTGAGGAACTCCCCACAGATGGATCAAATTTTGGAAGACCCCCGAACTACTTTCCATTTACAAGGGTCTGTCCTGGTCCTGTTCAGCTCGTTTGCTACACAGATTTGCTCTGGCAGAATATAGGATGCCTGTAGAGAAGGACTATGCTGAACTGCTATATCCCAGGCTACCATGTCTAATCTGTACAGAGGGTATGGTTTGGAACCCTCCTGTTTATGTACCACATCACTGAGATGTTATCTGATAACTTATGGGGAATCCAGATGACCACAGGTGACAGAGATAAGTGCATTTATAACTGCTAAAATTTCTTTGATCGTTGTGAGTCTTGGTCTTTTTTGCTCCAAATACCCTATGCTTTTACTCTCCAAAGACAGAGACCACCCCCCCCCCTCCAGCAAAGTCTGAGACATCTGTTACAGACTTTATAGCAGCTTGAACAGAGAATGGTAGAAATGGATTAAAATAAAACTGGTCTCCACCAAAGCAGTTCCCTTTTTACAAATCCCAAAACTGGAATTTGAAATGTTAGACTGCGTTGATATTGGTACTATATAGATTTTAGGTACCACTGAATCTTTATCATGTGCAGTCTGGCTAGAGGAATCATGAGAATCACATGAGGTATAAATCCTAAAATCCAAAGAAATTCCCCTTGATGAAGTCCAAGACTCAGTGGGAAAACTCACAAATACATCTAGTTATAAAGTTTCCTGTGTAAAAAAAGCTTTTTGAATTGATTTATCCAAGAGACCCTCCAGAAACACAATTCTGTGAGACAGAATAAGACTAGATTTTTGAAACTTCTCCTGGAACCCAGTCCACAAAGGATGTCTCTTACCCAAGTGAGAGATTCCTTACACTTTTGACAAAGACTATGCTAAGATAAGCAATTCATTTAACAAAGAAAAGGTGTGAATACCTTGCAGTCTGCAATAAGCTATCACAGGAGCTAGACACTCTAGGAGCACCCTTGGGGCAGTAGATAGCCCAAATGGTAATACAGAGAACTTATATAATCCAGATACAGAAAGCATTAAATAATTTCAAATATGCAGTTCTAAGAATGTGATAAGCATCCTTTAAATCTAGAAAGAGGAATAAATGGTAACAGGCTGTGAAGGGATAGCAGTTTGAACTTTGGAGCTATCACAAACTGGTTGAGAAAGGAAACATCTAGTACTGGTCTCCAAGAAGCTTCTTTGTTTGGTACCAAAAGGATAAAAGGGGAAATTTACAATTTGTAGACAGCCATTCAGACTTGCTAGATTTCCCTTGTTTCTGGGAGACCCCCCTTTCTTTTTACAGCCGCCTTGCCATTGTTTTTTGAATGTCTGCTCGTCTGAAGATTGCTTATTGTGCTTATTTTGCTTTTTATAAAAAGATCACGAGTTACGGATACCTTTAACAAACTTGTAGGAAGGCTGAAAAATCTGAGTCACCCCTTGAATCAGTTTCCATCTCTGATCATATTTTTCAGGACCTCAGCAATAGACAGTTGAAATAGACTCCCTATCAAGGGAAGAATTACAGATTTCAGCTTTTATGTCTTCAATCAAGTTTTCAGATTGTAACTGCACAGCACATCAGAGAACCAGAGTAATTAAGAACACTTCAAAAATGTTTGGTTACTTCAGAAACAAAAGCAATAAGACTATTTGGAGAAATTTTACCCTCAGAAGGATGACAACTAGCAGTACTGTTCCTCGTATTTTCAAAAGAAGCAAGCAAAAACAAACATGATAATTTGAAAAACTCATACTTCTAAAAATAAGAGTGACCGAGGAATACACTACATTTCTAAATATATCAAAAACTATCCAATCCTTGTTAGAGAAGGAGGGATTAGCATTTACTAAATGTTTAGCTGCAGAAGAATTTGACAAGGAAATCACTGAATGGTCACAGTTGGGATTACAAAATAAATATTTCTCCAAGACTGAGGAAAGTACAGTTATGTAAAATCTTACCATAAGAGTAGATGTCCTTTCTTTCACTGTTGCAGTATTCTTCACTTATGGGATTCCCTGCCATGGAAGCCCAACGTCATCTAGTATACTTCTCCTCTCTCCCTTTCCTTTACAAAAAAAAAAAAAAAAAAAAAAAACTTTGCTAGAATCTCCCTGTGTTCTGCTTAACTGTAACAAAAAAAAAAATACGCTTGGTTCCTGCCTTACGTGTAACTAGTCTAGTCCAGATACAGATTTGCTATATCCAGGACTGTTCGCAAAGCTTCTGAGCCCCTCAAGCCTGTTCATGTTGGAGGGAAGCCTGCTAGCTTATCAGTGGGAGTGGTAAGCACTACGTAACCTACCACATAAGGAGTGGTTTCTGGCCCAGAAATTATAGTTATTGGCCTTTTGGGCAGTTTTTCCACCTCTCTCAACTTTCTGATTTAAAAGCCCTCATTTTGCACTTGTTTTCCCCCTTTCCTGTAACTAGTTTAGTCCAGATACAGACTTGCTGTATTCAGGACTGTTTGTAAGCTCCTGAGGCCCCCAAACCTTTCTGTGTTGGAGGGAAGCCTGCTAGCTTATCAGTGGGAGTGGTAAGCACGAAGTAACCTATCTACCACATAAGGAGTGGTTTCTGGCCCAGAAATTGTAGTTACTAGCCGTTTGGGCAATTTTTCCATCTCTCTCAACTTTCTGATTTAAAAGCCCACATTTGCGTTTGTTTCTTTCCTGTAACTAGTCTAGTTCAGATACAGATTCTTAATTTTAGCACTTGAATTTGCTTATTCATGCTCTGTACTTGTTCAGAACTTGTAAGCACAGAGGCTCCAGAGAGCACCCCAGCACTACCAGGCTACAACTCATACCATACATTTCGGCCACAAAACCTGGACCGAAATACAAAAGGTGGGGGAGTATCCATATTCAAGTATACCCACACCTCCAAGTTAGTGGCACAGCACGATGCTTCAGAGATCATCCACGTGCAACTAACAATGGGCAAAACTGCTATTCAAATTATAGCTTGCTACAGATCACTCACCATGTCCCAGGACCCCCACTCCGCATACCTGGAAACACTGGGAAACATAAAGGTCCTACCAAACACCCTGATATTGGGTGATTTCAATTACCCAAACATTAACTGGAGAACTACTCAAGTACAAACTCCCTTGCCAAACATTTCCTAGAATTTATAAATTCAAACACCCTGGATCAACTGGTCAACACCCCCACCAGAAGTGCAACATATTGGACCTGTTCATCACCAACATGGACGACCGGTGTTCCACAACGGAGGTCAACCCCTCGCTGGTTAGATCTGACCATAAACTAATTACTCTGGATATCCACATTCCGCCGCCACCACCCCTGGTCAAAGAAACCACTGTGAAAAACTTTTCAAAAGCAAACTTCAAGTTACTTAAGACTGAGGTGGGAAGTTTCAAAGCCCCCATGCTAAAGGATAATGCTGTCCAAGCTGCAAAATCCTTTACTAATGCACTCTATGGGCACCTACAAGAATACATGGATCGTGCTATCCCAAACAAAACCAAGACTCACTCCTCCAAGAAAAGGAAACCAGTCTGGTGGACCCCTGCCATAAACAAGCTATACAACAGGAGGAGGAAACTAGTACAGAAAAGAGTAAAATCCCAAGAAGGGAAGACATCCCTGATCAGTATCAGCAAGAAACTACGTTCCCTCATAAAATCAAACAAGGCTAGCTTCGAAAGAAAAATTGCCATGGACTCCAAAGATAACCACAAGGCATTCTTTAGCTATGTCAAGAATCTAAGTGGCAATTCTCAGATCTGCTCGGAGTTAGTGGAGAATGACACAAAATACACTGAACCAACCATTATAGCCAACATCCTGGCAGACAGGTTCAGTGCAAACCTCACCCCCCTCTCACCCCCAAAAGGGCCCATAACTCTACCAGAAGAATGTAGTGCCCCTGAAATCAGAGACACTTGGGTTAAAACAGCCATCTCCAAAGCAAAAAACACAGCATCAATGGGACCGGACGGTGTCCCAAGCAGCGTCCTACTGGAGCTCAAAGATGAACTAACCCCTCACTTAAACTGTTTAAACTCAGCCTCTCCACAGGCTACGTGCCCACAGAGTGGCGCACAGCACCGGTTATTCCACTCCACAAAGGTGGAGCCACAACAGACCCCGGGAACTATCGCCCTATAAGCCTGACTAGCTTGGTCTGCAAAGCTATGGAGCGCATCGTCATGGATCTCATTAACAGACACATTGGAAACCTCCAAACACTGGACCCTACCCAGTTCGGCTTTGTTAAGGGCAGATCATGCCTCCTAAACATGGTGGACTTCTTTGAGAGAGTTACCAAGGCTATAGACGAGGGAAAGGTGGTTCACACAGCCTACCTATACCTTGCGAAGGCCTTCGACACCATTCCTCACTCAAGTATTATTGACAAGCTCACCAGCCTGAACATAAACCCCTACATCACGAGATGGATTGCCAACTGGCTCACGGACAGAACCCACATGGTAAGAGTTGTGGGAGCTAGGTCTGACTCTAAACCTGTTACAAGTGGCGTTCCCCAGGGCTCAGTCCTAGGACCCCTCCTGTTCGGCATATACTTCTCAGAGGTACAGGCAAGCACAGAAGGACTATGGCTGACCAAGTTTGCAGACGACTGTAAACTAGGGGCTATAATTGACTCTCTGGCTGACACAGACATCCTGCAAAAGGGTCTCACTGAGACAGATACCTGGTGTCAAAACCATGGCCTCAAGCTAAATGCCAAAAAGTGCATAGTCATCCCCTTTGGAAAAAAACAAAGTACCCACAAACTACCACATAGGTGGTAGCCTCCTAAATACGGAAGACGTAATAAGGGATCTGGGGACCCAAGCAGACAGTAATCTCCCTCTGATAATCACATTGCCAAAGTGGTTAGAAAATCCTTCTATGTGGCCCACCTAATCACAAAAGGGTTTGCATCCAGATCGAAATAGGTCATTGGGCCCCTCTATAAATCACTCAAGACCCATCATAGAGTACAATGCCCCATTTGGGATGTTCCTTACAAGACACCTGCAACAACTGGAAAGACCACAGATGTACCTCACCAAGAGGATCACTGGCCTCAAGCAGGTGCCCTATGCAGCTCGACTGAAGAAATTCCAGCTACACCCGGTTGCATACTACCTACTCAGAGGTGATCTCTGCCTGACATACAAGCCCATGTCCAACCCAGAATTGATGGACATGCTCCATCTAAAAAAAAAATATCCCTCGAGCCACACGCTCCAGGGATCTAAACCTCACCACAATAATAAATAGGACGTGCTGGAGAGATAGATTCCTGTTCCAGAGACTTCTCATGCTCTGGAACAAGATTCCAATCTACACTGGGCAGAGCTCCTCGCTAACCCTCTTCAAGAAAAACCTTGACGAGTGGATGGGAAACCAAGTTTACCCCAGGGATCACTTCAATGGCTCTGCTGGACAGAGGCACAGGGAACTAATCTAAGGGGGCGGCGAAAGCCAACACATTGCGGCTAGGCTTATAAATGCTTCTGGCAGATAGCCTAGTACCTACCTATTGAACTAAATAAGCTACAAATTACTACAACACTCAACCTTCCTCCTTACCTAGAGGAAAACAGTTTTTGTACTTACTTTCCTCACTTGCTTAGAGAAAAACAGCTCTTGTACTCACTTTCCTCACTTTTCTAGAGGAAAATAGCTTTTTATTCAGGCATGTTCAAGGGTCAGCTCTCAGTGTTCTCTCCTGTCTAATGAATTTGGGCATCTTGGGGCAATGTAGCAATTGCCTCATGTACACAGACAACCCTCTCCTCCTACCACCCAACACTACAACCTGTGACAGATGCACTTATCTAGACAAATTGGAGGTAAAGCTCTCTCCAACCAAGACTGAACTTGACAGTCAAGAGGAGAAGGTAAACACTTGCACCACACCACACTCATCACATAGTCCCACTAAACCTACACCACCAAAATCCACACATAGAAATACAAAAACATTCACAGAGGCTCTCAATAATAATCTGCTCAAGCAAGAGAGACCTCCAAAGCAGAGACGCAAGCAACCTCCACACCCCCCAACACAACCCAAATGACACATAGCCCACAGACTCAGTGTGCCACTCAACCACAGCCCATAAGGCAAAACAAAGTACTCAACACACTAGTCATAGGTGACTCTATAGTTAGGCCCACTGATGTCCCACTCACCAGGCTAAACAAGAAGAAGGTTACGGTCAGCTGCCTGTCGGGTGCCAGGATCCGCCACATAACCCACGCACTCAGGTCACTCCAAACAAGTACAAATATGACTTTGTCATTGTCCATGTTGATGTGAATGACCTGAGACATTCCTCCCTGGACAACATGAAAAGAGACATGAAAGAGCTCTCCGATCTTGTAGCCCAGGCAGGTATGACCCTAGCTCTGAGTAGCATCCTGCCATCACCCAAAATTATACCGCAGTACAAGGACAAAATAATTGACTTCAACAATTGGCTAAGCTTCTGGTGTCATTCTAACGGGATCCAGTATCTGTCTGCCTGGGACAACATGGTCGACAGACCACAATGCCTTGCCAGAGATGGCCTGTTCCTGTCACCCATGGTATTCCGGATACTGGCTAAAGCTCTTGCCACCCCTATAGTACCTTTTTTTGGGAAGGTTCAAATGACAAATTCACCACTGTAACAGGAACAGGCAAGCAAAAAAGTACAGTTGTGTACCTACCATAAATGTAGATGTTCGAGTGTATTCACTGTTGCCATTACAATTGGGTTACCCTGCTGGCAGGCTACCCACAGTCTGTCTGAGTTCCAAAGTCTAGGTCCGGCGTCGGTTGCTGTCTCCTCCTCCCTGACGTCAGTGCACCAGGGGTATAAAAGATGCAGTCAATGCCATTTTCTTCAGTTTTTCTTGCCCCAGATGTCAGGTGCCCCTAAAATGGTAGGCTAAATTATGCCAATAAGCATGCATGCACAAAAAACAACTTTTCCTTCATCTACAAGCAAATACACCACATAGGTTGTATAGAATAGAGAAGTACAGATAAGTCCCAGCAAAGAAAAGGGGGATGGTGGGAGGGTAACCTGGACTGCAACAGTGAATACACTCGAACATCTACATTTATGGTAGGTACACAACTGTGCTATGTTCATCGTGTTTCACTGTTGCAGTCATTACAATTGGGTTGAATCCCAAAGCTAAGGTTGGGGAGGCTGGTGCTAAATAGGATTAGGAGAGGCTATTAGGCCCTGCAGAACTGCAGTGGCAAAGCATGCCCCGGATTTAGAGTAGAGAGGTAAGTGATAGTGCATTGTAAAAGTATGCACTGAACTCCAAGTTGCAGTCTCTAATATGTCTTTGGTTGGTACTCCTCTGAGGAAGGCTGCTGAAGTGGCTGCTGCTCTGGTTGAATGTGGCCTAATGCCCTTAGGTACTGATTTGCCATGCTGTGAATAGCAGAAACGAATGCAGTGGCCTAACCACTTTGAAATAGTCTGCTTTGAGATGGTCTTTTCTTGTGATCCTGCAGCATATGCCACGTTGTTCAGTCTTTCTGAAAGCTTTGGTTCTGTCCAAGTAGAAGCGTAGCTGCCTGTGAATGTCCAAAGAATGCAGAATTTTCTCACCCTTATTCTGTGGGTTTAGATAAAAGGTAGGCAAATGAATTGTTTGGTTAAGGGCCACACTGGACACTACCTTAGGCATAAATGTAGGGTTTGTACTCCGAGAAACCCTGTCAGGGTGGAAAATGATAAAAGGTTCCACAGCCATGAGTGCCTGTAACTGAAAGACTCATCTAGTGGAGGTTATTGTTAGGAGCAGAGCTGTTTTCCAGGATAAGAATTTTATATCAGCTGCAGAGGCTGGTTCAAACGGAGGCAGTGTGAGTTTTTCCAAGACATAGTTGAGGTCCCATGCAGGTATTGGTGCTCTCCCTGGAGGTCTTATGTTTTTGGCCTCTCTGAGGTACTGCCTTAGTAATGGATGAGAAAAAATAGGTGGTTCTGTATTATAATGAGCTGAAATGGCAGAGGCATGAATTTTAATTGATGAAAAGGAAAGGCCTTTATCAAGCACCTCAGTTAAGTATTGCAAAATCTGAGGTATATTTGGAACAATCGTGTCAATACCTTGTGCCTGGTTCCAAGCACAGAATCTCTTCCATTTTTCTGCATAAGATTTTCTGGTGCTAGGCCTCCTGGCCTCCAAAATAACATCCATCACTGCTTTAGAGAGAGAGGCGAGTTTTGAATGGCTACATTATTCGCCATGCTGCCAGGTTTAAAGTCCTGAGTTGGATGTGCAGCATCTGACTGTCTTGTTGGGTCAATAAGTGAGGAATCTGAGGTAATGCCCAAGCTGGGCATTGAGACAAGCTCTTTAGGATTGGGTACCAGTGCTGGTGGGGCCAGTCTGGGGCAATCAGTATCCTTTTTGGTTTCTCTTGTCTGACCTTGAGGAGTACCTTGGGGAGGAGAGGCAGAGGAGGAAAGGCATATACTGTTAGATTTTTCCAACTGAAAGATAGCGCATCCACTTTCCATGCTTGCTTGTGATAAGTCCTTGTGCAGAATCTCTGTAGTTGGTAGTTGTGAGAGGAGAGGCAAATAGGTCTATGTCCGGGCATCCCCAGGTCCTTGTTATCATGCTGAAGACTGGTGGATCCAATTTACACTCATGGGGATCCATTTGGTTTCTGCTTAGGTCGTCTGCCAGAGTATTTGTCCTTCCTGGCAGGAATTGTGCTTGCAAATGTACTTGGTAAGCCAATGCTGTGTCCCACAAGTTCATGGCTAGCCTGCAGAGGGGGTAGGAATGTGTGCCACCATGCTTGTTTATGTACCACATGACTGTAGTATTGTCCGTCTTTATCAGTAGTTTTCCTGGATGAAGTAGATCCTTGAAGGCTGTCAGGGCATTCTGAACAGCTAGCATCTCTTTTTGATTGATGTGTAGATGCATTTGACTTGTGGACCATGTACCCTGAATACATCTTCCTGCCATATGGGCCCCCCAGGCATAATCTGATGCATCTGTTGTCAATGTCGGCCTGGCTGTGGATAAGGTGAATGGCTGTCCCGTGTTGTGGTGACAGGCTTTTGCCCACCATCGAAACTCCTGTTGCAGGCAGGGGATGAGGGTAATTATTGTTTCCAGGCTGTGGCAATGTTGAGTCCAAACATTTTTTAGATACCATTGAAGTTTCCTCATATGCAGTCTTACATATGGAATTAGCAGAATGCAGGATGCCATGAAACCCAAGGCCTGCAGATTTTTTCTTGCAGATAACTGGGTCTTTGTTGCCAACATTTTGAAATAAGTAGTCAGTTGTCGGTGTTTGTCTGGCATGAGATAAGCCATCTGAGCAGTTGTATTTAAGCTTGCACCCAGGAATATTATCTCTTGAGAGGGTACGAGTTTTGATTTCTTTTCGTATACTGTGTACACTAGACCTGTTAGTAATCTTTTTACAAATGCCAGATGCTGTAGTAGAATGTCCTTGTTCTCTGCTTGAATAAGACAGTCGTCCAAGTAAGGATATATTTGTATTCCTTTGTCTGCAAAATGCAATTACTGGTGCCAGGCATTTTGTGAAGACCCTGGGCGCAGTAGATAAGCCAAAGGCCAGTGCAGAGAATTGGTAGTGCATTGAGCCAGCTATAAATCTGAGGTATCTTCTGCATAATTGTCTGATTGGGACATGCAGGTATGCCTCTTTTAGGTCTAAAGTCACAAGCCAAGCCTTCTTGCCCAGCATGGGCAGAAGCTGCTGCAGAGTTAACATTTTGAATTTTGGAATATCCAGAAATATGTTTAGGATAGACAGGTCCAGTACTGGTCTCCAAGCTCTGTCCTTTCTGGGCACTAAGAATAGCCTTCAGTAGAATCCTAGTCCCTGCTCTTGCTGTGGTACCAGCTGAATGGCTCTCATGACCATGAGGGATGAAACTTGTTTTTGTGCCTCTGTCCACTGACTGCGTGGGCAGGTCTGGCATACCGTTTGGCCTTGGCAGGGTGTGAACGTGGAACCTGTAGCTTGTGATATGATATTTAAGACCCATTTGTCCTGGGTGATCATGTGCCAATTTTGTGAAAAAAGTGCTAGTTTTCCCCCCAAAGGGGCTGCCAGAAGATAAGTGCTTGGTACTAGTAGGAGAAAGTCATTGAGACTGTTTCCTGTAAGGCTGTGATTTTTCCTCTCCGCTTTTGGAGGTAGAAGCACCCCAGTGTTTAGGCCTGTATGAGCCTTTGGGTTGTGATCTGCCTCTCAGGTGTCTGTATCTGCCTCTTTGTGGCCTGTCTGACACTGGAAAGGACCAATTCTTTGTAGGCCAGTTCCTGGTAAATCTGGGTGGCTGTACCTGCTAGAAATCCTTGACTGTTTGCATAGACTTAGCTTTGTCCTCCATTTTCTTCAACACCTCTTCTGCTTTAATACCAAACAAGGTATCATGCTGTAATGGAGCATCTAATAGTTTTGCTTTAACATGATCAGGCAGATTCTGTTCTTTTAACCAAGCATGCCTCCTAATGACAGAACCTGTAACAGTGGCCCTGCAGGAGGCCTCTAGAGAATCAAAACCACATTGCAAAGTATGCTTTCCAACTTGTTCAGCTGCATGCAATAAATCCTGCATTACTTTATTGTCTGCACATTCTGAATTTGTCAACATTTTCTGTTTAAGTACTGACATAAGATATTGCTGATATTTAAGCATATGAAACTGGCAATTTAAAGCTCTTACAGCCAAGGTAGCAGAAGTATAAATCTTTTTCCCCCATCTGTCCAGGGCCCTTGAATCCCTATCATAGTGGATAGGGTTTTTTTGCAGTGTAAGCCTTGACCCCTTTGGGACCCCGAGAGATAGTTTCTGGGTCAGCGGCAGGGTTTTTACAAAATAAAATGTGAACTAGGAATCCTGTAGTATCTGTCTGGCTTAACAGGAGCTGGTGGTAAAGAGTCAGGAGACAGGCCGGACTCTGAAAATACATCATCTACATTGTGTAAAACAGGAGGAATAGCAAGGGGCCTGTGCTGATGTAATAAAAGGAAGTCTCTGAGCCTTTTCTTGGATTCTGAGTAATCTTGGCTCTCCCAGTGGAAATGTTCCCTCATAGTATGCAGGGTCTCCCCAAAAGAATAATCCTCAGGAGGAGAGGCTGAAGAAATAGATTCTTCAGCATTAGAATCCTCAGAGGGAGAAAGAGAATATTCCTGTTCAGTAGAGGAATCAGAGGAAATGGAAACTTGATCTGAAGATGCATATTCTATCTCTTGCCTAGGCCTCTTAACAGGAGGGGGATGGGAACCCCTGATCAAAGTAATTAGGTCTTCGGCCATTTTAAGCATCTGTTTTTTAGGCATGGTGGCCTGTCCAGGAGAATGCTGTAATTGTTTCTTTGTCTTTAGAGCTGCTTTAGTCTTTGCCTTTGAAGCTGAAGCTGGTTTCACACATAACAGTTTAGGCCTGAAAACACCCTCAGAAGCCGATGCCTGCTCAGCGGCTCCGGACCCATCTGAGGGAATAGCTTCCAGGTGTCCAATACCTTGAATATCCAGTGGCCTAGTCCGCTCCACGTGGGAGTCGGAAGCAGCCTGTGGCTCTGAGGTAGTGGACGTCAAGGGCTGCGACAACACCTCACTGAGAACCGGCGAGAGGCCTAGCGGAAGCCTCATCGGTTTTGGACCTCGGATGCCTGTCCTTTTCTTTTTCTTTGTGCTTTTTATAAACTCCGGTCAGCTGTTCTCACGGCATTATGTAACTGAATCTTCTGCCAAAGTAATGAAATGCAAAATCGTACCGATGCTTAATAGTGCGTTGGTTAAATATAGCACAAAACCGACATGCCTAGGCAAGAAATACAGTAAGAATGAAAATCTTTATGAGGTATTTGCTTCCCACAAGAAATACAATTATTAACTTTTTCTGACATCGGTCTGGAGTAAGAAAAAAGTTTCCCCAACGGGGTACTTAGCTTTAATGAAGACTTCTGATCTGAAATTTGAATTTGAAAATCTCAGGAGTCGGCCGACCGGCACTTGCAAACTGCTTTTGCTTCGGGCACCGAGTGGCAAGAAAGACTGAAGAAAATGGCGTCGGCTGCATCTTTTATACCCTTGGCGCACTGACGTCAGGGAGGAGGCAACAGCAATCGACGCCGGACCTAGACTTTGGAACTCAGGCCGACTGCGGGTAGCCTGCCAGCAGGATAACCCAATTGTAATGACTGCAACAGTGAAACGCGATGCACATCTGAGGGTAATACTACTCAATGCTAGAAGTCTAAATCTCAAAATGCACTCCCTCGAGGCACTCCTTAAAATGGAGAACATAGATATCTGTGCAGTGACTGAGACCTGGTTCAAGGTTCCAGAGAGCACCCCTGCATTACCAGTCTATAACACATACCACACTTTTCGCTCATCTAACCTGGACTGAAACACCAAAGGCGGAGGTGTGTCCATATTCATTAAGGATATCCACACCTCCAGGCTAGTTGCTCAGCATAATGCATCCGAGGTTATCCAAGTGCAACTAACTCTGGGCAAAACTGAAATTCAAATTGTAGATTGATACAGATCCCCCACCATGCCCCAAGGATTCCCACTCCTCGTTTCTTGATATACTGGAAAATATTAGGGTTCAACCAAACACCCAAATAATGGGCGATTTCAACTACCCCACCACTAACTGGGAAAAAAACTCATGTACCAATTCCTTCGCTCAACGCTTCCTGGAATTCATAAATTCCAATGCCCTGGATCAACTTATATACACCCCCACCAAGGGCAACAATATCCTAGACAGAGTCATTACCAACATGAATGACCTGTGTTCCACACCTGAAGTCAACTCCTCGTTGGTTAGATCCTACCATAAGCTAATCACCCTAGATATCCACATCCTGCTCCCACCCCCCATTAAGGAAACCACGGTAAAAAATTTCTCCAAAGCTAACTTCATGCTTCTTAAGACAGAAGTGGTGAACTTCATGACACCCATGCAAATGGACAATATAGTTACGAATGCTGAATCCTACACGAGAGCCTGGATCATGCTATCCCAAACAGAACCAAGAAGCTATCCTCCAAAAAAGGGATGCCAATCTGGTGGTCCCCTGCTCTACAACTCGACAACAGAAGGAAGAAACTGTTGCAAAAGAGAGTAAAATCCCATGAGTGGAGGAGCTCCCTGGTCAGCCTCAGTAAGAAACTAAGATCCCTTATAAGATCCTCCAAAGCTAGCTATGAAAACAAAATCACCACTGATTCTAGGGACAACCACAAAGCATTCTACAGCTATGTCAAGAATCTCAATGGCAACACCCAGATCTGCTTTGAGTTACAGCATAATGGCACAAAAATTACAGAACCAACTGATATTGCCAACATCCTGGCAGATAGGTTCAGTGCTAACTTTACCCCCCCTCACCCCCCCCCCCCAAAGGGCCCATATCTATACAGGAAGAATGCAGAGTCCCTGTAATTACAACTATGCAGGTAAAAGCTGCACTCTCTAAAGCCAAAAACACAGCATCCATGGGACCGGACAACATCCCAGGCTGCATTTTACATGAACTTCAGAACAAAATGGCTCCACACCTAAGTGCTATGTTCAATCATAGCCTCACATCAGGCTTTGTGCCCACTGAATGGTGCACAGCAACAGTTATCCCACTCCACAAAGGGGGAGCCACCACTGATCAGGGGAACTATCACACTATTAGCCTAACGAGCGTGGTCTGTAAGGCCCTGGAACGTATCATCATGGAACTCATAAACAAAGACATTTGTAACCTTCAAACTCTGGATCCCACCCAGTTCAGGTTTGTGAAAGGCAGATCATGCCTCCTGAACCTGATTGACTTCTTTGAGGCAGTCACCAAAGCCGTAGACAAGGGTAAGGTGGTTCACACAGCCTATCTTGACCTAGTCAAGGCTTTCAACACCATCCCCCATTCTAGAATTATAGCTAAACTCACTAAACTAGGCATAAATCCCTACGTCACAAGATGGGTTGCCAACTGGCTCATTGACAGAACCCACACTGTAAAATTTGCAGACTCCAAATCTGACTTCAAACCAGTGAAAAGTGGAGTATCACAGGGTTCAGTCCTGGGACCTCTCCTGTTTGATATCTACTTCTATGAAGTACAGGCTAACGCAGAAGGCCTTTGGCTAATGAAGTTCACGGACGACTGCAAACTAGAAGCCACAGTTGAGTTCCCAAATGATGTGGACATACTACAGAAGGGCCTCACTGAGACAGATGACTGGCGTCAGAGCCATGGCCTCAAGCTCAATGCCAAAAAGTGTATTGCCATCCCTTTGGTAAAAACTCTGTACCCATGAACTACCACATAGGTGGCAGTCTACTTAACGTTGAATGTGTGATGAGACCTTATGACCCTGGTGGACAGTAGTCTCTCCTCTGATCATCACAGTAGTCAGGAAATCCTTCTACGTGGCACACCATCACAAAAGGGCTCTCATCCAGGAAAAAGGAGGTCATTGTTCCCCTCCACTCGACACTCAATAGGACCCATGTACCTCACAAGACATCTGCAGCAGCTGGAAAGGCCACAGAAGTACCTCACAAAGAGGATTACTGGCTTCAAACAGATGGTCTACACTGACTGTCTCAAAAAACTCCTGCTTTACTCTGTAGCATATCACCTACTTCGAGGTGATCTCTGCCTAACATATAAAGCTATGTCAAACCCAGAGCTGTTGGACATGCTACACCTAAAGAAATCCCAATCCCTCTGAGCTACACACCCTAAGGACCTAAACCTTGTCACCACAATAAACACGACATGCTGGAGGGATAGATTCCTGTCCCAGAGACTTCCCACACTCTGGAACAAGCTACCCATCTATGTCAAGCAAAGTTTCTCATTAGCACTCTTCAAGAAAAATCTTGAGTGGATGGGAAATAGGAAATACACCCCGGGAATCACTTATGTGGCTCTGCTTGCCAGGGGCAAAGGAAAATAACTTTCTTGGGTGGTGTAAGCCAGGAAACCTTGCTGGCTAGGCTTACTTAGGCCCTTAGGCCGATAGTCTATTACCTACCTATGAACCTATGCTGCTGCACATTATGTCATCTATGGAAGTCTGGATAGAAAGACTGAAGAAGTTACCATGGACCTAGTTGAAAGAGCATATATTGGTTTTGGTACAGTAATACCCAATTTGCTACAGATGAATGAAATACAGTTGCTTAGCCATCCGGCTAAAGTTACTTTCAAAACTGGTTTACCCAATTTCAATTCTGCAAACAATTGACCTGTTTTTTCTGATTTCTTTGTTCTGTGCAGGTAAAAACGTAAATGTCTGTGAAGATCCAATAAATGTAACATTTATCCACCCTTGTTAGCAAAATAAAGGATGAATACTGGTAAATTAATGGACTGACTGAGATTAGCTTCTGACACCACCTTTGGAAGGAGGCATTTGTTCATAGCATCACTCTATCCTTGTGAAAGATCAAGTAGGAGATTTTGAAGACAAGGCTTGAATCTCTGAAATTTGCCTAGCAGAGGTAATGGCTACTAGAAAAACAGTTTTCCAAGTAATACATTTAAGGTCACATTACCT
Source organism: Protopterus annectens (assembly GCF_019279795.1). NCBI lineage: Eukaryota > Metazoa > Chordata > Ceratodontiformes > Protopteridae > Protopterus > Protopterus annectens. The sequence goes on from NC_056747.1 coordinate 251,406,790, forward strand.
GTTGGTTCAAAGGGGGAATATATTAGTGCCAACTGTACCAGCTTGTGATCCCATGGGGGAGTTGGGTCCTTAAAAGGAGGTTTCAAAAGGAGTCTCTCACAAGAAAGCTCTGCACAACTTATGAGAGGCTATTGAAGGACCTTCAGATCCAATGTGAAAATCTGATATTGCTGCTAACTGAACTTGAATTGTTGAGGAACTAGCCCCTCCTTTAAAAACTACAGCTACAAATTAGAGTATGTTACGTTTTGAAGCTGAAAATGACAACATGATTTTGTTGTGCCCAGTAAACAAATCTTTTTCATTTACATGTATAGAGTTTTTGTGTTGAAGGTTTATGGGAAGATAAAAGTATTGTCTGGCAGGGGGAGAGAGCATCAGTTGTCTGGAACTGGAGGAACCAGGCTGTCAGCTTGAGATTTGAGATGTCAGAATAGATCATGCCCATCAGGTGAGACAGATCATCTGGAATCGGATCCAGAATTCAAGGTTGGTAAAATAAGTGAGGCCAAAGGAAGGGAAACCAAATATGCCAAGGCCAGTAAGGTGCAACAAGGATAACTTTGCTCTTCAACCTGGCAGCTTTCTGTAGAAATTTTGGGAATAATGGGATTAGTGCACTAATGGCGAACCTTTTGGGTTTGGTGTGTCAAAAGCTCCTGGCACAAAATAATTCAATCCGCTTCACATGAGCAATGAATGCAAAAGCAGTGCCTTTGGTAACTCAGGTGCTGGTGATCGCTGATGTGTCACCCAAAACATCATAGTGTGTGTCACCTTTGACACGCGTGTCATAGGTTTGCCATTACTGGATTGGTGGGTGGGGGCATGAAGTAGAATGGGGTCCTCCTGTGAAGAAGAGCATCCATCTGTGATTCCCCTTCTGGGGGGATTAGGGCAAAGTAGATGTTGCATTTGTTGTTTAGTGGAGAAGCAAAAAGATTCCAGCAAGGCTGGCCCTGTCAATGAAAAATCATTTCCAACACATTCATACTGACAGACCACTCGTGAAGTAGAAGAATGTATTTGCTCAGTTTGGCTGCTATCACACTCAACTTCCCTGGAATGTGTGTTGCTGTGAGAAAGCAGTTGGATGAGAACACCCAATGCCACACACAGAGTGCTTCTCAACATAAGGGGTATGTTCTGGTCCCTCCTTGTTTGTTGATGTACCAAACTACTGACATATCGTCCATATAAACTACAATTGTTCCTGAATGAAGAGCATCCTGGAAGGCCTGCAATGCTAAAAGCACTGCTCCCATCTCCAGGACATTAATATACAAGTTGCCTTTTCGAAGCGCCTTGGACTGTGTTCCCCAGAAAATGTCCCCTCACCCCACATGGGAAGAGACTGTGGCCTTGGGCTGGGGGAAAATGAAATGGATGGCCTTGTAAAATCTGATCTGATTGAATCCACCACTTGAGATCTCTGTTGCATGTCTGAGTGATTCGTATCAGAGCTGACATGGGTTGGTAAAGTATCAGACATTCTGTTGCTAACATCCACTGGAGAATCCTCATATAAAATCTGATGGTACTATGCTTATTGCCCAAGACATTCATCCTAAAGCTTGAAGGACCCAAGTGGGCTGAAATCTTGTTACTGCAGATAATTTTTCTGACATGTAATCCAACAGTTTGTACACTTGAGGGAATCAGTGAAGCTATCATTGACTTTGCTTTGAAAACTGCTCCTATGAATTCCAAATTTTGAGTTGGTACTAGTTGAGACTTGCCACAGTTTATGGTTATTCCCAGATAAAAACAAGTCTGGAGAACCTGATTTCTTGCCCTTATCAACTGATGCCTGGTCAGGACGGTAATAAGCCGGTCATCTAGACATGGAAACACCCAGAATACCTGCAGTCTCAAATGAGCTGCTACTACTGTCATGCACATGATGAACATCCTGGGGGCTATGGTGATACCAAAGGCCAGAACCCTGAACTGGTAGTGACTGGCTCCCAGCTGGAAGCGTAAGTACCTTCTGGATCTTCTGTTCATCTTTATGTGATAGTACACATCATGAAGATCTATCAAGGCACATGCAGTTATCCTTGCCCAGAAAAGGGAGAATGGACTGAACCGTGACCATCCGAAACTTGGTCTGTCAAACTGACTTGTTCTTCAAGTTGCTGAGATCCAAAACTGGTCTCCAGTCCCGTTTTCTTTGGCAATAAAAAGAACCTTGAGTAAGCTCTGGATTCTATCTGGTCTGGTGGGACCTCTTGGATGACCTTTTTCCCCTAACAGCTCTTGTATTTGAATTGCTGCTTCTTCTCTTCTACTGGGTGGCACATTGGGGATTTTCTTGATATTGTAGGCAGAAGGGTAAAGGGTATTATAGAGCCTCTGGCTATAATTCTCTGTACCAAAGTACCTTTTATGTCTAGCCAGGCTCGCTGGTGCAGGGATAATTGACCCCAGTTGCCACCAGAGGTAGGCAATCTGGCCTCCTTTCAGGAGTGTTGGTAGGGTCTATCCAAGAATCAATCTTTGGACCCCTGGTTTTGAGAGGCTCCTCTGCAGCAGATGTGGCATCAACTATTAGTTCCCTCATCTGCCTCTGGGGGAACTTCCTCCATGTGTGCCCTGAAAATAAACCGTATCTTCTGACCTCAATGATTTCTGGAAAAAACCTCTAAGGAGTCAAAAAATGTACACCCACTGCAGACAAGGTCTTTCCATCCTTTTCACACATGGATAAAGTTTCTTTCACTGTGGGGCCAAACAAGGAAGTGCTATCAAAAGGAGCACTGATGAACAAAGACATGAAGGGCTCCGCAATCCTGTTGGAAATGCCCAAACCCACTGGCCCCGAGGCACCTTTGGTTGCATGTGAAATAAGCTTCATAGATGAATTTGAACTAGATTGTAGGATATCCAATTGGGAAGTCACAGATAAATTGGACCTCTGCAGAAAGAGATCCCAAGAGGGAATTTGGAAGTTCATTGCTAAAATCCCTCTGTAACTTAGTAAAATGCACCACATAATCCATTGACCTTAGGGCGAAGTTTGCTGAAGCATAAATATGCTTCCCAAACCTGTCCATCACCCTAGACTCCTTGTTAGGAGGATGAATAGTGGAACTCTGTACAAGTTTCTTTTTGGTGCCCACAACCATGGCATCAACGGGCACCCCTTTAGATGAAAGCTCCTTCCCTGAAGGTGGTGCTAGTATCTTGCCCAGTCCTGTGGGTATGGGTTAAACTGTGTGAGGTTTCTTCCATGCCCACTGAGACACCACATCTATGAGTTAATCAGCAGGCGGAGTAACCCAGGTGATAGACGGGCCAGTACTGAAAGCAGTCAGAAATGCTGACTTCTCAGATGAAGGGTTGCTGTGCGACCAACCACCTCCCTGTTATAAGATCTCAAGGATGTCTCCAAATGAGATGCCTTCTGGAGGTGATCATGGGGAGCCTTCACCTTCATCAAAGTCCATATCCTCTTGTGAAGAGTCCAAGTGCTTCCTCTTGCACTTCTTCCTAGGAACCTACTCAGTGGAGTGCCCTGGGGAAGTATCAGAAGAAACTGCAATGCCCTTGCTGGGAAGCTTGAAGGTCGCGTGGTACAGGCTGTCCTTGTGGTAGAGAGTGTTGAAGCTCCAAGTGTATAGACATAAAGGTAGAAAGTTGAAGATCCGAGTGGGTAGGATACATCTGCTCTGTCATAGCAGAGAACATCTTCTTCACAACCTCAAAGGCTTATCATCCCAGAGCGAGAGAAGACCCCAGTGCCAAGACAAACTTCAGTACTGCTGGTCCTCCCCTGCTCTGAAAGCAATCTCCCTGAGGAGGAAGCCGGAGCCCAGCTGTCCAGTGCCAAAGCTCTAAGCAGCAGTGATGGCTCAGACAACTTTGGAGTCAACTCTAACACCTCTGATCCAACAGCTTTCAGGATCTGAAGAAATATAAACTGGAGCACTCAGAGTAAGCTTCAGATGTGAAAATAATGTTACCTTGAGATCCAAGCCAGAAACACCCGGAAGGCTCAGATCCAGGGACTCTAAAGCAACTGAAGGAATCAGAGGAGGAAGTGGGTGTGCAGTTGAAGGACAGACCTCCTGACCCGAAGGGGTAGGAGCCGATAAGACACTCATCTGAATCTGCATCGAGAGGATCTTCCACACCATTCTTTCCACATCTTCTTTCATCAAACTTCTGGACAAATGAGTTGATACAAGAGAGGGGGACTTGGATCGGTGTTGTTCCAAAAAGGGTGAAGGCACAGGATCAATGGACGGCACACATCTTGTCCTGGGAAGAACTATAGGACTAGAGCCAGTCGGATCAATTACTTTTTTCTTCCTCAGATCCAAGCTTGAGGAACTTTTGGATCTTGTTAGATTCAGCTTAGGCCTTTTTCCTAGATGGCTCCAAAAAGTACAGTTTTGTACCTACCATAAATGTAGATGTTCGAGTGTTCACACTGCTGCAGTCATTACACTTGGGTTATCCTGCCTTCAGGCGGTTCCGCAGTCGGACAGAGTTCCAAAGTCTTGGTCCAGCGTCGGTTGCTGTCGCTTCTTCCCTGACGTCAGTGCGCCAGGGGTATATAAGATGCATCCGACGCCATTTTCTTCAGTTTTTCTTGCCCCAGATGTCAGGTGCCCGCAAGTAGGTAGGCAATACATACTGCTAATAAAAAATATATATATAAAATAAAAGCAATACCTTCAGTTACAAGCAAATACACCACAAAGGTTGTATAGGATAGAAAGGTATAGATAAGTCCAGCTAGGACAGAGGGGATGGAGGGAGGGTAACCTGGAATGCAGCAGTGTGAACACTCGAACATCTACATTTATGGTAGGTACAAAACTGTACTATATTTATCATGTTACACTGCTGCAGTCATTACACTTGGGTAGAATCCCAAAGCTAAGGTTGGGTGGCTGGTCTATAAAGAGTTAGGATTGGCTATGAGGCCCTGCAGAACTGCAGTGGCAAATCCTGCTCTGGATTTAGAGTAAAGAGGCAAGTGGTAATGCTTGGTAAAGGTGTGCACTGAACTCCAAGTTGCAACCTCTAAACTTTCCTTGGTTGGTACTCCTCTGAGAAAGGCTGTAGAAGTGGCTGTTGCCCTGGTGGAATGTGGCCTAATGTTATTAGGGACTGATTTTCCATGCTGTGTGTAGCAGTAACGAATACAGTGTCCTATCCATTTGGAGATAGTCTGCTTTGAGACAGCCTTGCCCTGTGATCCTGCAGCATATGCTACAAACAGTTGATCAGTTTTCCTGAAAGCTTTTGTTTTGTCCAAGTAGAAGTGTAGCTGCCTGTGTATGTCCAAAGAGTGCAGATGTTTCTCCCCTTTATTCTGGGGCTTTGGATAAAAAGTTGGCAAATGGATGGTTTGGTTAAGAGCCACACTAGATACCACCTTTGGCATAAAGGTAGGGTTTGTCCTTAAAGAAACCCTGTCCTGATGAAAAATTATAAAGGGTTCCACTGCCATTAATGCCTGTAGCTCTGAGACTCTTCGTGCTGAAGTTACTGCCAAGAGCAGAGCTATTTTCTATGATAAAAATTTTAGATCGGCTGTATTGGCTGGCTCAAAAGGTGGCAGGGTTAATTTTTCCAAAATGAAATTGAGGTCCCAAGTTGGTGCTCTCCGGGGCGGTCTTGTGTTTTTAGCCCCACTGAGGTACTGCTTTAGCAAGGGATGAGAGAATAAAGGAGGATCCGTGTTGTAATGTCCTGAAATGGCAGAGGCGTGGATCTTAATTGATGAGAAGGATAGGCCTTTGTCCAGCATCTCTAAGTATTGTAAAATCTGAGGAATGTTTGGGACAAGAGGGTCAAGGCTCAGAATCTCTTCCATTTGTCTGAGTAAGCTTTCCTGGTGCTAGGTCTCCTGGCCTCCAAAATGACATGCATAACAGCTTTAGAGAGAGGTGTTGCCTGTTTGACTAATGAATCTGCCATGCAGCCAGGTTTAGGGTTTTGAGCTGACCGTGCAGGATCTGATTGTTTTGTTGAGTCAGAAGGTGTGGAATTTGAGGCAAAATCCATGGTGGGCCTTGAGTTAAGATCTTTAAGATTGGGTACCAGTGCTGGCGTGGCTAGTTTGGGGCAAGCACGAACATCTGTGGTTTTTCTTGTCTGGCTTTTAGGAGTACCTTTGAAAGGAGAAGCAGTGGTGGGAAGGCATAAACTTTTAGGTTTTTCCAGCTGAACGAGAGAGCATCCACTTTCCATGCTTGTGTGTGATAAGTCCTTGTGCAGAATTTTTGTAGTTGGAAATTCAGTGGGGAGGCAAAAAGATCTATGTCTGGGCATCCCCATTTTTGTGTTACCATGCTGAAGATTTGTGGATTCAATTTCCATTCGTGAGGGTCCATGATATTTCTGCTTAGATAGTCTGCCAGAGTATTTTTCTTTCCTGGCAGGAATTGTGCTTGCAGATGAACTTGATACGTTAGAGCCGTCTTCCACAAGGTCATGGCTTGCCTGCACAGGGGATAAGAATGAGTGCCCCCTTGCTTGTTTATGTACCACATTACTGTGGTGTTGTCTGTCTTTAATAATAATTGTCCTGGATGCAGAAGGTCCTTGAAAGCTGTTAGGGCATTTTGAACAGCCAACATCTCTTTTTGATTGATGTGAAGATGCATTTGGTCTGCAGTCCACTTGCCCTGAATGCATTTTCCTGCCATGTGTGCTCCCCAAGCGTAATCCGAAGCATCTGTTGTTAGAGCCTGCCTGGCTGTGGGTAGAGTAAAAGGCTGACCCTTGTTTAGGTGACATGCCTGTGCCTACCATCGAAACTCCTGTTGTAATCAGGGAATCATTGGTATTACTGCTTCTAAACTGTGACAGTGTTGACTCCAAACACTTTTTAGGTACCATTGTAATTTCCTCATATGCAGTCTGGCATATGGTAAACTAGTAGTATGCAGGATGCCATGAATCCCAGGGCCTGCAAAATTTTTCTTGCAGGGAGATGGGACTTTTTTGCCAGTAATTGGAAATATTGAGTTAGTTGAACGTGTTTGTCTGGCATGAGATAAGCCATCTGGGCCGTTGTATTTAAGCTGGCACCCTTGAATATAATCTGTTGTGAGGGCACTAGTTTTGACTTCTTTTCATTTACTGTGTACCCTAGAGAAATTAGCAACCTTTTTACAAATGCCAGATGCTTTATAAGAATGTCCTTTGTCTCTGCTTGAATGAGGCAGTTGTCCAGGTATGGATATATTTGAATTCCTTTTTGTCTGCAAAATGCAATTACTGGTGCCAGGCACTTTGTAAAGACCCTGGGTGCAGTAGAGAAGCCAAAGGACAGTGCAGAGAATTGATAGTGCATTGTACCAGCTTTGAATCTGAGGTATCTTTTGCAATTTTGTCTGATACGGACATGCAGGTATGCCTCTTTGAGGTCCAGAGTAACATGCCAAGCCTTCTTGCCCAGCATGGGTAGAAGCTGCTGTAGTGTCAACATTTTGAATTTCGGAATATCCAGGTAAGTATTGAGTTGAAAGGTCTAGTATGGACCTCCAGGCCTTGTCCTTTCTGGGGACCAGGAAGAGTCTTGAGTAAAATCCTTGTCCTTGTTCCTGTTGTGGTACTTTTTGAATAGCTCTCATGTCCATGAGGGCTGAAATTTGTTTTTGTGCCTCTGCCCATTGATTTTGTGGCAGGTTTGGCATTCCTTTTAGCCTTGGTAAAGTGTGAGAGTGGAACCTGTAACCTTGAGACACAATACTCAGAACCCATTTGTCTTGATGATTGTTTGCCAGTTTTGAGAAAAAAGTGCTAGTTTTCCCCCTAAGGGGGCTGCCAAAAGAGAAGTGCTTGGCGTACGAAGGGGGAAGTCATTGGAATTGTTTCCTGTAAGGTTGAGACTTGTCCTGACCTCCTTTTGGGGTTAAGGTGCCCCACTGTTGTTGTCTGTTACAGCCTTGTGGTTGAGATCTGCCTCTTGGGCGTCTGTATCGGCCTCTCTGTGGCCCGTCTGACACTGGAAAGGACCAATTATTTGTTGGCCAATTTCTGCTAAATCAAGGTGGCTGTACCTGTAAGAAATCCTTGACTGTTTGCATAGATTTAGCTTTATCCTCCATTTTCTTTAACACCTCTTCTGCCTTAACACCAAACAAGGTATCATGCTGTAAAGGAGCATCCAATAATTTTGGTTTAACATGATCAGGTAAACTCTGTTCTTTTAACCAAGCATGTCTTCGAATCACAGAACCTGTAACTGCGGCTCTACAAGAGGCCTCTAAAGGATCAAAGCCACATTGCAGAGTATGTTTTCCCACCTGTTCAACTGCATGCAATAAATCCTGCATTTCTTTACAGTCAGGAGCTTCTGAGCTTGCAAGCATTTTCTGTTTTAACTGAGCCATTAAATATTGTTGGTACTTAAGCATGTGAAACTGGCAATTTAAAGCCCTTACTGCTAAAGTTGCAGAAATGTAAACTTTCTTCCCCCATCTATCCAAAGCTCTGGAATCTCTGTCAGAGGGTACTGGATTTTTTGCAATGGAAGCCTTGACCCCTATTGGACCCTGGGAAATGGTTTCTGGATCAGCAGAAGGGTTTTTATAAATAAACTTGTGAGAGTCAGGGACTCTATACTATCTATCTGGCTTGGCTGGTGCAGGGGGCAAAGAATCAGGAGATAAGCTGGATTCAGAGAACACATCATCCACAATATGTAGCACAGGCGGAATAGCCAGGGGCCTGTGCTGAGGCAATAAAAGGAAATTCCTGAGCCTTTTCTTGGATTCTAAATAATCCTGACTTTCCCAATGGAAATGCTCCCTCATGGTATGTAAAGTTTCCCCAAAAGAATAATCCTCAGGAGGAGAGGCTGAAGGGATAGATTCTTCAGCGTTAGAGTCCTCATAGGGGGCTAGAGAGTATCCCTGGTCTGAAGAGAAATCAGAGGAAATGGAAACCTGATCAGAGGAATCAGTCTGTATCCTGCCTAGGCCTTTTCTCAGAAGGAGGATGGGAACCCCTAATTAGAGTAATGAGGTCTTCAGCCATTTTAAGCATCTGTTTCTTAGGCATAGAGGACTGTCCAGGAGAATGCTGTACTTGCTTCTTTGTCTTTAATGGTACTTTTGTCTTGGCTGTTGCTTTAATGGTAAGTTGTGAAGGTCTGAAAACACCCTCAGAAGCCGATGCCTGCTCAGCAGCTCCGGACTCATCTGAGGGATTAGTTTACGTAGGCCCAATACCTTGAGTTTCCAGAGGTCTAGTTGTCTCCACGTGGGAGTCGGCCTGGAGCTCTGAGGTAGCGGGTGTCAGGGGCTGCGAAAGTGCCTCACTGAGAACCGGCGACTGGCCTAGAAGAGGTTTCGTCGGTTTTGGACCTCGGATGCCTGTCTTTATCCTTGTCTTTGCGTTTTTTCGGAATTGCGGTCGTCGGTTGATCCGACGGCATAGTATAATTGAACCTTCGGCCGAAGTAGTGCAAAGCAAAATCAAAACGTCATTTTATAGTGCGTTTGTTAAATCTAGCACAAAACCGACAACTAGTGACATCGTGATCAGGGCCTAGGCATGGAATACAGTAAGAGTGGAAGTCCTTATGAGGTATTTGCTTCCCAGAAGAAATACAATTATTAACTTTTTCTGACATCGGTCTGAGGCAAGAAAAAAGTTCCCCCAACGGGGTACTTAGCTTTATTGAAGACTTTGGATCTGAAATTCGACTTCGAAAATTTCAGGAGTCAGCCGACCGGCACTTGCGAACTGCTTCTGCTTCGGGCGCCGCGCGGCAAGAAAGACTGAAGTAAATGGCGTCAGATGAATCTTGTATACCCATGGGGCACTGATGTCAGGGAAGAAGCGACAGCAACCGACGCTGGACCAAGGCTTTGGAACTCTGGCTGACTGCGGGACTGCCTGATGGCAGGATAACCCAAGTGTAATGACTGCAGCAGTGTAACAATATGAACATCTGGGGTGGATGAGGTGGAAGGTTTCAGAGACCAAGACTTCAATTATTTAATTTTGGGGGACTGAGCCTTCGATATCACCTCCCAAAAAGATAATTCTTTTAATATAAGTTTATTTTTTCTTTTTGCTAGACCCCCTAGGATTGAAACTATGGCAGATCAAACAATCCTCTTACAGATGTAATGGCCCAAGGCATTAAACATGCATAGTGTGTGCATCTGACATCCATAGCTTGTGCCCACACTTGACACACATTTTACATCCAGTGGGGCCTTTTTTCTGCCATTACACTAAACTACAAAAATGAAAAGTTAAGAAAGAACATTTTTTTTGGAAAGAAAGAAGGCAGAAAGAAAACTACCAGCGATGGTAATAAAAGGGTAAACTAAAGTGCAGAAAGGTAGGACGAAAGAAAATTACTAATGATAGTAATTCAAGTAGTACAAGCAGTGTACGATAAAGTCAAAGAAAAATTGCCAAATATGGTAACAGAAGAAATACGATTTCGTACAAGGGTAAGAGATGAGAAAAGAGAGAAAATATAAAGATTTTAAAAGATAAACTATCACTTATCTGTGTAAGGTCTAGAGCTAGGCCAACCATGTTTTTCACGACAAACAAGATCTTAGTTTGGGCTGGTGCATTATGGGTAAGGGAGATGCTCTACAGCTTTTGGTTACCACAAGCATCAGTAACAGCAGAGTCAAATCCAAGGAATGGATCCCAAACTCATCAGTTGAGGACAGAATGAAAATTGACATCAAATAGAAGGATTAGTACACAAGGGCACCCTGTCCTTGTGAAATATCAAAAAGGAGGACAAACCATAAGGGCTTGAAGCTCAGACATGCATCTGGCAGACGTATGAGCTAACAAAAGGGCTGTCTTCCAGGAACAATGTTGCAAGAAAGCTGAAGCAGCAGGCTCAACGGGAGCATGACTCAATTTCTACAAAACAAAATTAAGATCCTAGGGAGGAGCAAGAGGCTTCCTGGGAGATCTAATGGGAAGGATGTCTTCAAGAAATTGTTTAGCCTCAAACCTAGAAGCTAAAGGAGGAGATAAAGGCAAACAAGCAGAGAGAGCTGATAAGTGGATCTTAACAGAAGAATAGGCCAAACCAGCATCAAGCAACTCACACAAATAAGAGAGAACCAAAGGAACATCCACAGTAAGTGGGTCGAGGTTACAAAAAAAGACAGCAAATAGAAAAAGTACAGTTGTGTACACTTACCATAAATGTAGATGTTCGAGTGTACTCACTGCTGCAGTCATCACATTTGGGTCATCTGCTTGCAGTAGCCCTCAGTCAGCCTGATTATCAAAGTCTTGGGTCCTGCGTCGGATGAGGTCTCATCTTCTATGACGTCAGTTAGTCAGGGGTATAAAGCATGCAGCCAATGCCATTACATCAGTTTTTCTTGCCCCAGATGTCAGGTGGCCCATAATGTGAAGCAATTATATACATAAGGTTACACTTCCAACAAAAAAGCAAATACACCAAAAAGCTTTAAGCATAGCAAACAAGAATAGAGGTATAGTCAAAAGATGTTAGGGGGCTGGAGGGAGGGTAACCAGGACTGCAACAGTGAATATACTCGAACATCTACATTTATGGTAAGTGTACACAACTGTACTATGTTCTTCGTGTTTCACTGTTGCAGTCATCACATTTGGGTAGATTCCCAAAGCTAAGGATGGGAGGAGGTAATTAGATAGCATTAGGACCAGCTATAAGGCTCTGCAAGATTACAGTGGCAAATCCAGCTCTGGATTCAGAAAAAATTGGCAAGTGGTAATGCTTGGTGAAGGTATGTACATAACTCCAGGTAGCAGCTTCTAGGATGCCCCTGGTAGGGACACCTCTGTGAAAGGCTGTAGAGGTAGATGCAGCCCTGGTTGAATGTGGTCTTATCCCCTGTGGGGTAGGTTTTCCACGGTGCTTATAGCAGAAATGAATGCAGTGGTCTATTCACTTAGAAATGGTTTGCTTTGAAATGGCCTTCCCCTCTGCAGCAAATGCAACCAGCAGCTGTTCAGATTTCCTGAGAGGTTTAGTCCTGTCCAAGTAAAGTCTAAGTTGTCTGTGCACATCCAAGGAGTGCAGTATTCATTCCCCTTTGTTCTGTGGATTAGAGAAGGTTGGCAAATGAATGGACTGATTAATGGCCACACTGGATACCACCTTGGGCCTGAAGGAGGGATTGGTCCTGAGGGACATCCTGTCCGCATAAAAGATGATGAAAAGCTCCACTGCCACGAGAGCCTGTAATTCAGACACCCTTCTTGCTGAAGTGATGGCTAGAAGGAAGGCTGTTTTCCAAGAAAGGAATTTCAACTCTGCATTTGCAGCTGGCTCAAAGGGAGGTAAAAAGTGAGCTTTTCCAGTACAAAGTTAAGGTCCCAGGATGGAGTAGGGGCTCTCCTGGGTGGCCTTAAGATTATGGCTCCTCTGAGGAACTGCTTCAGCATTGAATGAGAGAAGAGGGGTGGTTCTGTATTATAATGAGCTGAAATGGCCAAGGCATGAATTTTGGAGGAAAAAGAAAGGCCCTTGTGAAGCATTTCAGTTAAGTACTGAAGAATCTGAGGTAAATCGGGTGCTAATTCTCCTGAGTTTGGTTCCAGGAACAGAATCTTTTCCATTTTTCAGCATAGGATTTTCTAGTACTAGGTCTCCTTGCCTCCAGAATGACATCCATCACTTGTTAATGAGGGATGGTAACGGAGAGATCAAGTAATTAGCCAGGTTGCCAGGTTCAGGGTTTGAAGCTGTGTGTGCAGAATCTGGCCCTCCTGCTGGGACAGCAGGGCTGGAGTCTGAGGCAGGTGCCATGGAGCCAGCAGTGACACACTGCGCAAGAAGGGGTACGTACCAGTGTTGGCGTGGCCAGTCTGGTGCAATCAGTATTGTCCTAGGTTTGATCTGTCTGATCTTAAGCAGTACCTTGGAGAGGAGAGGCAGAGGGGGGAAAGGCAAACTGAAGGACAGGGCATCCAATTTCCAAGACTATTTGTGGGGAGTCCTTGTGCAGAATTTGTCCAATTGGTAGTTCTGGGGGGAGGCAAACAGGTCCATCTCTGGGCTCCCCCATTTGTTTCTCAACATGTTGAATATCTTTGGTTCCAGTTTTCACTCGGGGGTCCATGAAATTTCTGCTTAGGTCGTCTACCAGTGTATTTAGCTTTCCTGGCAGGAATTGAGCCTGTAGGTACACTTGGTAGCTCAAGGCTGTGTTTCACAGAGCCATGGCTAGTCTGCAGAGAGGATATGAGTGGGTTCCTTCCTGCTTGTAGATGTACCACATAACAGTGGTGGTGTCCGTCTTTACCAATAATTGTCCTGGAAGAATGTGGTCCTTGAAGGCTGTCAGAGCATTCTGTACAGCCAACATTTCTTTTTAATTGATATGCAGGTGCATTTGACTTGGGTTCCATTTGCCCTGAATGCACTTCCCTGCCAAGTGAGCCCCCCATGCATAGTCTGATGCATCTGTTAGGGTTTGAACAGCAGGCGGTCGAGTGAATGGCAGTCCCTTGTTTTGGTGGCAAGCCTCTACCCACCAAAGGAACTCTATCTGTAGACAAGGTATGATAGGAATCATTGATTCTAGGATCCTGAGAATGCTGACACCATAGGCTTTTTAGATACCATTATAGTTTACTCATACGCAGTCTTGCATATGGAATTAGTAGAATGCAGGAGGCCACAAACCCCAGGGGCTTGCAGTATTTTCCTTGCAGATAGCTGGGTCTTTGTGGCCAGTAGTTTTAAGTAGGTTGTCAAATGAACGTGTTTCTCTGCCGTAAGGTAGGCCATCTGGGAAGTTGTATTCAAGCTTGCTCCCAGGAATATAATCTGTTGGCAGGGAACAAGATGCGATTTCTTTTCATTTACGGTGTACCCCAGAGAAGTTAACAATTTCCTTACAAATGACAGATGATTCAATAGTATGCCCTGGCTTTCTGCCTGAATTAAACAATCTGCACGACTCAAAACCACAAACTGATAAATACCACCGTTGCTGGTCGCTGCACCTCTAAAAAGCTCTTAGTAATCCAGAGGTTATATTCAGGACTCCTAATAATCCAAAAAATGTCTGTAAAGAACGCCAATAAACGAAAATACCAAACAGGAATTTTATTAAGCTTAAAACTGCTTTTCGGGCGCCTGCACCAACTTCTTCAGAAAGCAAACTAAAAACAAAGAACAATACATCTGTCCCATTATTTAAGCATCATAGCTCCACTCAAACACTCCCCCCTGTGGACACACCTGAAAATTGCACATCAATGCACTTAAAAAATGTAACCATAGAAAAACTGTGCATCACCATTTGTATAAGATCAACATGACCAGCCCTGAATATTTGTAATCAAACTAATACTCTAAATTTACACCACCAACATAGCATGTATACAATCTTAAATAGCTGGTAGACACTATAAACACACAAGTGGTAAACCCAGGAAAAATATGTGTGTGTAGCGCCTGTTTTAAAAAAGTCATGTAAATAAATCAAAATGCCATTCAGATGGTAACACAACTCGATAGAAGACTACAAACCATGAGTTGATATAAAATATACAAAATACATCTATGAGTATACCTTGGAAATGTATGCTTAACATTGTTATGTTGTTATCATAACCATCTGATAATAGTAGCAGTATTAGTAGCAAAAAAAAAAAAAAAAAAGTAAGTTATATATTATATATTGATTGTATATTGTGTGTAGCGGCCGGTACTAGGAGGCTGACGTCCCTTACATAAAAGACTATTCTGATGAACGATCAAACTACATATCCCCCGCTAAAAATAGACCACAATGTAACCATTGATAAAGACATTAAAAAATAAAACCAATAATAAAGTAGCACTAAACCATTTTAACAATCAAAAAACGAAGAAAGAAACAATCCCCATAAAATAGCTAAAAAGGTGGTCATTCCCAAGGGGATTAAATCAGTCTAAGAAGCTTCACCTAACTAGGTTTTCAGTTAGTGGTTAGTTGGTTACATTGTGGTCCATTATTTTAAGCGGGGGATGTGTAGTTTGATCGTTCATATAATATATAACTTACTTTTACTTTTTTTTTTTTTGCTACTAATACTGCTACTATTATCAGATGGTTATGATAACAACATAATATTAAGCATACATTTCCAAGGTATACTCATAGATGTATTTTGTATATTTTATATCAACTCATGGTTTGTAGTCTTCCATCGAGTTGTGTTACCATCTGAATGGCATTTTGATTTATTTACATGGCTTTTTTAAAACAGGCGCTACACACATATACTTTTCCTGGGTTTACCACTTGTGTGTTTATAGTATCTACCAGGTATTTAAGATTGTATACATGCTATGTTGGTGGTGTAAATTTAGAGTATTAGTTTGATTACAAATATTCAGGGCTGGTCATGTTGATCTTATACAAATGGTGATGCACAGTTTTTCTGTGGTTAAGTTTTTTTAAGTACATTGATGTGCAATTTTTAGGTGTGTCCACAAGGGGGAGTGTTTGAGTGGAGCTATGATGCTTAAATAATGGGACAGATGTATTGTTCTTTGTTTTTAGTTTGCTTTCTGAAGAAGTTGGTGCAGAGCGCAGACGAAAAGCTTGGATTTTAAGCTTAATAAAATTCCTGTTTGGTATTTTCGTTTATTGGCGTTCTTTACAGACATTTTTTGGATTATTAGGAGTCCGGAATATAACCTCTGGATTACTAGGAGCTTTTTAGAGGTGCAGTGACCTGCAACGGTGGTATTTATCAGTTTGTGGTTTTGTTTTTGAGTCGTGCAGGAAGTCTTCATGTCTTCCGCCATGCAGGAAGCTAGTGGCACCTCAGATCCAGGGGATTTAACGATACTTATAAACCTTCTCACGGAAAAGGTTGAACATCTTTCACAGCGAATGGATGGACTTTTGCAAAGTGATGCTGTGAATCCTGTAGTGCGACCCCCCAGTAGACTGTCGACTGAATCCCCCTTTATGATACCGGCTAGTGGACCAAAGCAGAGCTGGGAGCCGTCATTTCCAACGGCTCTAACGATCTACAGAATCAGGATGGCGGTGACAATCCTATGGGCTCCACGAGAGGACACAGGAGCCCATTAAATAACATAGGAACTTCTGCATCTAGACTTGGCGAGGTGGGGACCCTGAGGAGGGACTATACAGACTTGAACTTAAATAATTGGCTGAATCATCCCTTTTGTTTTTATAATGGAGAGGATACCGCCAACAAAGACACTTTTACTGAAGATCTTCCTGACTTGCCCACTAAACTCAACCAATTTGATCAAAAATTATTGAGGCTCAGAAAACTACAACTAGAGGTCTCTTATTTTGGGGAATGCTAACGTGAAAAGATTGTCCCGAAGGGTCTTCGCTCGTGGCAATATCCCACAGGGTTGGAGGAAGGTCGAAATTCCATTTCGACCTTTTGTCAATTTTTGATAGACATGGGAATGAATTAATCAATCTGATTTGCTCCCACTACCAGGAAGCTATCAATCAATTAACCATGGACCTTTCTAGCCTGGATGAGGAAATAAAGTTTGATATCCATTTTTCCAGGTATCGCTACGAATACGAGAGAGTCTTCAACAGCATCGACCAACATATTTCTAAGATGACTACAACTAAAATTAAAAAATTAAAGAGGGACATAAAGGCTTACAAAGATGGGGCAGCTTACCCCAAACCCCCTAAATCCCAAGGGAACTTTTTAGGGAACAGCAGAGAAACTACGGGGATCGATTCAGTTTACGCACCACCGTGAAGCGGAGAATGGGCCTTCAGCAAGGCGAATAAACCATAGACCTTCAACCGAAGGAGAGGTTATCATTGGGTCTGGTCTTAACCAGGTCCAGCCAGCATCTGAAGTCCACGATGTAAATTTTCATGCCCAAGCCTCATCTCCACAACAAACGTCGAACCGCACGACGAGGAACAAATACAAAACGAGGAGGAATTGATGGACGACTGTTTAGCCATTCCTTCTCCCCCTATTCAAGCATTGGAAATCCTTTACAATACAGGCAAAGATTTCAAAATTTACAATTTTTCTGTTTGCTTTTTCCCAACCTTTGGTGGACATTTTGGCTAAAGGGTTATCTTTTGCACCCTCTAGTCGGGCTAGTGTTGGGAGGTCAATTTTGGACCTGAAAATATTTGTGAGAAAGTTGAATTTGACATTATTGTTGGGTAATTCACAAAGACCCAAGAACTTTTTTCACATACCAAGCACTTTCAACCCACCTCTTTTACCAACCATTGGAGTTTTCGAACAACTGTGCGATCTTGATATCCGTCACTTCCTTAATTCAAGGCGACCAGCCCAATTTAATGTCACCAGAGAGGAGATGGGCCTGTTGGAAGCTCTCAAGTCTGCACCAGTTAGATTGATGCAGCCTGATAAGGGAGGTGGATTGGTAGCTATGGACTTGGACGACTATAATGACAAGATGTTGGCCATCTTGGCCTCTAATATCCATCATGAAGTCTCTAGGAATGAGTTAAATGTAAATATGAGCCGTATCTGGTCATTTTTTGAGGAGATGTTCATCAATGGCTTAATTAATGTGGATATATATAATTATATCATTGTTGTATCACCTAAGATACCGGTTTTGTTTGGGAACCCCAAAATACACAAGAATATGTATGATCCACCTATGCGGCAACTAGTTAGCGCTAGAGGGAGTATAACCTATGCAGCCGCTAAGGTGGTGGACAATATTCTCAAGAAGTATGTGTATCGTGTTCCACATATTTCGAGAGATTCTTGGGCTTTTCTAGAAAAGGTGGGTTCCGTCCCATTCAGTGCTGATAGTTGCCTCTTGACGATCAATGTGGTTGATCTATATTCATCTATTCCCCACCTCGTGGCAGTCGAGTGGATTCAATTGGAATTGGGCTTCCATCATGCTCCGACAGAAGAGATCTCACTGGTCAGTGAGTTATTGGATATTATTCTCACTTGCAACTTTTTCTCATTCAACAACCGGTGGTTCCATCAATTGGTTGGTGTTCCCATGGGATCACCTTGCGGAGCCAGCGTGGCAAATTTAGTAATGGCCCATTGGGAGAGGGTGTTTGTTTTATGCAATTTCCTAGTCCAAGAGAAAGTGTCGTTGTACACTAGGTTCTTGGACGATATTTTTATCATCTTCAATGGTTCACAAGATGATGCAAATACCTTGGTGACTTTTTTTAATGGTTCTACTGAATTCTTGAAATTTACATCTAATTTTTGCAACTGATAAGATAGCCTATTTGGATGTAGAAATTGAGAAAGTTAGGACCATGAATCGCTTCGTGGCTAATATACATCGGAAGCCAACATTTTCAAATTCATACCTACACTTCGACAGTGAACATCCAATCCACCAAAAGGGGGCTATCGTGAAGGCCAATTTGTTTGAGCGGCCCGCATGATTTCAGAAGATAAAAAATTTTATGACGAGTGCAGGTTTATCGCTGACATGTTTGTTTGTAGAGGGTATCCTGCAGATTTAGTCACAGATTTAAGCTTGCAAGTGCAAGGTAAGAGGGCCAATGGTCATTTTAGCCCCATTTTGGGGAACTTGAACAGCGGGTCATCAGGCTTGCCTCGTCCTGCTTGTGAGTCCGATAACTTCAACTATAATTTTATAATTACTTACAACTTGGATGCAACTGACATTGTGTCCATCATAAGGAAGAACTGGTGTTTATTAACCACTGAGGCAACAGGAGTACCTGGGCTGGCATTGTACCCTAAGGTCACTTTCAGGAGGGGCCTTAACATCAAAAATATTTTGGAGTCTAAAATATCTGGTACCTCCCCCAGATCTGGGATGTACAAGTGTAACATGTGCAGGTACTGTAGATATGTTAAAGCAAGCACAGCCTTTTCCATTAAGGACGAAAAGTTTCTTATTCAAGGAAGATTCAATTGTGCTAGCAAATTGGGTGGTGTATTTGGCCCAGTGTTCTGTTTGCCCTGGCTTCTATGTTGGCAAGACCGACAGGAAGCTACAAGAATGGTTATACAAACACTTATATGCCATCAAGAAGGGGAAAGTAGACAATGCGCTGGCCAGGTCATGAATTTTCATTTTTGGTGACTGACCAACTTTGTGATGGAGGCACAGGGGGGTCCTGATTCTCTGAGACATGAATGCAAGGAGTTGATGTGGCAACTCAAATTGGAAGCTTACCACCTAGCTGGACTAAACAGCATGCTTTCTATTAGTTGCTTTCTTAAACTGAGAAGCCTAGTTAGGTGAAGCTTCTTAGACTGATTTAATCCCCTTGGGAATGACCACCTTTTTAGCTATTTTATGGGGATTGTTTCTTTCTTCGTTATTTGATTGTTAAAATGGTTTAGTGCTACTTTGTTATTATTGGTTTTATTTTTTAATGTCTTTATCAATGGTTACACTGTGGTCCATTATTTTAAGCGGGGGATGTGTAGTTTGATCGTTCATCAGAATAGTCTTTTATGTAAGGGACGTCAGCCTCCTAGTACCGGCCGCTACACACAATATACAATCAATATATAATATATATCTTACTTTTTTTTTTTTTTTGCTACTAACACTGCTACTATTATCAGATGGTTATGATAACATAACAATGTTAAGCATACATTTCCAAGGTATACTCATAGATGTATATTTTATATCAACTCATGGTTTGTAGTCTTCCATCGAGTTGTGTTACCATCTAAATGGCATTTTGATTTATTTACATGGCTTTTTTAAAACAGGCGCTACACACATATACTTTTCCTGGGTATACCACTTGTGTGTTTATAGTGTCTACCAGGTATTTAAGATTGTATACATGCTATGTTGGTGGAGTAAATTTAGAGTATTAGTTTGATTACAAATATTCAGGGCTGGTCATGTTGATCTTATACAAATGGTGATGCACAGTTTTTCTGTGGTTAAGTTTAAGTGCATTGATGAGCAATTTTCAGGTGTGTCCACAAGGGGGAGTGTTTGAGTGGAGCTATGATGCTTAAATAATGGAACAGATATATTGTTCTTTGTTTTTAGTTTGCTTTCTGAAGAAGTTGGTGCAGAGCGCCGACGAAAAGCTTGGTTTTAGGCTTAATAAAATTCCTGTTTGGTATTTTCGTTTACTGGCGTTCTTTACAGACATGTTTTGGATTATTAGGAGTCCTGAATATAACCTCTGGATTACTAGGAGCTTTTTAGATGTGCAGCGACCTGCAACGGTGGTATTTATCAGTTTGTGAATTAAACAATCGTCCAGGTATGGGTATATTTCAATATTTCTTTGCCTGCAAAATGCAATGACTGGAGTTGGGCACGTTGTGAATACCCTGGGCACAGTAGATAAGCCAATGTGTTTAGGATAGACAGGTCCAGGATAGGATGCCAGGAATTGTATTTTCTGGGTACCAGAAAAAGTTGAGTAGAAACCTTGTCCCCATTCTTCTTCTGGGACAGCTTGAATAGCCCTGATGCTTAAAAGAGAGAGAACTTGCTTTTGAGCCTCTGCCCACTGATTTGGGGGTAGATCTGGCCACCATTTGGGATTGGTAAAGAGTGGAAGTGGAGTCTGTATCCTTGGGAAACTATATTTAAAACCCATTTGTCCTGGGTAAGGAATTCCCAATTTTTTTGCCTGCACGGCAATCTTTCCCCCTAAAGGAACAGCCAGTTGTGCAGGGCTTGGAAGGTTTAAAGTTAAAACCAAAATCCAAGAAAAACGGCTGTGTCAGCGTACAGGGTGTATATCCAAAGTAGTATTTATTGCATAAATTACACAAGCGCTTTCACCCTAACTTAACTGTAGGGCTTTTTCAAGTGTTAAAACAGTATCACTGTCTGTTAGCCATCTTTAAATACCTGAGTTCAAAAAAAGGCGCCAAAAAAGACATGTTAAATTTAAAGTGAAAGCACACATTTAAAATCACAGAATGTAATCATTCAAAAATAAAAGTAAAACGCATTAATGTCCACTTATTCCATTGAAAGTACAAAAATACTTAAAAAAATACTTAAAAAATGTATGTATAGTATAAAGGTTTAAACACAAACAACCTATAAATACCATAAGTAAAATAATCTTTTTGAAATATATCCACTAAAAGAAATGAATTTCACCAATAATACCATTAAAAAACTTCTGCTTTTTTGATTAAATAAGGCTTAATAGAAATATAATCATTAAACCCTGGGGGTGGGCGGCATTCAATCTTATTTGCCAGTAGGTCTCCCTACAGCATAACCAATTCTCCCAGTCTCCTCCTTTGGGATCTATTAGGTCTTGTTCAAGAATTCCAAATCGGAAGCATGTATGCTCAGGCTCATTTTGTATGTGCTTACTTCATGCATTATTTGTATTTCCTTTTCTAATGTTATACAAATGTTCATAAATGTGTTTATTCAACGCCCTCTCTGATTTCCCTACGTAGAAACCTGGACAGTTGCCCACCCCCCAGGGCTTAACGATTTTATTTCTATTAAGCCTTATTTAATCAAAGAAGCAAAACTTTTATAATGGTATTATTGGTGAAATTCATTTCTTTTAGTGGATATATTTCAAAAAGATTATTTTACTTATGGCATTTATAGGTTGTTTGTGTTTAAACCTTTATACTATACATATATTTTTTAAGTATTGTTTTTGTACTTTCAATGGAATAAGTGGACATTAATGCGTTTTACTTTTATTTTTGAATGATTACATTCTGTGATTTTAAATGTGTGCTTTCACTTTAAATTTAACATGTCTTTTTTGGCGTCTTTTTTTGAACTCGGGTATTTAAAGATGGCTGACAGACAGTGATACTGTTTTAACACTTGAAAAACCCCTACAATTAAGTTAGGGTGAAAGCGCTTGTGTAATTTATGCAATAAATACTACTTTGGATATACACCCTGTACGCTGACACAGCCGTTTTTCTTGGATTTTGGTTTAGACTTTACGGTTTGTTTTTCCATTCATTTTATTCAAGGTTTAAAGTTAAGTCATTGAGACAGTTTACCATGGGGGGGTCTTACTACTCACTGCTTTGGAAGTGGGAGCCCCCCCCCCACTGCTTAGTCCTGTGAGTACCTTGGAACTGAAGCCTGGGTGTTCTGCTGGTTCTAGGTTTGGAATGAGAAGGCCAGGAAGAGGCAGGAAAGGACCAATTCTTAGAAGGCCAATGCCTACTAAATCTGGGAGGCTGTACTTGCAGGAAATCTTTAACAGTTTGCATAGATTTAGCTTGTTCCTCCATCTTTTTAAGTACTACTTCTGCTTTGTTGCCAAACAGGCAATCTTGGTTTTAGGGAGCATCCAGCAATTTAGCTTTAACATGATTTGGCAAAGACTGCTGCTTAAGCCAAGCATGCCTTCTAAGTACAGACCCAGTGACAGTAGTCATGCAAGATGCCTCTAATGAATCAAAACCACATTGCAAAGTATGTTTTCCAACTTGTTCAGCAGAATGCATTAAATCCTGTAAATCGTTATTTTCAGCACAGTCAGGAATCAACATCATTTTCTGTTTAAGCAATCCAATAATATGCTTTTGATACTTTAACATATGAAACCGGCAGTTTAAGGCCCTAATGGCCAAGGCTGCGGAAGTGTACACCTTCTTACCCCATCTATCCAGCACCCTGGAATCTCTATCAGAGGGGATAGAATTTTTGGCAGTAGTAGCCTTAGTGCCCTTGGTTCCCTGTGAAATAGTCTCAGGATATGCAGTAGGATTTTTAAAGAGGAACTTGTAAGAGTCAGGAACCCTGTAATATCCATCAGGTTTTCTGAGAGCAGGAGGTAGAGAGTCATGGGCCAAGCTAGATTCCCAAAAGGCATCATCAACAATGTCCAGTACAGACGGGATAGCTAAAGGCCTGTGATGGGGCAGAAGTAAGAAATCTCTAAGTCTCTTTTTAGAGTCAGAGTAATCCTGGCTTTCCGAGTGAAAATGCTCCCTAAAAGTATGCAAGGTTTCACCAAAATAGAAATCCTTTGGAGGGGTAGCAGAGGGAATAGAGTCCTCTGCATCAGAATCCTCAAAGGTAGATGAGGGTAAATCCTGGTCATCAGAGGAAAAGTACAGTTGTGTACACTTACCATAAATGTAGATGTTAGAGTGTATTCACTGTTGCAGTCATTACATTTGGGTAATCTGCTGGCAGGTTGCCCTCAGTCGGCCTGATTAACAAAGTCTTGGGTCCTGCATCAGTTGCTGTCCCTTCATCCATGACGTCAGGTTGTCAGGGGTATAAAACATGCAGCCGACACCATTACATCAGTTTTTCTTGCCCCAGATGTCAGGTGCCCCGCAAATGGGGAGCAAAAAAAAAAAAAAAAAAAAAAAAAAAAAAAAAATATATATATATATATATATGTATGTATATAATTTAAAAAACAAAAAATATACCTCCAAACAAAAGCAAATACACCAAAAAGGCTTTTAAGCATAGTAAAAGAAAGGAGAGGTATAGTAAGAGAAAACAGGGGGCTAGAGGGTGGGTAACCAGGACTGCAGCAGTGAATACACTCGAACATCTACATTTATGGGAAGTGTACACAACTGTACTATGTTCTTCGTGTTTCACTGTTGCAGTCATTACATTTGGGTAGAATCCCAAAGCTATGGTTGGGAGGATGGATTTATACAGCATTATGAGCAGCTATAAGGCCCTGCAGGACAGCAGTGGCAAAGCCAGCTCTGGATTTAGAGAAGAGAGGTAAATGGTAATATTTGGTGAACATATGAACCAAGCTCCAGGTAGCAGCTTCTAGAATGTCTCTGGAAGGAACCCCTCTGAGAAAGGCTGCCGAAGTAGATGCAGCACTGGTGGAATGAGATCTGATCCCCTTGTGGATAGATTTACCATGGTGCACATAGCAGAAACAAATACAATGGCTTATCCATTTGGAAATAGTCTGCTTTGAAATCGCCTTTACCTCTGCCCCTGCAGCAAATGCCACCAACAGTTGTTCAGATTTTCTTAGAGATTTTGTCCTGTTTAAGTAGAATCTAAGTTGTTTGTGTACATCCAATGAATGCAGAATCCGCTCACCCTTGGTCTGTGGATTGGGAAAGAAAGTTGGCAGATGAATGATCTGATTAAGAGCCACACTGGATACCACCTAAGGCATGAAAGATGGATTGGTCCTGAGAGCTACCCTGTCTGGATGAAAAATAATGAAAGGCTTCACTGCCATTAGAGCCTGTAATTCTGAAACCCTTCTAGCTGAAGTGACTGCTAAAAGGAAAGCTGTTTTCCAAGAGAGAAATTTTAGGTCTGCAGTAGCAGCTGGCTCAAAAGGAGGGAGAGTGAGTTTTTCCAAAACAAAATTGAGGTCCCATGCAGGAGTTGGTGCTCTCCTGGGAGGTCTTAAATTTTTGGCCCCTCTGAGATAATGCTTTAGCAGAGGATGAGAGAAGAGGGGAGGTTCTGTGTTGTAGTGAGCTGAAATGGCAGAGGCATGGATTTTTATGGAAGAAAAAAATAGGCCCTTGTGATGCATCTCAGTTAAGTATTGCAGAATCTGAGGAATATTGGGCATTGCTGTGCTTATTCCTTGTGATTGGTTCCAGGCACAGAATCTTTTCCATTTGTCAGCATAAGATTGTCTAGTACTAGGCCTTCTAGCCTCCAAAATGACATCCATCACAGGTTTGCTGAGGGATGGCAAGGGTGAAATTAGTTGATTAGCCATGCTGCAAGATGCAAAGTTTGGAGATGAGTGTGCAGAATTTGTTAGTTCTGCTGAGACAGTAGGTAAGGTGTCTGAGGCAGGTGCCACGGTGGAAGGTGCGACACATTGCGCAGCAGTGGGTACCAGTGTTGGCAAGGCCAGTCTGGAGCAATGAGAATCATTCTTGGTTTGTCCTGTCTGACTTTTAGTAGAACTTTGGAGAGCAGAGGCAGAGGGGGAAAAGCATAGACTAATCGGTTTTTCCAGCTGAATGATAGAGCATCCACTTTCCAAGCTTTTTTTGTGACGAATTCTTGTGCAGAATTTGTCCAACTGACAGTTCTGGGATGAGGCAAAAATATCTATGTCTGGGCTCCCCCCATTTGCGTGTCAACATGTTGAAAACTTGTGGTTCCAGTTTCCATTCGTGTGGGTCCATAATATTTCTGCTTAGTTCGTCTGCCAGAGTATTTAACTTTCCTGGCAGGAATTGAGTTTCTTGTTGTATTTGATAGGTCAAGGCCGTGTTCTACATTGCCATGGCTAGTCTGCAAAGGGGTGTAGGAATGTGTACCCCGCCTGCTTGTTTATGTACCACATTACTGTGGTGTTGTCTGTCTTTATCATTAGTTGTCCTGGATGAAGGTAGTCCTTGAAGGCTGTCAGTGCATTCTGTACAGCTAGCATCTCTTTCTGATTGATATGTAGGTGCATTTGATTTGGGCTCCATTTGCCCTGAATGCACTTTCCTGCCAGATGTGCCCCCCAAGCATAGCCTGATGCGTCTGTAGTTAGGGTTTGGGCGGCAGGGGGTGGAGTGAATGGCAGTCCCTTGTTTTGGTGGCAGGCTTCTGCCCACCATAGGAACTCTAGTTGCAGGCAAGGTATAAGAGGAATCATTGTTTCCAGGCTGTGACAATGTTGACTCCAGAAACTTTTCAAGTACCACTGAAGTTTCCTCATATGCAGTCTTGCATATGGAATTAGAAGAATGCAGGAGGCCATGAACCCCAAGGCTTACAGAATTTGTCTTGCAGATAGCAGGGTTTTTGTGGCCACCTGTTTGAAGTAAGTCACCAACTGAATTTGCTTTGCTGGCGTAAGGTAAGTCATCTGGGCAGTTGTACTCAAGCTTGCACCAGGAATGTAATTTTTGAGAGGGTACCAGTTGTGATTTCTTTTCATTTATGGTGTACCGTAGACAAGTTAGAACCCTTTTTACAAACGGCAGATGCTTTAGAAGAATGTCCTTGTTTTCTGCCTGAACTAGACAATCGTCCAGGTATGGATACATTTGAATATTTCTTTGCCTGCAAAATGGAATTACTGGAGCCAGACACTTTGTGAAGACCCTGGGCGCAGTAGATAAGCCAAAGGGCAGTGCAGAGAACTGGTAATGCAAGTAGCCTGCTTTGAAGCGGAGGTATCTTCTGCAAGATTCTCTGATTGAGATATGCAGGTAAGCCTCTTTCAAGTCTAGAGTTACCAACCAAGCATCTTTGCCTAGCATAGGTAGTAACTGTTGAAGAGTCAGCATCTTGAATTTTGGAATGTCCAGAAATGTGTTTAGAGTGGTTGAGTCCAGAATTGGACGCCATGATTTGTCTTTTCTGGGTACCAGGAAAAGTCTTGAATAGAAACCGTGTCCCTTTTCCTCTTCTGGTACTGGTTGAATAGCCCCCCATGTTCATGAGGGACAGAACTTGTTTCTGGGTCTCTGCCCACTGATCTGGGGGCAGATCTGGCCATCCGTTTGGGATCGGCAACGTGTGGAAATGAAATCTGTATCCCTGGGATACTATATTTAAAACCCATTTGTCCTGGGTAAAAAGTTGCCAGTTTCGTGCATGAAGTGCCAGTTTCCCCCCCAAAGGGGTGGCTAAAAGGTAAGTGCTTGGTGATTGCAGAGGGAAGTCATTGAGACTGTTTACCATAGTGAGGTGCCTTGCTGTTTCCAGATTTGGAGGTGGAGGCACCCCATTGTTTTGTTCTAAAAGTTCCTTATGACTGAAACCTGGAGCCTTTGGAATGTCTTGATTTGACTTGAGTGGCTCTCAAGGGGACTGGAAAGGACCAGCTCTTAGTAGGCCAGTGCCTACTAATTTTTGGAGATTGCACTTGTAAGAAATATTTCACAGTTTGCACAGATTTAGCTTTATCTTCCATCTTTTTTAACACTTCTTCAGCCTTATTACCAAAGAGACGGTCCTGTTGTAAAGGAGCATCCAGCAATTTTGCTTTAACATGGTCAGGCAAAGTTTGCTCTTTGAGCCAAGCATGCCTTCTTAGCACAGATCCAGTTAAAGCGGCCATGCAAGAGGCCTCCAAGGAATCAAAACCACATTGCAGAGTATGTTTTCCAACTTGTTCAGCTGAATGTAATAAATCCTGCAAATCTTTATTTTCCACACAGTCAGAGGTTAACATCATTTTCTGTTTAAGTAGTCTCATTATATGCTGTTGATATTTAAGCATATGAAATTGACAGTTTAAAGCCCTGATTGCCAAGGTTGCAGACGTGTAAACCTTCTTTACCCCATCTATCCAGCCCCCTACAGAAGGGGTAGGATTTTTAGCAGTAGAGGCCTTAATGCCCTTGGGATCCTGAGAAATGGTTTCAGGATCAGCAATAGGATTTTTGAAAAGGAATTTGTGGGAGTCAGGAACCCTGTAGTATCAGTCTGGCTTACAAGGAGCTGGAGGCAGAGAATCAGGAGTCATACTGATTCTGAAAAAACATCAACAATGTCTAGAACTATGCTGAGGAAGAAGAAGAAAATCCCTAAGTCTCTTTTTAGATTCAGAGAAATTGTGACTTTCCCAGTGGAAACGTTCCTTAAAGTATGTAAAGTTTCCCCAAAAGAAAAATCCTCTGGGAGAAGCAGAAGGAATGGAATCTTCTGCACCAGAGTCTTTATAAGTAAGAATAGACAAATCCTGTTCATTAGCAGAGTCAGAAGAAATAGAATCCTGTTCAGAAGATTCATAATCAATGTCTTGCCTAGGCCTCTTAGAAGGAGGGGGTTGCTACCCCTGATCACAGCAATTAAATCTTCAGCCATTTTGATCATTTTTTTAGGCATAGGGGCTTGCACATGTGGCCCAGGCATCAGTTTTTTAGACACAGATTTAGATTTGGCCTTAGTTTTGAAGATGGCGTTGGTCTAATATACAAATCTGTAGGCCTGAAAACACCCTCAGAAGACTGAGCCTGCACAGCGGCTCCTGACCCATCTACGGTAGAGACATCCATGGGTTCCATAACTGATGCATCTCGCAGCATACCGGACTCTGAATGGGTCTCAGTAGAGGCCTGCGACTCAGAAGTAGCGGGTATCAGGGGCTGCGAAAGCGCCTCACTGAGTACTGGCGACTGGTTTAGGAGAAGCGCCATTGTCAGTTTTGGACCTAGACAGTCTCTTTTTCTTTGCGGTTTTTAGGTATTCCGGTAGTCGGATTGCTAACCGACGACGTTTCTGGATAATTAAATCTTGAGCCAAAATATTTAGAAGCAAAAATATACAGACGTTTAATCGTGCGTTGATTAAATTTAGCACAAAACCGACAGAAAGGCACATTGTAGTCAGGGCCTAGACAAATGAAAATCCTTATGAGGTATTTGCTTCCCACAAGTAATGCAATTATTAACCTTTATTGACATCGGTAAGGAGCAAGAAAAAGTTTCCCCAACAGGGTACTTAGCTTTTAGTTGAAGACTTCGGTTCTGAAACTTGAAAACGAAAATTTCAGGAATCGGCCGAACGGCACTTCCGAACTGCTTCTGCTTCGGGCACCATGCAGCAAGAAAGACTGATGTAATGTTGTCGGCTGCATATACCCCTGACGACCTGACATCATGGATGAAGGGGCAGGACCCAAGACTTTGTTAATCAGGCCGACTGAGGGCAACCTGCCAGCAGATTACCCAAGTGTAATGGCTGCAACAGTGAAACAAGAAGAACATCAGAAATTTCAGAATCCTGATCAGAAGAATCATGAGCAAACTCAGTCCTATGTCTCTTAGAGGGGGAAGGTTGGCTTCCCCTGATTAAAGTAATAAAGTCTTCAGCTATTCTTATCAGTTGTTCTTTAGGCATAGAGGCCTGACCATGCAGCCTGGGCTTTGGTTTTCTAGTCATGGATCGAGCTTTAGGCCTTAAAGAAGATGATGGCGTCAGTTTAATAGGCAAGTCAGTAGGCCTGAATGCACCCTCAGAAGCTGGTGCCTGCAGGTGGCTATGGACCCATTCAAGGTAGAGACATCCACAGGTTCCACAGTTGAAGCATCTCGCGGCATACCAGACTTCAAATGGGCCTCAGTAGAGGCCTACAAGTCTGAAGTAGCAGGTATCAGGGGTTGCGAAAGCTCCTCATCTAGTACTGGCAAACTGGTGACTAGCTTAGGAGAAGCGTCATCGGCAGCTTTGGACCTATGGGGTCTCTGTCTTTATCTTTGCGTTTTTTCAGAATGTCAGTAGTTGGTTGGCTTACCGAAGCCATATCTGGATAATTGAACAGAGTACCAAAATATTTACAAGCATAAATATACAGACGGCGAACAGTTCGTTGTTTAAATAAGACACAAAACCGACAGCGAGGTACGTCGTGGTCAGGGCCTATGCAAGGAATACAGTGCGAATAAAAATCTTTATGAGATATTTGCTTTCCACAAGAAATACATTTACTGACTTTTACTGACATCGACTTGGAGCAAGAAAAAGTTTCCCCAGTGGGGTACTTAGCTTAGTTGAAGACTTCGGTTCTGAAACTCAAAAACAAAAATTTCAAGAGTCGGCCGACTGGCACTTGCGAACTGCTTCTGCTTCGGGCACCACATGGCAAGAAAGACTGATGTAATGGCATTGGCTGCATGCTTTATACCCCTGACTACCTGACGTCATGGAAGATGAGATGGCATCCGAAGCAGGAACCAAGACTTTGATAATCAGGCCAAGTGAGGGCTACTTGCAAGCAGATAACCCAGATGTGATGACTGCAACAGTGAAACACGAACACTTTCTCCCATTTGGATAAGCAGGGTTTCCTAGTAGTAGGTTTCCTGGCCTCCTGTAGGACCTTCAGCACGTCCTC
Organism: Protopterus annectens; assembly: GCF_019279795.1. Classification (NCBI taxonomy): domain Eukaryota; kingdom Metazoa; phylum Chordata; order Ceratodontiformes; family Protopteridae; genus Protopterus; species Protopterus annectens. Next base: position 251,436,480 of record NC_056747.1, read on the forward strand.
AGGGGAAAAAAAGTGTCTATGAAGAATCAAAAGTGTCTATGAAGAATCAAAATCCTATCACCCACAGTGTCAGCTGAATGGTGGACATGTGGGGATGGATGAGAGATCCCTTGTCTTGTGTTGAGTACATCCACCCTGTGAGTTAACTTGTGATGATTGCCCTTGGCTAAATGCAGAAGCGGGAACTAACGCAGCCTTGGCCAAAAGGGATTCACCAACAAAATTTTGGGAGCATCCTGTTGAATTCTGAACAGGACTTTTGGAAAGAGAGTAAGGGGAGGGAATGCATAAAGAAACATCCCCCTTCCAGGAAAAAGACAGGGCATCTGCCTTCCACAACAGAGGACCTGGGACTCTGGCACAAATTAGAGGAAGTTGTCCGTTCAGAGGGAAGACAAACAGATCTACTTGAGGAGCACCCCAATGGTGGACAATGTCCAGAAACACATCCCTGTGAAGCATCTTTTCGTGGGACTGAGTTAAGAACCTGCTCAGAGTGTCTGCCACTATGTTTTTACCTGAAGGAATGTAAACTGCCTGAAGAGTCACTTGATATTTGACAGCAAAATCCTTCATCAGGATTGCCTACCAGCAAAGAAGGTCAGATTTTGTTCCTCCCTGTTTGTTTATATACCACATCACACTGGTATTGTCTGTGAATACCTTGAGAGGCCCTGAGGAGAAAAAGAGGATGAAAAGCCTGAAGAGCCAGCATAAGAGTTCTCATCTCTTAAGACATTTATGTGCTTTTCCTGATGAACAGGCGACCACACTCCCTACACTTTTAGGCAGCCAAAAAGCTACTTCCCATTCCACATCTGAAGCATCTATGAAAAGCTCCTGAGAGGGAAGAGAGGGATGAAAAGGGAACCCTGATTTAGAGACAACTGCTGAATCCACCAGTGAAGTTCCTTCTTGAGAAAAAGAAGCAGATGAACTACAAAGTCAAGAAGAAATGCAAGTTGAAGCCACACACACTTCAGAAACCACTGGGAATTCCTCATGTGGAATTTGGCCAGAGGGAGCACTGGAATGGTGGATGCCATAAAACCCAGAGCTCTCAGAAACTCCTTGGCTGTAATGGAGGCCAGAAGAAGACGACTTTGAAAGAAAGAAATGAGAGCTAAGACCTTTGGAAAAGGCAGGGGATGCCAGCATAGGCACTATATGAATCCTGCAACACAAAGACCTGATTCTGAGTAGGAATCAGAGAAAACATTTTGAAGTTTACTGTGAACTCTAGACTTTGAAGAAGGGAAACGGCAAACAGAAGATTTTAACACCATCTCTGGAGAAGTCTGAATCAGCAGATTGTCAAAATAAGGAAATATTTGGGTCCCTTAAAGCCTGCAAAAAGCAATCACAGGATGTCATAAAGACTATTAACGTTCGGTGTGATTTAACACATTTGTTTACTGCTTCCTCAGTGCTTAATATCATCATGTAAAGGTTGACATCTAAGGCAAGAATAAATCCTAATCACTGAGCCAAAAGCAGCAGCCTTAGAAGAGGCATCTGCTGCATCACAACTACATTCAATAGAATGATGAACCACATGAGAGGAAGTCCCTAGCAAGGAGAGAGCATAAGTTTTACCCTCAGAGTCTGGAAGATCAGAAATAAGTTGACAGGCTTGGGAAAGGAGAACTAACGCATACCCAGACATATGGGTCTGACAATTAATAGCCCTAAAAACTTAGGTAGCAGAAGTGCAAACCTTCGTACCCAGCTTTTCCATGGTTGTGCTGTCCTTGTCAGAAGGCAGCAACTTGGGTGAAAGAAACAATTGCGATGGCTTCTCAGAGGCTACAGACACTGCAAAGGGGTCAGCAGCACATTTGTACAAAAAGTTGCAATCCTCAGCCACCCTATTAAAACTATCAGGTTTCTTGGGAGCAGGGAATCAGGCACTTCAGATACACTGGAAAAAACATTCAACAAAGCATCCAAAAGAGGAGGAATAGCTGCAGGTTCAGGAGACTCCATCTGCAGCAACTCACAGTACCTCTTATGGATATCAGAGACCTGAGCACAATCCCACTTAAAAAAAAAAAAAAAATTCATCACCCTAGAGATTGTGTTCCCAAAGGAAATTTCTTCAAAACGAGTGTTAGGACTATTAGATTCCTCCTCCTCTGCGCCATAGTCCCAAGGCGAAAGAATTTGAGCAGAATAAGCCACCGATTCCTCATCAGAATCCAACTCTTCCTCAGAAGAATCCTGTTTCCTTGGCCTTTTAAGGGGAGTGGAAGACCAAGGGGGAGCAGGAACTGAACCACCCCCAGGAGGTTTTAATGCCATCAAAGCATTAAACAGCCACTAAGTAAAGGCCTGTCACTCACTCCGTGGATCCCTAGGGGTAAGAGAAATGTGCTTAGTTTTTTGTTTCCTCTTTAAAGTAACGTCCACCCTATAAAACCTAGAAGGCTCTGACCCAGGAAGGCATTCAATAACCATAGTAGGGACTTCTTTCCTATCCAAAATCTGTGTAACACCCCTAGGCCCCTCGGAAACAATCAACTGTGGTTCCTCCTGAACTTCTGAAACAGACGCCTGCAAAGCCTCATTGGACATGATGTATGAAGGATCCTCACCAGCCTCCAAGCCGGTGATGGCAGGGAAGTCAGACAACAAAGCCGGACGAGCCTCCGAGTTCTCACTAACCTCAGGAGAAACATCCAGCAGAGGCTACACATTGGAAGATTCCAGTATAAACTTTTTCACCTTCTTCCCTAACAGCTGACCCTTGGGGTGGGAAGTTCCTTCCATTGCATCTTTAGTGAGAAACTTAAGTCTCTGGTTCTCAAGATACAAAGAAAGGAAAGACAGTCTACTATGAAGGGTTTTCATTACAAAAGCCTGACAGATTGAACAGGTCCGTATAGTTGTGAGAAGCTCCTATGCAAGAAAGACACTTATCGTGTTGGTCTTTAGGGGAAATCTGTCTCCCACACTGGCATTTACCTTTCCTGGATGACATTAACCCCCTCAGAGCAACAAAAAAGCTATGAAAAAACAGAACCCAATGGGGTACTTTCCTGCAATGTCTCAGAACCAACAAGAAGTTACAGATGTTGAGCCAGCAAATGAAAACTGCATTCAAACTGGTGGAAATGATGTTAGCTGTTCAGATAGAAGATCTGGAAATGCATTCAGACTGATGGCAAAGAAGTTCTAAGGATGATACATCCGGATGTCACCTTTATGCCCTATGCTATGAGAGGAGTATACAGGTGATATTCGGAGTACCTTAAAGCAACAGCAGGCTTTGGTATACTGGCCGACGTCAGGCTTCCATGGCAGGGAATCTCAAGTGAAGAATACTGCAACAGAGAATGTAAAGATATCACTATACAGTCTGCCTTCGGGGGGGGGGGGGGCACAGGCTAGCTGTCATATTGCAGACCATCATAAAAACATCCTCCAAAGCTGAAAGAATGGGAGGAACAGTAGGCTAAGGAAAATCCTGTAGTAATAAATCATAATGTTGAAAGTAAATGAATATCAGTTTATTCCCAGTGGGGGAAAAAAAGATTCATCCTAGATATGATTTCTGAAAAGAAAAATTCTTCTAAATGAAGATCAGTAGTAGCACTCTCCTCAAAAATCAGAATCTGTTGCCTGAGGAGAAATAACCAAATTTGTTCCCTCAAATTTTATACCACATTCATCACACTGGGAATCTTCAGAAACTGAATCACTCTTTTCAATCTTATCAGTAGATCCAGAAAAAGAAGGGTCAAGAACCTGAACTAAGCCCCGAGCAAAGCTCAGTAAATAGTCCATATCTAGAAAATTCATAAGATAAATGCTTAAGTTTCTGGTTCTTTTTGACAAGAACATCCATAGAAGTAAACTGACTCATTTTGGGGACTCCACCCCAGTAAAAGGCATCTTATTCTGGCTAGGCAAAGAAGCATTTCCCACTCCCCCTTCAGAGGCCGATAAAAAGAAGTTATGTACTTACCATAATGTTCATTGTTTATAGTCCATCTCACCGTAATTCTTGCTGGATGGGTCCGAAGCCGATATTCGGCTTCGACTCGGCCGATACTAAAGCTCGAGAGCTTTTACTGGCTCGAGGCTAGCCCCTATCCTATAGTGCCTCATGGTAAATCCCCAGATCTATTTTGCTAGAAAGCAATAATACCTATCAGGTAAGAGTAATCTAAGAGCTGTATAAATACAGCAAAAGATTTGAAATATAATCCATTCCAGATGGACAACAAAAAGAACAATGTCAGGCAGCACCAGAATGGTCCAGCAGATCCCCCAGAAACAGGAAGGGGGTTGGAGGGAGGGACGCAAGAATATAGGCGAGATGGACTACAAACATGGATCGTTATGGTAAGTACATAACTTCCTTATGTTATGTAGTCCTATCTCACCATAATTCTTGCTGTCTGGGACAGCGTCCCTAGCACCTTTATCCCGGATGGCTCAAGCGAAGAGACTCTTCAGCACAGTGGACCCAAAGAATGACCTGTCCCTGGAGGCCAAATCCAATTTGTAATGCTTGACAAACGTATGTGGTCTTGCCCAAGTAGCTGCTGCACAAATAGTATCAATTGGAACCAAAAACATAAAAAGACTGGAAAAAGTAGAAAGCACACTGGTGATGCCCAGATAAAATCACCAAAACCTTTATTGAGAATACATAGTAAAAAACTTCACTAAGCGATTTCACCCTGATAGGGCATCTTCAGAGTCAGTCTACATGTTTAATCATAGACTTTAAATATACCTTGTAATTGTCAGTGTAATCAAACATGATTGATTACAATAAATCCATCATCTCAAACTTTAAACGTTAACCATTCGGTTGTCTATTAAACTGCTTTTTGTAACCTTCAAAACTCAACCCTTCCTCAGACAATACACAGTAATATAGCAGAACACAAGGTAATGTTACAAGTGCTAATATGCCTTAGAGAAGCTCAATAGTATTTATAAAAAATGACAGTAAATGAAATGTTAAAAAATCAAATGGATATAACCCCTATATATAATACCTAAAAGAGAAAGGGGAAAAAAAAACATTATTCATTTATGTTAAATGCAGGCTGCCTTGTATTTTAAAATACAGGCTAGAGATAGGGTGTCAGTGATGCCCGGGGCACTACTGGTATCTAACCGTATCTGCCATAGGCATTCCCTAACCTAAAGGATAGTTTTATAATCTCCTCCAAACTCTTTAGTGTAAACCCTATCTATAACAAAAAATAAAAGTTTCTTAAAATTATAACAATTTGTAGTAAGGTTGTATAGTGAATTGGTAGATTTTTTATTTTTGATATCTCGGTAATGTTCTAGGATTCTGTCTCTCAACTTTCTAGTAGTCATGCCGATATAAAATTCTGGACAGGATAAACAAGTAGCCACGTAAATTACCATATTGGTGTTACAATTACAAGAACCCAGGCTCCTCAGTGTCCTCTTAAAGTTCCCCACTGAGACGTAGGGTCCATCGTTGATGTATTTACATGCTTTACAATTGCCACATTTAGCCATCTTAGCAGGTCTTTGACCAAAGGTCATAGGTGTTCTCTCTAAAAGCTCCTTAATATTTAAACCCCTACTGTTTATAAAAAGAGGAGCTTTACCTTGTGTGTCATATAGATCTGCAGGGACTATATTTTCCCATGTCCTTTGAATAATATTTTGACTTCCGTAGCTAGAAAATTATGTTGTAAGACCATTCCAGTTGGAATGTTCTTGTTTCTTTGTATAATGGTCTATGTTACATTGTTCTCTAATGTCCTTTGTGTGTCATCCAGAATGGGAATAAAATCTGTAGCCCTTCTTCTGATGACATCATGTTTAAGCATAGTAAGCATGTCCAGGGGATAACCCCTTTGGACAAACAAATCCCTCAAAACCTCCATTTTTTCTATGAATTTGCTGTCCTCACTGACAATGCGAGAAAACCTAATCATCTGGCCTTTGGCCACGTTCTTCTTGACATAGTGGGGATGACAACTGTCATAATGTAAAAATGAATTATTGTAGGTTTTCTTCCTGTATAAATTGGATTTTATCACTCCATCTTTAATACATAGTCGTAAATCCAAGTAATCAATAGTCTTACTATCAACATTGTGCGTAAATTTCAAAAATGAAGTAGTATTGTTCAAATATTTTATAAATTCCTCCAGTTCATCCTGAGTACCTATCCAGAGGAACAGGATGTCATCCAAGCATCTCAGATAAATAATCATCCTTGATCTATATTCAGATGTCAACACAAACTGTTCCTTCCATTCTGCTAAAACTAAATTGGCATATATGGGGGCACATTTAACGCCCATGGCTACCCCAGTGGATTGTCTGTAGAATTCATCTTCAAACCCAATATAGTTGTTCTCCAGTACAATTCGCATCATGTCCACCAATAGGCCTCTCTTTACCTGATGTATGTCACTATGTTTATCCAAACTCCTACCAAACCAATCTAATCCAATATCATATGGAATCACTGAAAATAGGTTCATAATATCCACAGTTACAAACAGAAATTCCCCTAGATGTGCATCAGTCAAAGTCCTGAGACAGTCCAGACAATGCCAAGAGTCTTTTAGTATACATAGCAAATTGTCCAGAATCTTCTTAGTCGTGATATCTATAAATTATGCTAATGGTTCCGTTTTAGAACCCCTGGCCACAACAATCAGTCTAAATGGCGGATTAACAGTGTTTTTATGAATTTTGGTTATTCCAAATAGGCTAGGCATAACCGGATGTTCCACTTGTAAATATTTATATTCATCTGCATCGATAATTGCTTCACAAAGCATCTCATAAAGTTGCCAATCAATCTTTGTGTAAGCCTTCTGAACATCAAATTTAGAGGCTAGTTCGTATCTGTTGGAATCACGAATAATGCTCTGCATATGCCAAGAGTAGTCAGCATTCGTCATGATGACTACCCCTCCCCCCTTTGTCTGGTTTCATAACCCTGTAATCAGTACTAGACAAAAGTTCTTTTAAGCAAAATGCTTCAGCAGATTTTAAATTTCTATTATCCTCAACTGGCCTTTTGTCAGTCAATCTCCTAATCTGAGTAATGCACAGCCGTTCGAAAGCTAAAATCACAGGGTTATGTGGAGGTATAAACACACTGCTTCTTTTAAGTGTAAATGTTTGCATCTCTCTATTTGTTATTTGTAGCTAAAAAACAACTTTAAGTTCAATTTCCTGGTATACAACTTCAAATTGATAAGCAATTTACTGATGTCATATTTAAAATTAGGGACAAAGGAAAAACCCTTCTTCAATAAACTTAAATGACTGTCCGATATCGCTAAATCAGAGTAGTTGTAAACATGGAAGGATTTGTCCCCAATTATTGAGGGACCCCCACTGGTGTTATTCTCCAAAAATGGGGTCAAGATGGTATCAAGGGAAATGAGGGAGGTGTCAACTGGTATGTCGGTGTTGATAGTTAAGCCATCCACAGTTAAGTGGGTAGGGAAATGAATATCTTATCTCTTGTATGTAATTCATCTGTGATGCCAATTCTTGTTGTTGAAATTGTTCCTCCTCTGTCCCCCACCGCTCCAGTTGTTTCCTGAATGGAACCCTCGTCTCTGAGGTGTCCTCTGGTCCAACTGTTCTAATAAATGGCCCTGATTTCTTAACCTGTCCGAATGTCTCAGTGGGGGTTGATTCTCTAAAAAAACTTCCTCTTCCTCTATATCCGTATGTATCCCTTCAATAACCCCCACATCAGTCTGAGTTGTGTCCCTCCTTATGTCCCTTTCCAGTAGGTTTTCCGTTTTGGTATTAGGTAAAGGATAAGTTCTTTTTTCTTTGTACTCATTAGTGTCCCTAAGAATCTTTTTCTGTTTTCTTTCCATACTGATTTTAACAAATTTGTCAAGGTCAGTTGTAATTCTATCAAATCTGCTTCTGTTGCTTTCAAAAAGTAAATCATTTGTGATACTTTGTTTAAGAATAAGTAATTCACTCTTTAAACCGTTAAGCCTAATTATGTTGTCCTTAATAATTCTCATCAAATCCATTCCTGTTCTATCAAATAATTCCTGCATATTATTATATGCCTCCAAGTCAGCCTCAATCCCCATAGGTATTTTAAATACTCTCAAGCCTCTAGGTACTTGGTTAAATTCAATGGACCGTTCTAAAAATACATTGTCCATCTGGAGTGATTTGTATTTCCTAGATAACTTCACAAATTTGGATAACTGGGAATTAAGTGTCCCAAAATCAATGTTCTGAGACCTAGATGTTTCTCCTAATACAGGGGGTACTAAAAAATTCTCTACATCAAAGGCTGACCTTCCTGGTAAACTATTACCGTCAACCCCTCTCCTAGTGTTGGTGTTCAAATTATTATTGTCCAACCTTGTTGTTACTCCTTTCTACTCTTGGCATATTCACATTCAACTGTCTCTCTGTAGAAGTCCCTGGTGGTGTGTGCATGGTAAAAGTTCAACCTGTGTGTCTGTTAAACTATCATTCTTATCTTTACCTTTAATGGCATGTAATAATGTAATGATTTGTCTAGAAAGTACCAAATACTGAACCATAAGTTGTTCCATTGTAATCGATAAAAAAAGTGTAAAAGAATGTATATATATAATATATATGTGAAAAATATATATCTAAATATATATATATATATATATATATATATATATATATATATATATGTATAAACTTTGAATTGAAAAACAATCCCTGGGCTCAAAACCAAGTGTCAAAGTGCAAAAAACACTGTACAGGTTGCCCTAAAAAATAATGTTCACCTCAACAGTTTTGATAACAAACTCTACCCTATAATTCATGAATAGCATGCAGTAATATTAAAAACGATTAATGTATAAAAATAAAACACAAAAATAAAAACCAAAATAAAAATAATAATGACAGTATTAAGTGTTAATGAAAAAGATATAAAATCTACCAAACAAAAGATAAGCGTCAAAAAATAAAACACAAAAAATAATTGTTGAAAATTACTAATACCCCTTAGGTAGCCCTGGAGTTCATGTGTGTAACCTACAGACTGAAATAACACACTTCATATATGAAAAATTGTTTAACTGTTGTGTCATTTTCTCAAGTTTTTAACAAAAAATGTGTGCATGTGTTTTTCAACATATGTCAAAAAAACTTTGACCAACAGGAAGTAATACAATACCCTTTGTAACAGTGGACTTGTAGCAATACAAATCCAATCAAGCCAATGTACTAATTTCACAAAGCTGAAGGTCTATTCAATTCTAACACATTGTTCACAAAGGCAATAATATTCCAAAACTGGCTATAAACTTACAAACACTAAAGTATCACCTCTAATAAAGGAGTTCAAAGAACAGAACATGTGTAGCTCCAAGTAATATCACAAAAAACAAAAAGTCTGTTAAATAATGCAGCTGTGCCACGCTTTCCCAGTAAAAAAGGGGCCCATCTGTTTCAATAAGTCATAAATGATAATGTTCCCTCGCAGTGCGCAATGACATTAAAAACAACTGCACAAGACTTATTCAGACCCGTTTATAAAGGGAACATATGAAACTTGTCTTGCACCACGGATTTCCACCTGAAGAAATCCGGTGATTCCTACGCCGCACGGTTTCCTTGAACCAGATCTCAAAGTAAGTGCTTGTAATGAAACAAAGACACAGTTGTTCAGTTGGTAAGGCCGATAGAAACCACAAAATTAAGGCTAGAAAATTGAAGTTAAAGTTACCTCTAGCTTTGTAACACTGAGGAGGCAATTGTAAAAACCTCTCTTCAGCTGTTAACCTATGGCCCAAAATCTTTCACATGCTGCTGCTCTTCTATCAAGGAAGTCGACCCTTCCCCTAGCACTATAGCACCGAAAAGACAAATGCAAAAAAAATCTCTCCTTAGCCGTCAACCACCAGGACAGAGTCTGTCTCACACTCGTGCTCTTCTGCCAGGAAGGTTGTCACTTCCTGTAAACAAGAGTAGATCGTAGTGAAGATCAAAAAATTGATACGTGGTTAAACTGATAATATGTGATTAAAGTCCAAAGAAATAATACGTGGTTAAGGTCCAAGAAAACTGTTATAACAGTAAAAAATGTGCCATTCCAATGGAAAATAGAGCTGTTCAGCCAAGGAGTAATCGGTTAACCTTGGTAGCTGTTCAGCTCAAACCAAGGACTAATGTTATCCTCCGAAGCACTTCGTAACGTGGTTATCAACCCAAAAAATTAGGAAATGAAAATACACACGACTTGTGCCTCTCACAATACTATTTTGTCTGAAAAAAAAGTTGAAACAGGACGTCCTCGCTCACCACAATCAATTGTTTAGCAGACAGTGAATAATACCAAATATCCATAAAAACAAAATCTCCACACCAATAGATAAGCACTAAACTGGACCGTAATAGTGCTGTAAGGTTTTAAAAAGAATGGTAATTACCTTGGGCTACACCAGGTGCCAGTTCACATAACTTTTGGCTCCAAAAACATAAAATGACTGGTAAAAGTAGAAAGCACCATGGTGATGCCCAGATAAAATCACCAAAACCTTTATTGAGAATAGATGTGCGCCCATATATGCCAATTTAGTTTTAGCAGAATGGGAGGAACAGTTTGTGTTGACATCTGAATATAGATCAAGGATGATTATTTACCTGAGATTCTTGGATGACATCCTGTTCCTCTGGAAAGGTACTCGGGATGAACTGGAGGAATTTATAAAATATTTGAACAATACTACTTCATTTTTTGAAATTTACACACAATGTTGATAGTAAGACTATAGATTACTTGGATTTACGACTATATATTAAAGATGGAGTGATACAAGCCAATTTATACAGGAAGAAAACCTACAGTAATTCATTTTTACATTGACAGTTGTCATCCCCACTATGTCAAGAAGAACGTGGCCAAAGGCCAGATGATTAGGTTGTCTCGCAATGTCATTGAGGACAGCAAATTCATAGAAGAATTGGAGGTTTTGAGGGATGTGTTTGTCCAAAGGGGTTATCCCCTGGACATGCTTACTATGCTTAAACATGGTGTCATCAGAAGAAGGGTACAGATTTTATTCCCATTTTGGATGACACACAAAGGACATTAGAGAACAATAAAACAAAGACCATTATACAAAGAAACAAGAACATTCCAACTGGAATGGTCTTGCAACATAATTTTCTAGCTTCAGAAGTCAAAAATATTATTCAAAGGGCATGGGAAAATATAGTCCCTGCAGACCTACATGACATACTAGGTAAAGCTCCTCTTTTTATACACAGTAGGGGTTTAAATATTAAGGAGCTTTTAGAGAGAACACCTATGACCTTTGGTCAAAGACCTGCTAAGATGGCTAAATGTGGCAATTGTAAAGCATGCAAATACATCAACAATGGACCCTACGTCTCAGTGGGGTACTCTAAGAGGACACTGAGGAGCCCCGGTTATTGTAATTGTAACACCAATATGGTAATTTACATGGCTACTTGTTTATCATGTCCAGCATTTTATATAGGCATGACTACTAGAAAGTTGAGACAAAGAATCCTAGAACATTTCCGAGATATCAAAAATAAAAAAAATCTACCAATTCACTATACAACCATACTACAAATTGTTATAATTTTAAGAAATTTTTATTTTTTGTTATAGATAGGCTTTACACTAAAGAGTTTGGGGGAGATTATAAAACTATCCTAGAGGTTAGGGAATGCCTATGGCAGATACGATTAGATGCCAGCAGTGCCCCGGGCATCAATGACACCCTATCTCTAGCCTGTATTTTAAAATACAAGGCAGCCTGTATTTAACATAAATGAATAATGTTTTTTTTTCCCCTTTCACTTTTGGGTATTATATAAAGGGGTTATATCCATTTGATTTTTTTAACATTTCATTTACTGTCATTTTTTATAAATACTACTGAGCTTCTGTAAGGCATATTAGCACTTGTAACATTACCTTGTGTTCTGCTATATTACTGTGTGTTGTGTGAGGAAGGGTTGAGTTTTGAGGGTTACAAAAAGCAGTTTAATAGACAACCAAATGGTTAGCGTTAAAAGGTTTGAGATGATGGATTTATTGTAATCAATCATGTTTCATTACACTGACAATTACAAGGTGTATTTAAAGTCTATGATTAAACATGTAGACTGACTCTGAAGAAGCCCTATCAGGGTGAAAGCGGTTAGTGAGTGATGTTTTTTACTATGTATTCTCAATAAAGGTTTTGGTGATTTTATCTGGGCATCACCAGTGTGCTTTCAACTTTTACCAGTATCAATTGGAAGCCTAGATCTAAAGGCACATGAAGTAGCTACAGCCCTAGTAGAGTGACCTTTAAGTTTGACAGGTAATTGTCTACCAGCTTGTTGATAAGCAAAGGATATGCAATCTGAAAGCCATTTTGAAAGAGTAATCTTAGAAATAGGCAAGCCTTTCCTTTTGTCAGAAAAGGAAACAAAATGTTGATCAGATTTCCTGAATTCTTTCGTCCTGTGTATTATAAAACCTGAGCATTATGTGAACCTCTAGCTGGTGTAGTCTACACTCTATTTATCAGAGTGGTTTGGAAAGAACACAGGTAGCTCAATGGTGATATTCAGATTGTGCTCTGAGCATAAGGGTTTGTCCTGAGACAGAGAGACTATCCTTGTGAAAGACAATGTAAGGAGGTTGAATAGTTAGAGCTTGTAGTTTTGAAACTCTTCTAGCAGATGTTATGGCTACCAAGAATGTTTTCCATGACAACAATTTTAGGTCTGATGACGAGGATGGCTCAGAGGGTGCAGACATCAAAGATGAGAGGACTAAATTTAAGTCCCAGGTTGTTGTATTGGGGGCCTGAGAAGAACATTTAAAAAGGTTTTACACAAGGAGTGCTGCATGACTGGATTTCCCATGAAACCAAAGTGGAAATTGGAAGTAGCAGCTAATTGAACTCTAACTGTAGCAACTGCTGCTCCTTCATGAAAAATTTTTGCTAGGAAGGATAAAATGGATTCTAAAGGAGCTATATATGGATCTAAGCCCAGATTCGTAACCCAAAGGGAAAACCTTTTCCATTTGCTGGAATATAGTTTCTGAGTGGAAGGTTTACGGGATGAAATTAGAATGACCGCAGGGGATAGAGGAATACACCTGGCTATTCGTGGAACTGGAGCAGCCATGCTGTCAATTTCAGAGTGTGGAATGAGGGGTGGAACTGCCCCGATTGATGAATCAGGAGATCTGGAGATGGGTCCAGAATCCATGGTTCCTCCAAGAAGTAGGGCAACAGGAAGGGAAACCAAACTTGTTGAGGCCAGTAAGGAACAATGAGGATCAAGGAACTCCTCAACTGTCTTGCTTTCTGTATTACTTTGGGGATGAGTGGGAAAGGAGTCCTGGGGGGGCCAATCGTGAACTAGAGCATCCGTGGGTGACATCCCCGGATGGGGAATGAGGGCAAAGTAGCTGCTGCATTTGGTGTTCAGGTGAGTGGCAAATAGATTGCAGCAAGGTTGGCCCCATCTGTGAAAGATCTCTTTTGCAACCACTGGATTCAGGGACCACTCGTGAGGCATCAGAATTGCTCGGCTGAGTTTGTCTGCTATTACACTGGATTTCCCCAGGATATGCATTGCCATAAGGAAGCGTTGAGTATCAATTGCCCATTTCCAAACTCTTAAGGCCTCTCAGCAAAGCGGGTAAGACTTGGTTCCCCCTTGCTTGTTTATGTGCCACACGGCAGACATGTTGTCTGACTGAATCGCAATCGTCTCGGTGGGAAGGGAGCTGTGAAGTGCTTGCAATGCATACAGCACCACTCTCATCTCCAGAACACTGATGTGCTTGTGGTTCTTGTGGTTCTGCCAAGTACCTTGGACTATCATTCCCAGATAATGCCCCCCCCCCAATCTGGGAAGTGTCCATGGTCAAAACTTTTTCTCTTGGGGAGGAACAAGTGGACGACCTAGGAAAAGTTGTTTTGTGTGTAACCACCATGTTCCATCCTTTCTGCATGCATTTATCAATATCTGGTGAGACAATGGAAGGTCTTGCATTGACCATTGTGCAAATAGCAGCCAGTGGAGAATCCTCATGTGTAGGCAAGCAAGAGGAACTAATAGGATGACAGATGCCATAGTCCCTAGGACTTGAAGGACTACTCTGGCCTGAACTCTGTTTGTTTACCAAGGATCTGACCTGACTGCATAGAGATTCCACTCTTTCCTGTGTTAGCCTTACTGACATGGTGGCTGTGTCTATTTCTGAGCCTAAATATACAATGTGCTGCGAGGGAGATAAGACCGACTTTTGCAAGTTGACAGTTATGCCTAGACTGACGCACAAGGATAGAGTCTAGTCCCTGGTCCTTATGAGTTGATGTTTGGTGGTAGCAGTGAGGAGCTAGTCATCTAGGTACGGAAACACCTGGAATCCATGACATCTCAGGTGAGCCGTTACCACTGCCATGCATTTGGTAAACACTCTGGTGGCTGTAGTGATGCCAAAGAGCAGTGTTCTGAACTGAAAATGACTGGCTCCCACCCGGAAGCGCAAGTGTCTCCTGGAGCGCATGTCCATTTTGATGTGGTAGTACGCATCCTGGAGATCAATTCAGCACATCCAGTTCTCTTTCTCGATAAAGGGAAATATCAACTGCAGAGTGACCATTTGGAACTTCGATTTCCTTACATGCTTGTTGAGCCTGCTGAGATCTAGAATTGATCTGCAGTCCTCTGTCTTTTTTGGAACTAAAAAGAAAAGCGAGCAAGCTCCGGATCCCAATTCCTCTGCGGGGACTTCTTGGATGACTCTCTTTTGCAGCAATGAGATGACCTCTGATGTTGCATGATCTAGCTGGATGGGTGGTACGTCTGGTAGAGACCAGTTTGTTGGGGACTCGGAAATAAAGGGAATGAGATAACCTCTGGATATTATTGTGTGTACCCAATGATCTTGAGTGATAGTTAGCCAGGCGCTTGGGTACAGCGATATACGACCCCCGACTGCCTCCAGACATGGACAGTCGGGGCAACCCTTCAGGTTCGACGGAAGGGATGATCGTAAAAAGCTTCTCTGTCTCCCTTATGTTGCGGACCTCCTCTGCCGCGAGGGCAGTGTCTTCCATTGTATCCTCCCCTCTCCCTCTGGGGAATGGGTTGACCTTGTGCTTGAGGGGAAACCTTTTTGGGATTTGCGGAACCACATTTTCCCTGCTGTATTACCCTGTGGATAGGGTGTGGATGGGAGAGAGAAACGAACTCCGATGGCAGATAAGGTTTTCCATTCCTGCTCGCACCTAGTCAAAGTCTCTTTCACTTGGGGTCCAAAAAGAGATGAACCATCAAAGGGAACATTAGTGAAGGAAGACTTGAAGGATTCCGTAAAATTACAAAGGTGCATCCACAAATGTCTCGAGGGATATTCCTGCTGCGGCTGCCCTACTCGCTCCATCTGCCGCATATGAGATCAGCCTCATGGACGAGTTAGCTATGGAAGTAAGGGTAGAGAGCTGCGTAGAAACCTTATCCAAGAAACCTGGAGCTACTGATCCCTGGAGCGTATCTCCTAACTCTTTCAGGAGATCCCTCTGAAGACGAGTAAAATGAGTCAAGTAATTCAGCGATCATCGTGTAAATGCCGCTGAAGAAAAAGTATGCTTCCCCTACCTATCCATTGTCCTGGACTCCTTGTTAGGAGGATGGATATTAGAAA
>NC_056747.1:252223684-252321467 GCF_019279795.1 Protopterus annectens
GTCGGACAAGGGCATAGCAGCATAACTTGTGATTGGGTGGCAAAGACAAACGCATTCTACTAGGCTTACCAATGCCCTAGGGCAAATAGCCTAGTATGAACCTATGAACTGTTCATTCTCAACTGTTCGAGCTCATTACAGAGTAAAGGGAGCCTCTCAGTTAGAATTTGCCCTCCAGCATGTCCATGTATGTTCTATTCAGTCACTTACCGCTTGCTCAGAGGTGACCTTTGCCCAACATACAAGGCCATGTCAAACCCAGATTTGATGAATATGCTTCACCTAAACAAATCTAGATCCATCAGAGCCACAAGGGCAGGAGACTTAAACCTCGACACGGCTATTAATAGGACATGCTGGAGGGATAGATTCATCACCCAAAGACTCTATGCTGTGGAACAAAATCACGGTATATGTGAGGCAGAGCACTCGCTGGCCTTGTTCAAGAGAAATCTTGACCAATGGATGGGAGATCGCAGATATACCCCAGGGATTACCTCAGTGTCACTGCTCGACAGAGGCACAGCAAAATAATGGGTATGGTTCCCCATACTAAAGGGGTGGCATAAGCCACAAACGATGGGCTAGGCTTGTAAATGCCCCTCGGGCAGATAGCCTAGTATGAACCTATGAACATGTGTGTACTGCTATAGTACTTCTGCCATATGTTGCATGTGTGTGTGTTGTGGGGATGCACAGGTAATGGCCAGATACGCCTGCACAGGTGACACGTGTGACACATTCTGGGTGTTCATCCATACATACTGGATGTGTGCTGCCATCCAACCCTGTGATGTGGACACACATTACTCAGCCTGGATATACATATCTGAACAACACCACAAGCACAATACACTACCTTGCTATGTATGCATGTTATTACACAGTTATTCAGTAGTTATGACAGTGATGCTATCCATGCAGCCCACTGGGCCAGTGGAAGCCACAACACACACCGCCAGAACCTTTGCATATGCTTACCACAGACATCCCACATACTGCATGTACTGTGCACACAGTTATCTAACCCAGAACAACTGCACACCACTTAATAATCCTGTCCAGTGGACTACAGATACAGGCATATTGTATAACAATAGTAGGAGGCTACTGCAGCACAGGGCAGATTCACATGACGGGAAGGCATCTGTTGTCTGCAGTGTTAAGATGCTTCACATTCACCAAATGCACAGATATTGCCAACAATGTTGCAGACAGTTTAGGTGCAGGTACCCCCCCATTGTCCTACACACGTGTTATTAGTTATCCCAGATGACTGTAACCTCCCTATCCTCTCACATGTCCAGGTGAGAGCCACCCTCATCATTGCAGAACACATATCATCACTGTTACGAATGGAATCCCTGGATGTGTGCTACATTCACCCCTGGAGGACATAGCACCACATGACAGACTGATATTAATCCCTGGCCATACTACAGGATATGTACCTGAACAGTGCCATACATACACAGTGGTCCCACACCAATGAGGAGGAACCTCTACTGACCCTGGGAACTACTGCATCATATGCACAACTGGCCTTGTGTTCTAAGCTATGGAAGTGTTAGTTATGGCCCACATGTACAACAATATTACATATGTTTATATTTCATGACTATCTAATCTCATGGACATACCTATAGATAGTGAACTATGATACATTTGGAGGTGTCACAGTATACACAGGATTAACCTGCTACTTTGCATTACCTGTGTTTGTGGCAGCTTTTGGTGTGTCACTCGTGCTCCTTGAATTTTGCTGCTGTTGCTGCTGCTGCTGCTGTTTTGCTGCTGGCTGTCTGTATATTTTGTCTTCTCTCTCTGTCTCTCTCTCTCTCTCTCATTAGGTTTGTGCAATGACTGTATTGCATGAGTGGAGTGTGGGTACTGAATACTTTTGTAGGTATCTGCATAGGTCCATGTGATGGCCTCTGCACCAATTGTAAGGCAGCATTTGCTAATTGCAAGCAGCTGGGTGTGTACTGATTGCATGTCTCACTGTGATTTCAGGACACTGCTATAAAAGGGTATGTGAGATAGGCGTTGCCCTTTCAGATTGTAGGGCGTGGACCATGCTGGTATGCTGTTGACAGTGTTCTGTGAGTGTGAAGGTTAGTACATCTCCCATGCTTCATGCTGTGTTGTAGATTCAGGTTGCTGCATTTATCTTGCCTGTTCCCTGTAGTGAGTGTGTATGCATACTGACACCTACAACTATATGTCATATGTATTGCTATATAAATATATATATATCTGTGTACATATACATACTTTCATATATGTACATTAGCTGACATTATTGGGTACAAGCTAACAATTAGCAGGGCTGTTTCCGTTAACACTACTCTAGTATGGGAATCCAGTAATTGGGACTATAAAAGTCTGCCTGACATGCTTTGGGTAGTAGACATACTATATTGCCTTTATCTTCATTCCTACTATTACATGTTCCACTTGTTTAGCACTATATTCCTGTATGAGAGTCATGGCTTAGTGGTAGGTCATACAGACTAGTGTTACAATGGTCTTGTGGTAGGGCCTACTAGTATGCTCATATTCTGCTTTTGAGTTGAGTATAGGGCCTATCAATCACAGTGCTGGAGGCACCTTTAAGCAGTTAAAGGGCTTAGTAGGTCTCACAGGAGCCAGGCTGTGTTGCAGATTCTGGTTGCTGCATATATCTTCACTGTTTCCTGTAGTGAGTGTGTATGGCTACTGAGACCTACAACTATATTTCATATGTATTAATATATATTTATATATATGTATGTGTAGATATACATACCTTCACATATGTACATTACCTTACATTATTATGTACAAGCTAACAGGTAGCAGTGCTGTTTCTGCTCACACTGAACTAGTATGGGAATCCAGTAATTTGGCCATTAAAACTCTACCAAACATGCTTTGGATAGTACATCTCCTATATTGCCTTTATACTGATTCCTACTATTACATGTTATATTTATTTTAGCAGTGTGTTCTTCCAAAGCAGGCATGGCTTAGTGGTATGTCAAACAGACTAATGTTACCTAGGTCCTGGTTTTGAGACTGACAGTGGGAATTTTTTACTTTGCAAACTTTCCAACTGAGTACAGGACCTGTCAATCAAAGTGCTGAGGCCACCTGTAAGCAGTTAGAAGGGTAAGTAGGTCACACAGGGGTCAGGCTGTGTTACAGATTCAGGTTGCAGCAATTATGTTAACTTTTTCCTGTAGTGAGTGTGTATGGCTACTGAGACCTACGATTATATTTCATATGTATTAATATATATTTATATATATGTATGTGTAGATATACATACCTTCACATATGTACATTACCTTACATTATTATGTACAAGCTAAGAGGTAGCAGTGCTGTTTCTGTTCACACTGAACTAGTATGGGAATCCAGTAATTTGGCCATTACAACTCTACCTGACATGCTTTGGATAGTACATCTCCTATATTGCCTTTATACTGATTCCTACTATTACATGTTATATTTATTTTAGCAGTGTGTTCTTGTAAAGCAGGCATGGCTTAGTGGTAGGTCATACAGACTAATGTTACCAAGGTCCTGGGTTCGAGACTGACAGTGGGAATTTATTTTTCTTAGCAAACTTTCCAACTGTGTACAGGACCTGTCAATCAAAGTGCCATAAAGGCACTTTTAAGCACTAAACCAGGTCTGCGCTCGTTTGCTGAGCTCACGCATGCACTGGCGGTGAGCTCCGCTAACACAAGCGCACACCCGTGCTATTTTCTTTGAAAGAAAAGAAAAAGGGGTGACAGGAAAGTGGTGAAAAGGGGTCACAAAGAGGGTAAGAGAGTAGGGAAAGAAGCGTGGGATTTGCAGGAAGGGTGTAGGTAAGGCCCATAGATGCCCATGTCTTTTGCAGCAACAGCTGTATATTTCTATGTATTTTGGTGAGACATTTGAAACCTTCCACCTCTGAGAGAGGTGTCAGGACAACATTAATATTTGTTGTACAGCCAATTGTAATTAACAGTTTAGATGTCCAGCGGACATGTGTGCGACATGGACAGCTATGTATGGGGCGTAATTTTTGTGGGACAGAGTGCCCTTTTTTTTTTACAGGTGAGAGTGGTATGATAGGTGAAGGAAGTCGGTAAAGCTGGGAGGTAGGTTGGGTAGGTTAACAGACAAGACAGACAAGACGATACAGGGACGGTGTATGACACACGTGGGGGGGTTACACAATTGACGGGGACGGAGGTTGGGATATCCGAGATGCACGAGCCCACAGATGGCAACAGTGGAACTGATATCCCCACCCATAGGCAGTTGCCACTGTTCCTTCACAGCCCAGGACGGGCTGTGCTGGGGCTGTGGGGCGGGCAACGGCCGGGGCCGTTAGCTGTGCCACACGAGCCTCAAGCTGGCGTGGGGTCCAAGAACAGTGTCTTGGATCTCCCTACGCACCACAGACCGGACACCGCGGAGGGTGAGTGGACAAACCCCTCCGGCCACACTTGCAGAGGGGGGACGGGCCCCATCCCCTGCAGCGCTTCCACCCGAAGGTGGCACAGGGCCACCGGAGGGTCCGCCTGGGCACTAGTGCCAGGTGCAGTCGCCAGCTGAGGTGGGAGAGGTGGGTCCGCTGGGACCTGCCTTCCCAAGCGTTCTAGGTTTGTGAGTAGTTATGTTAGTTTGGGTTAGTGGCATTTTATTCCATTCAGATTAGTTGTAACAGCATGCATTGGTATTCCCATCAAACAAACACCCAGATATGAACACCATTGAACAAGGACATATCAATATCACATGCATTATTTGAACAGCAAAACACAGTCAAACGACATGCAGGGTTGATTAATGGCAACAGGCCATCAGATTTGCAGGTATGAACAGGGCACATGCACGAACAGACATGCATATATGTTTGAAACGGACAAATGTCCATGATTAATGAAATGTTCACATACCATTATTTAGTGGATGTTGTTATATGGAATTATAGGGTTGGGTGGGGATAGAAAGTGATGACACATTCATATGTTACACATTGATTCACATTTATCATAGGTACACAATTAAGTTGAGGCTGATGTTTCAAAATAATCTTTATTTGACTGTCATGCTACACCTGTTACACATACATCACTATCCTACTTATTTTGAATTTGATCAGATACATCATCCTGCTACACTTTGATGACAGGACAGGGGACAACTATGGCTGTTTAGTCTGTCAGATAATCATTCATTCTATCTGCAAATTGTTTACTGTTATCACCATATACAGATTTTGAGCTAGACATTCAGATTCAGACACACTGAAATCAGTTTGGGATGTTAATTTGTACTTCCCACATGCATTTAGTTCTGTAAAACACACTGAGGCTTATATATTCAGGGGTTATTACTACTTTATTTATTCATACATGAGCCTTTCTGTCACTCTCAGACATTCTGCAACTTCACAGTTCAGGTTGGTACTTCTAGGCTTTGTTCACATATTAGACCTGTGGTGATTCAAACACTTTCCAACAGCCTCACTTCTGTCATGATTCAGCATTTGAACAGGGGATATATCTCACATGTGACTACCTCAGATTCTGAAGCTGTACTCTTGAGACTACTGCAGGTTACAGTATATTTAATTAATGATGGGACATCTGTATTACAGCACTGTTTAATTCTATCAATTATATTTCCAGTTACACTTGCATACTGATGAACTTGTTGCAGCCATACCTGCAGGCTTTCAATTCCTGCTTGCACATTATATTACTTTTAATCAATACACTGCACTGTTCTGATACATGGTACATAATAATATTTATTTACAAGTACTGGGTGGGGTTACTAACCTGCATGGTGGCACAGCCGCACCAGCCTTCTGGCGTGCATCTCACGATTCGCAGAGCGGACACCTGCAGCTGTAATACAAAGGGAATAATATTGGACTACACATCTCCATGGTATCAGCTGGTTGAAATCCTTACATACATGGGTAAAATGTGACTTACTCAGTAGTGGGGCGTTGGGCATTTGCCGGGCCTCCTGGATCCAACGGTTCAATTGGTCCTGCTTGCGTCTCTTCAGGTCCGCATGGTGGTGACGGACATGCTCACCAGTGCGTGGAATGCCAGTAGCACTGGTCAGATCACGAGCCAACTGGTCCCACGCCTCTGCCCTATATACTCCCCATGAGACCTGGCCCTGCATGAGTTGGGCCTCGTGATTATGGACAAGGAGCCAGACCATGTATCTGGACTCCTCAACGCCCCAACGCTGTGCTCGAAAGCAACGTCCCTCACCTACTCCACTCATGCTGACTGCAAGTCTGTTCTACAATCAGTTATGCTGTGTATTCCCACCTATGGGGCTTATATATGCCGCTTTTCCCGCACATTTCTCTGATTGGCCGTTTTGGAATTGTATCTACTTCACTGAAAATGCTTTCTCATGCTCCATTCTGGGTTTTATCCCATATATATGCTATTTCTGCATTTCTAGGTATTGCTGTCATGGCTTGTTGGTTTAGTTCCTTGTCTGTAGTGCATGGTATCCTGGGTTTGAATCTGGCAACTGATTTTTGCTTTTCCTGACAGAAATGAGTTGAGGACCTGTCAATCAAACATGCCAAAAGCACTTTTAAGCACTTTAAACCTGTTCTGCACTCGTTTGCGCGGAGGTAACGCATGCGCACTGGCAGTTAGCCTGTGGGAGCGGCGCGCAAACGGTGTGCGCTGGAATAAATCTTAATTGGCAAGTGACACACATGTTCAGCTAATTGCACACAGTTTCAGCCTGTTTACCTGCTGCTTGGCAACGGGCACGCAGTTTGCAGCTTTTTAAACACTACTCAGCTACGGGCACTCTGTCTCACGGCAGCTTAGCTATCAGTACATTTCTGACTATTTTTCTTCTTATGTTACTTCAAAATGCTCTATTTCATTCCATTTTACAAAAGGGAATACATTTACATTTGTACAATACTGTCAGGGGGCTTTTTAGTGCTTATTTAAAAAAAAAAAAAAGGTTGTTGTAGGGGCTTGAACCCTGCCTGCCTACTCTTAGGGCGGCTACTCTACCGCTAAGCTATTATTTCTTGGCTTACTTTGCATATTTAGCTCTTATATCCTTTTCCACTGACTACTAACTGTGATTGCGCTAGTAGCACACCCGCGCACACAGTAGCAAACATTTACGGGGTTTAACAAAAAAAAAAGCTTTTAATTTAATTTTATGACATCTCTTCACTTTATACACTGATGGCCAGTCGGGGCATGTGTTGTATAGTGTGTTTATTCACATTTACATGGCCTTTCTCATGGCTGTTTACTTTCAGCCATTCTAGTCTTCCGGGGGCGTGTCCACTTGCAGAGCTTAGCCTACAGACACGCCCCCTACTCTCTTACACGGACCGTGTAAGAGTTACTAGTGTGATTCAGCATGCCTCATGCACCTCATGCATATGCATGACATGCTGACATCACACAGTTTAACTGCAGCCTCCGTGTAAGAGTTATAACTCTTACACGGAGGCTTCCTGAATCTGGCCCTAAGTAAATAAAATCTTATCTTTTGATCAGGCTTCACTATCTTCAAGTAAGTTCTGCTTGATGCTGTTATTCATTTTAACCTAAACTGAAAATTTAGTTTGTTAGAAGCCATCCTTAGTCAGAATTTGTGCATTGCATCTTCTCTGTTCAGCCATTTCCAACACTAAATGGCCCTTTAGCAAACTTGCACACTGCTAAAGATATAAATAACTGTTGTTATGCAGCAAGTTTTTTCATCACCAAACAGTGTAATAGAAAGTTTGTATAAACATAAGGTCAGAAACATTATCATCTAGATTCAGAGCCTTTCATTTCCTGTGCTGCTTCCTTATATCAGAACAACAGTTGTCACAAAAAGAGGACCAGGCATACAGAAAATGAACAATCCCTTGCCTTTCTGATTGAAAGAGTTGCGAGAAATTACAGGCTAGAACCATGTAGAACCCCCGGTTTATACTTTCTCTCCTTTTGCTCATTATAGAGTTGTTGTGGCAGGATATTTAGCTGTCATTACAGCCTTGGGCTTATCTTTCCTTTCCTTTTGCTCTTCACATACTGCTTGACTAGTTTGGACTCTTGCTCCTCTCGAACAGTCTTTCCATCGTTATGTTTAGAGTTTGGCGATAGCTGAACTTACTCTTAGCGCAATAGTGGTAGATGTTCATCATGTTTCACTGTTGCAGTCCTAACCAATGGGTTATCTGGCTCTCGGTAGCCCTTGATCGGCCAGAATACCAAAGGTAAGTAAAAATGACATCTGTTGTAAAGGACGTCAGGGCAGAAGCATTTCTTGCATGAGTGCCAGTCGGCAGTTTACCTTGTGTGTTTCCAACTACGAAGTAAAAGTCAACTACAGCTAAGTAACCCATTAGGGATCCTCTTTTCTTGCCTTACCAAATGTCAGAAAAAGTTAATTGTCTTACCTGTGGAAAGCAGATTCCCCATAAAGATTTTTATTCTTATTGTATTATTTGTTTAGGCCTTGACCACGATGTTCCTAATTATAATCTTTGTGCTTCCTTTAATCCGCGTACTATTCGTCGTCGGGCTAAGCTTTTAGCTAAGTATTTTGGAGTTTGGCGGTATGGCGTCCGCTGGTCTTCAGGCTTCGGATATCCCCAAGAAGAGTAAGGATAAGGACCACGACAGGCTTCCGAAGGTCAAGTTCTCAGATGATGTTAGGTTGGTTGGCAGTCATGCGGTAGCCAGTGAGGTGCCTTTGCAGCCCCCCTGCAGCCCGCAGAATTTCAACAGCAGGCCTCTGTTGAGACCATTTCTGAGGTCCCTAGGCCTTCGGCGTCCATTTTGCCTTCTGACCTTCCACCTCTTGCCTCTTCAGCTGGATCCAGAGCTGCGAAGCTGAATCTGGTGTCAGAGACCTCAGTTCTTCATTCAGACAGCAAGCTCATACTGTGTCTGCAACTTCAGCAGTTGCCAGGCCTCCCGAGTCCTTTAGACTTGCAGGTAAATCTTCCAGTCGTAAGCCTGTGAAGAAGCAGGCTCCAGTTTCCTCTTGTTCCCCTCATTCTCAAATGGTTGAAATGGCTGATGACCTTTTGACTCTTATTAGGGGTTTACAGCCTCCTCCTTCAAAAAGATGTTGGGATGTCTCTCCTGAAGCTTTGTCCGTTTCAGGTTCGGAAACTTCTAGTATTTCTGTGGATGAAGAAGTTTCTCAAGCTTTCTCTCCTTTCGAGGATTCAGATGCAGAGGAGTCCATCCCTTCTGCTTCTCCTCCAGAAGATTTCACTTTTGGTGATGCTTTAAATACTCTCAGGGAACATTTTAAATGGTAAAGTCAGGATTACCCCCTTTCTAAGAAAAGGATTGGGGAGTTTTTGGATTTGCCTCAGCATAAGTCTTTGGTTATTCCTCCTGTGTTGGAAGTGGTTGATGATGTTTTTCTGGAAAATTCCTCTACTCCAAATTCAGTTCCTCCTGCTCCCAGGAAACCTGACTGGTACTATAGAGTTCCTGATTCTCATTTGTTTTTTTTTTCAGGAATCTGTTGGCTGATCCAGAGGTTATTTTTCAAGGCCCTAAAGGAGTTAAAGCCACTGTTATTAAAAATCTTGTTCCTTCTGACAGGGAATCCAGGAACCTAGATAGGTGGGGTAAAAAGGTTTATACCTCTGCCACTCTTGCCATTAGGTCTACTAATTGTCTTTCATATGCTGAAGTACCAGCAGCACACCTTGGAAGCTATTAAATCTAGGATAGCAGGTGTGCCTCAGTTGGCAGATAGTAAGGATATGCAGGATTTGCTGAATTCTACCAGTCTAGTCAATAAACATTCTTTACATTGTGGCTTTGACATTCTAGAAGCCTCCTGTAGGGCTACAGCTACTGGCTCTGTTATTAGAATGCACTCTTGGCTCAGGGAGCAGCACCTACCAGAGCCTGTTAAGGCTAAGCTTTTAGATATACCTTTGCATAAGGACAGTCTTTTTAGCAGCAAAGTTGAGGAAGTGCTTAAGAAGATGGAAGACCAGGCCCAGTCTATGCAGACAGTTAGACTTTCTGCAAGTTCAGCCTCCTCGCTTTAGAAGGAATTACCCTTCTAAGAGTTGGACGTTCCCTGATACTAGCAGACATAGCCGTCCTAGGACTAGACGTTACAAATCTTCTAGGGGCAGGGGGCTACCCCTCAAAGGTCTAAGCGTTGGCAGGCTTCCCTTTCCAAGGCAGGAAGTTCTAAACCTGCATTTCAATCTAAACATGCTCAATGACTCTGTCCAACTTCTGTCTGTTCTTGCCTGCCCAGAGAGTCCTTTAGGGGGAAGGTTGGCCCTGTTTGTAAATGTTTGGGCCACCATCACCGATGACAAATGGGTACTCAGAACTGTATCCCTAGGGCACAACTTTTCTTTCCACACCTCTCCAGTACCCAAAGGATTCCTGGACGCGCTGCCAAACCAAAGGGCAGAAGTAGAAAAGCACATTTTGTCTCTGTTAGATCTGGGAACAATAGAATCAGTTCCTGCTCAGCAGGTAGGCCAGGGATTCTATTCCAGACTTTTCCTAGTTCCAAAAAAAGAAGGCACCTGGTGTCCTATCCTGGATCTATCCATCCTGAACACTTTCTTGATAATTCCAAAGTTCAAAATGCTCACTCTGCATCAGTCACTGCCATTGTTAGAAAAGGATTCCTGGCTGGTAACATTGGATCTCAAAGAAGCTTATGTGCACATCCCTATCAGGGAAAGTTGCAGGCAATACCTATGGTTCAGGGTGGGCAAGCAGCATTATCTGTTCTCTACACTGCCCTTTGTCTAATCTACTGCTTCCAGAGTTTTCGCAAAGTGCCTGGCTCCAGTCATTGCTTTTTGCACGCAAAAGAAAATTCAGATTTATCCATACTTGAACGGCTGTCTACTTCAAGCAAATTCTCAGGAACAGATGCTAAAGGATATAGAATTTGTAAAGACTCTACTCTCTTCCCTGGGTTACACACTCAATGTGGACAAATCGAAAATGGTGCCATGCAAAGAGATTACATTCCTGGGAACGAGTCTGAATACAACCGCCCAGATGATATATCTCACCCAGGAGAAGCAGAGAACTCTTTCAATTTACTTCAAGGATTTGGCAAGCCTGTCCCAGCTCCCTGCAAGGAAATACCTGCAAGCTCTCGGATTCATGGCCTCTTGCATTCTCATGATTCCATATGCAAAACTGCATCTGAGGAAATTACAGTGGTACCTCAAGAACACTTGGTGTCAACACACACAGGACCTGGATGTGATAATTCCTCTGCTTCCTTGTCTGCAGACAGAGTTTCTTTGGTGGGCAATAGCTTGTCTACAGAACAAAGGCATGCCTTTTAGCCCACCCCCAGCCACTCAAGTTCTTAACACAGACGCATCGGACTATGCCTGGAGAGCTCACCTGGATGGCAGATACATACAGGGAAGTTGGAGTGCCCAGCAGATGCACCTGCACATAAATTTAAAGGAGTTGATGGCAGTCCAGCAGGCTTTACTAGCTTTCAAGCATCTTCTTTCTCCAAGGACCATTCTTGTCAGGACAGACAACACTACAGCTATGTGGTACATCAACAAGCAGGGAAAGACTCATTCTTACCTCCTGTGCAGACCGAGCATGACTCTTTGGTCCATAGCAGCATCCCTGGGTCTGCATCTCCTAGCTCAAATTATTCCAGGAAGACTCAGTGTTTTGGCAGACCAGTTGAGCAGACAGACCCTGGATCCTCACAAGTGGCAGCTGAACAGAGCAGTTTTTTACAGCATCATTCATGGTTAGGGCACTCCTCAAGTTGATCTCTTCTCTCCAGACAACCATATTCTGCCTCTTTTGCACCAGGCAGCATCACAGCAGAGCCTGGAGAGTGGATGCTCTGTCCTTCCCTTGGACGCTGCTGTCTGTTTATGCCTTCCCTCCTCTTCCCAGAGTATTATTGAAGATCAGGGACGAATGAACATGGACTGTTCTCATATCTCCGAACTGGCCCCGGCAGCATTGGAAAAGACTGCTTCGCAGTCTCTCCCAGTTTCCTCCTTGACATCTTCCTCTGAGGCCAGATCTTTTGGTTCAGGAAGGGGGGAAACATTCTACATCCTCATCTTCAGTCTCTCCATTTGGCAGCTTGGCTCATTGTATGACTCCATCCTACTCTTCTTTCCTGTCCCAGCAGGTGGTTGACGTGTTGAAGGAGGCAGAAGGCCTAGCATTAGGAAGTCTTATGCTGGCAAATGGGAAAGATGCTCTCTTTGGATGCAGGCTAGAGGGGAATCTTCTTGTCAGCCTACCCTTCCTCTGATCCTGGAATTACCTGGCTGATTTGCTTCAGGGTGGTGTTTTTTTCCTTTATCAATATCCATGCTTCAGCCATTTCTGCTCATTGTTTTTTTGAACAACCCATTTTCTCTCATCCTCTGAAAATGTTTCTCAGAGGTGCTTGCAACTTAAAACCACCCAGAAGGGCGCCTACTCAAGCCTGGGATCTTAATTTTGTTATAGAGAAACTCACTCTTCCTCCTTTTGAGCGAGCTGGCACTGCAGATTTCAAGTTTCTCTCGTGGAAGACTGCCTTCCTCTTGGCTATAACTTCAGCAAGGAAGGTTTTGGAGCTGCAGGCTTTGGCTGTGGAGCTTTTTCTTATTTTCCATGCAGATAGGGTCTCTGAGAACCAACCCCTCCTTTATGCCTAAGGTGGTTTCTAGCCTGACTCTTAATCAGTCCATACACCTGCCTACCTTTTTTCCTAATCCTCGAAATAGAGGTGAGTGGATCTTATGTTTTCTTGATGTGCATAGACAGCTCAGGTTTTAACCTGGACAGGACTAAAGACCTTCGGAAATCAGCTCAGCTATTGGTCAGCTTTGCCCCTGGAGCCCAGGGAAAGGCGGTTTCTAAGCAAACCATTTCTAAATGAATTGCTCATTGTATTATTTTTTTGTTATTCCTTTCATGGCAAGGTTCCTTCTCAAGGGGTTAGGACCCACTCAACTAGAGCAGCTTCGACTTCTGCAGCCTTTTTATAGGTGTCCCTACTAAAGACATTTTGGAAGCTGCCACATGGTCTTCTGTTCACACTTTCACAAAGCATTGTAATCTGCCTTTGTTTTCAAAAGCCAGGGCAGGATTTGCCACTGCTGGTTCTGCAGGGCATTATCTCCAAGCCTTGATTCTGTTGGTTCCTCCTCCCTTTCTTCTGGGCTTCGGTAATCAACCCATTGGTTAGGACTGCAACAGTGAAACATGATTAACATAGTACAGTTGTGTACACTTATCATAAATGTAGATGTTCAAGTGTATTCACTGTTGCAGTCCTGCTTTCTGTCCCTCCTTCCCCCCTTTTTTGTCTCTTCCTAAGGTACAGGCTAAATTTAGTTGAAGCCTTGTTTTCTGGGGACTTCTGACTGTTATGGCAAGAAAGACTGCGGAAGTGACTTTGGCTGCCTCCTTTTGTATCAGATGCCCTGACGTCCGTTACAACCAATGACACCGACATCTTTTTTACTTATCTTTGTTATTCTGGCAGATCAAGGGCTACCAGGAGCCGGATAACCCATTGGTTAGGACTGCAACAGTGAATACACTCCATCTACATTTATGGTAAGTGTACACAACTGTACTTTCTGTACCCTGCATATTATGTTGGTTATATTTAACCATTTCCTTCTGTTACTTGAAGCATTACTGTACTTTGAGTAGTATCATGCTCCTGCTCACCTTTCTGTGTTTTCTATCATATGGAGACTTTGACGATGGCATAGTGTTATGCAGGTGCAATCCCTGCATGTTTTCATGCTCATCTTTACTTTTTCTGACTGTTATAGCAATACGTGTAGGCACAGTTTGAAGGTGACATTTTCATGCTTCAAATACAAGTCCCTGTTCTTTCTCTGTACACCATATCTCCCAATAATTCTTTATGTTCTCATTCTTATTTGTACTCTTGTCATATTCACCCTGTAATGGCAGCCCTGTATTCTGAACTAGCTTTTCTTATTTTTTATTTATGTTTTGTATTCCTTTTTCTCTTCTCAGATTTAATTTCTGGCAGTTTGACTCGTACTACAGAGGTAAATCCCAGCTCTGTACACTGAACACATTTAAAATCCTTGATGATTTCTCGTTTTGTCCTCTCTCATTAATATTGTGATATCTCTTCAAAAGAGTTACCCCATCCATGTTGCTCTACTTCACTATCTACAGTGAGTCTTATTCAATGAAATTTCAGTTGAGCAAACATCTTGCTGTACTTTGTTCTGTATTGCATCCAAATGTTGAACCCCTTCTCACTCTGTCCTTTATATCTTAAGATTGTAGTGACGTCAAGTCATAACAGTAACCTGTGGTGCCATCTCATTTCTTTGATTCTATGATCAGATCTAGTCCATTTTCTGTTTTTGTTTTATATGTGCAGCGCAGTCGGGCACCAATCTGTGCTCTTGTTCCTTGATGTTCTTCGTGTTTCACTGTTGCAGTCATCACATTTGGGTTATCTGCTTCCAGTAGATCTCAGTCGGCCTGATTATCATAGTCTTGGGTCCTGCGTCGGTTGCTGCCTCATCTTCCATGACATCAGGTAGTCCGGGGTCTAAAGCATGCAGCCGACGCCATTACATCAGTCTTTCTTGATGTGCGATGCCCTAAGCAAAAGCAGTTTGCAAGTGCCAGTCGACCGAGTCCTGAAATTTTCGTTTTCGAGTTTCAGAAGTGAAGTCCTCAACTAAGCTAAGTACCCCGTTGGGGAACCTTTTTCTTGCTCTAAACTGATGTCGGTAAAAGTTAACAATTGTATTTCTTATGGAAAGCAAATACCTCATAAAGATTTTCATTCGTACTGCATTCCTTGCTTAGGCCTAGACCACGACGTACCTCACTGTCTGTTTTGTGCCTTATTCAAACCTCAAACTATTCGTCTGTATTTATGCTTCTAAATATTTTGGTACTGTGTTCAGTTATCCAGAAATGGCTTCGGTAAGCCACCCAACTACCGACATTCCGAAAAAATGCAAAGATAAAGACAGAGACAGACTGCATAGGTCCAAAGCTGCCGACAACCCTTCTCCTAAGCTAGTCGCCAGTTCACTGGTACTCAGTGAGGCTCTTTCGCAGCCCCTGATACCCACTACTACAGATTCACAGGCCTCTGCTGAGACCCATTCGGAGTCTGGTATGTCGTGAGATGTTTCTTCGACTGTGGAACCTGTGGATGTCTCTATCTTGGATGGGTCCGGAGCCGCTGTGCAGGCACCGGCTTCTGAGGGTGTATTCAAGCCTACTGACTTGCATGTTAAACTGATGCCATCTTCTTTTTCAAGGCCTAAAACTCGATCCATGCCTAGAAAACAGATGCCCAGACCGCATGTTCAGGCCCTTATGCCTAAAAAACAAATGATGATAATGGCTGAAGACTTTATTACTCTAATCAGGGGAAGCCACCTTTTCCCCCTCTAAGAGACCTAGGACTGATTTTCCTTCTGATTCTTCTGATCAGAACTCTGAAATTTCTGTTTCCTCTGATGACCAGGATTTACCCTTATCTACCTATGAATATTCTGGTGCAGAGGACTCCATTCCCTCTGCTTCCCCTCCAGAAGATTTCTCTTTTGGTGAAACCTTGCATACTCTTGGGGAGCATTTTCGCTGGGAAAGCCAGGATTACTCTGACTCCAAAAAGAGGCTTAGGGATTTCTTACTCCTGCCCCAACACAGGCCATTAGCTATCCCTCCTGTCCTGGGCATTGTTGATGATGCCTTCTCGGAATCTAGAGTGGCCCCTGACTCTCTACCTCCTGCTCCAAGAAAACCTGATAAGTATTACAGGGTTCCTGACTCTCACAAGTTCCTCTTAAAAATCCTACTATGGATCCTGAGACCAATTCACAGGGACCCAAGGTCATTAAGGCTACTACTTCCAAAAATCCTACCCCATCTGATAAAGATTCCAGGGCGCTGGATAGATGTGGTAAGAAGGTATGCACTTCTGCAGCCTTGGCCATTAGGGCCTTAAACTTCCTTTTTCATATGTTAAAGTATCAGCAGCATATTATTGGATTGCTTAAACAGAAAATTATGTTGATTCCTGACTGTGCTGAAAATTAAGATGTACAGGAATTAATGTTTTCTGCTGAACAAGTTGGAAAACATACTTTACAATGTGGTTTTGATTCATTAGAGGCATCTTGCAGGGCTGCTGTCACTGGGTCTGTACTTAGAAGGCATGCTTGGCTTAAGGAGCAATCTTTGCCAGATCACGTTAAAGCTAAACTGCTGGATGCTCCCTTAAACCAAGACCGCGTATTTGACAACAAAGCAGTAGTAGTATTTAAAAAGATGGAGGAAAAAGCTAAATCTGTGCAAACTGTTAAAAGATTTCCTGCAAGTACAGCCTCCCAGATTTAGTAGGCATTGTCCCCCTAAGAATTGGTCCTTTCCTGCCTCTTCCAGGCCGTCTAAGTCTAAACCCAGAACCAGCAGAACACCCAGGCTTCAGTCCCAAGGTACTCACGGGACTAAGCAGTGGGGCTGCTCCCATTTCCAAAGCAGGGAGTAGTTAGACTCCCCCGTATGGTAAACTGTCTCAATGACTTAACTTTAAACCTTCGAAGCATTGCACAACTGACTGTTCCTTTAGGGAGAAAGATTGCCCTGCAGGAAAAAATTGGGAACTTATTACCCAGGACAAATGGGTTTTAAATATAGTTCCCCAAGGATACAGATTCCACTTCCACTCCTTACCAACCCCAAACGGTTGGCCAGATATTTCCCAAATCAGTGGGCAGACGCTCACAAGCAAGTTCTCTCCCTTTTAAGCATTAGGGCTACTCAACTTGTCCCAGATGAAGAATGGGGACAAGGTTTCTACTAAAGACTTTTTCTGGTACCCAGAAAAGACAATTCCTGGCATCCTATCCTGGACCTGTCTATCCTAAACACATTTTTGGAAATCCCAAAATTCAAGATGCTAACTCTTCATCAGCTGCTTTCAATGCTAGGCAGAGATACCTGGTTGGCAACACTGGATTTAAAGGAAGCCTACCTGCACATCACAATAAGGGAATATTGCAGAAGATACCTTTGCTTCAAAGCAGGCTACATGCACTGTCAGTTCTCTGCACTGCCCTTTGGCTTATCTACTGTGCCCATGGTATTCACAAAGTGCCTAGCTCCAGTCATTGCATTTTGCAGGCAGAAATATTCAAATATACCCATACGTGGACGATTGTCTAATTCAGGCAGAAAGCCAGGATATACTATTAAATCATCTGGCATTTGTAAAGAAATTGCCAACTTCTCTGGGGTACACCACAAACGAAAACAAATCACATCCTGTACCCTGCCAACAAATTGTATTCCTCGGAGCAAGCTTGAATACAACTTCCCAGATGGCCTACCTCACGCCAGAAAAACAAGTTCATTTGACAGCCTACTATTGGCCACAAAGACCCAGCTGTCTGTAAGGAAAGTACTGCAAGCTCTAGGGTTCATGGCCTCCTGCATTCTACTAATTCCATATGCAAGATTGCATATGAGGAAACTACAATGGTTTCTAAAAAGCCTATGGTGTCAACATTCTCAGGATCTAGAATCGATGATTCCTATCATACCTTGTCTACAGATAGTTCCTTTGGTGGGCAGAGGCCTGTCACCAAAACAAGGGACTGCCATTCACTCTACCCCCTGACGCCCAAACCCTAACAGACTCATCAGACTATGCATGAGGGGCTCACTTGACAGGGAAGTGCATTCAGGGCAAATGGAACCCAAGCCAAATGCACCTGCATATCAATCAAACAGAAATGTTAGCTGTACAGAATGTTCTGACAGACTTCAAGGACCACATTCTTCCAGGACAATTATTGGTAAAGACGGGCAACACCACTGTTACGTGGTACATAAACAAGCAGGGAGGGGAACCCACTCATGTCCTCTCTGCACCCACGCCATACCATCAGAAATATCCCAGTATCACAATTTATGCGAATGAAACGCCTCAGTTCCACCAAATCGGACTATGATGTAGCCAGTCTGGGTTTGTCGTAGATTTGTTAGAAGAGGGTACAAACCTCAGGATATTGCCAGGGCATGGACACGCTCCTCTGAAACTAATAGGGACACCCTACTGGACTACAAGATTCCTTCTGTAGATTCCAGGACTACCATAACAAGATTTATTACTACATATGGAAGGAATTATAATGCTATTAGGGATATTATAAATAAGCATTGGAATATCCTATTGGCAAATGAACAGCTTAGATCTATCTTGGGAGATGAGTACCAATTCTCATATAGAAAAGGCAAAACATTGGGCTCCTTGTTATTTCATTACAAACACATTGGTAGTGGGGGAGCAATTTACAAGCAGCTTACAATTTCGGGACATGAATTATTGGGCACCTTTCCGTGTGGCCACTGCGCCTCTTGCAAACAAATCAATAAGTCCAAGCAGTTCTCCAGTCGCAATACCAGTAAGGTCTTTGATTGCAAAATCTTTGGTAATTGTAGTAGCGACTGGGTGATCTATCTGGCTTCATGCCATTGTGCGGCGTTTTATGTTGGCCAGACCTCCAGACCACTCAGGACACGCATCAATGAACATCGAAGTGATATCAAAAAACAAGAAGGATACAAATGCTGTATACCGACATGTTTTATTACATCCAGAAGCACAGTTCACCTTTATGATAATTAACCGAATAGTTGGTGATCGCAGTAATCCTCAAGGTTGGCACAGCATACTGAATCACAAGGAGAAATATTGGATTATCACTCTAGGTGCACTTTTTCCACCTGGACTTAATGACCACTTATAACCACAATTTTTATGGGGAATAACATATCCCTACAGTATTGATTGACATCAGTTGTGTCAGGTATAGTATAGTTCTCTTATCTCTACTATTAATCTTATATACCTGCTAATATTTTAATGACCACATTTTTTATGTGGTCTAACATATGTTAGTTCTTTTGGTTTACAACTAAGCATGTCATAGTTGGGTTTTCATTAGTTGGGATCTTATTTGTGTGTTCAAATATTTATACTTTACATATATGGGTGTGTATATATTTAGTGGTCAAATAATTATATGTTTAAGTGGTTGGTATAAGTGCATATATTTATCTTTTTTCATATGCTGCCACTTTTGTAGGTCAAATATATGCTGTATATGTTTGATATCTTAGTATAGGTCAGAATAGTTGCCTTGGTCTCTGTTACTGTTCTGCCATTTCATGCATTATTCATGAATGACAGGAGCATACCAGTGTTTTCATTGGTTAGCAGGATGTATAAATATGTATAATGATTTATGTTCTGTATGTTCGTTTGTCTAACACTGAGGAAGGCATGAATTTGCCAAAACCAGTCTGTTTATAAATTAAATAAAGTCATATTTATTCACTATCGATTTTGGATTGTATTCTGACTGCTAATATTGCTGGCCATTTGTGTTTGTTGAATGGTACTTTCCGGCCGTGCAGTACCCATGTGCACAGCATTTGTTTTTGCTCTCTGCAGACTAACCATGGCTCTGTGGAACACAGCCTTGAGCTACCATGTGCACCTACAGGCTCAATTCCTGCCAGGAAAACCAAATACACTGGCATATGAGCTAAGCAGATATTTCATGGACCCACATGAGTGGAAACTGGAACCAATGATGTTCAACATGTTGAGAAACAAATTGGGGAGCCCAGAGATAGACCTATTTGCTTCCCCCCAGAACTACCAGTTGGACAAATTCTGCACAATGACTCCCCACAAACAAGCTTGGAAAGTGGATGCCCTGTCCTTCATCTGGAAAAACCTATCAGTTTATGCCTTTCCCTTTCAGCCTCTCCTCTCCAAGGTACTACTAAAGATCAAACAGGACAAACCAAGGACAATACTGATGGCACTAGACTGGCCACGCCAACACTGGTCCCCTCTCTTGCGCAGTGTGTCACTGCTTGCACCATGTCACCTGCCTCAGACCCCTGCCCTGTTGTACCAGCAGGAGGGCCAGATTCTGCACCCACAGCTTCAAACCCTGAACCTGGCAGCCTGGCTAATTACTTGATCTCTCTGTTACCATCCTTCAGTAAGCAAATGAATGTCATTCTGGAGGCAAGGAGGCCTAGTACTAGAAAATCCTATGCTGAAAAATGGAAAATATTCTGTTCCTGGAGCCAAACTCGGGGAATGGGCACAGCCGCGCCCAATTTACTTCAGATTCTTCAATACTTAACAGAGATGCTTCACAAGAGCCTTTCCTTTTCCTCCATCAAAATTCATGCCTCAGCCATTTCAGCTCATTGCAATACAGAACCACCCCTCTTCTCTCATCCACTGCTGAAGCAGTTCCTCAGAGGGGCCATAAACTTGAGACCACCCAGGAGAGCCCTACTCCAGTCTGGGACCTTAACTTTGTATCGGAAAAGCTCACTCTACCTCCCTTTGAGCCAGCTGCAAATGCAGAGTTGAAATTCCTTTCTTGGAAAACAGCCTTCCTTCTAGCCATCACTTCAGCAAGAAGGGTGTCTGAATTACAGGTGTCATGGCAGTGGAGCCTTTCATCATCTTTCATGCTGACAGGGTGTCCCTCAGGACCAATCCCTCCTTCATGCCCTAGGTGTGGTATCCAGTGTGGCCCTTGATCAGTTCATTCATTTGCCAACCCTCTTTTCTAATGCACAGAACAAAGGGAAACTAATACTGCACTCCTTGGACGTGCACAGACAACTTAGATTTTACTTGGACAGGACTAAACCTCTCAGGAAATCTGAACAACTGCTGGTTGCATTTGCTGCAGGGGCAGGCCGAAGGCCATTTCAAAGCAATCCATTTCTAAGTGGATAGGCCACTGCATTTATTTCTACTATAAGCACTACGGAAAACCTACCCCACAGGGGATAAGACCACATTCAACCAGGGCTGCATCTACCTCTACAGCCTTTCTCAGAGGTGTCCCTACCAGGGACATCCTAGAAGCTGCTACCTGGAGTTCTGTACATACCTTCACCATGCATTACCAATTGCTACTTTTTTCTAAATTCAGAGCTGGCTTTGCCACTGCTGTCTTGCAGGGCCTTGTAGCTGGTCCTAATGCTATCTTAATTACCTCCTCCCATCTTTAGCTTTGGGAAGCTACCCAAATGTGATGACTGCAACAGTGAAACATGAAGAACATATTACAGTTGTGTGCACTTACCATAAATGTAGATGTTAGAGTGTATTCAATGTTGCAGTCATGGTTACCCTCCCTCCAGCCCCCTGACATCTATTGACTGTGCCTCTATTCTTGTTTATTATGCCTAAAACTTTTTGGTGTATTTGCTTTTTTGTTGGAGGTGTACCTTTATATATAATTGCTTTCCATTATGGGGGCACCTGACATCTGGGGCAAGAAAAACTGTAATGGCGTTGGCTGCATGCTTTATATCCCTGACATCATGGAAGATGAGACAGCAACCAACGCAGGACCCAAGACTTTGATAATCAGGCTGACTAAGGGCTACTGCAAGCAGATAACCCAAATGTGATGACTGCAACAGTGAATGCACTCTAACATCTACATTTATGGTAAGTGTACACAACTGCACTTTCTTTCTGCTTTATAGTCCCTCCAGCACCCTTTCACCCCTGTACTCTGTTCGCTGTTGTGCTGTGTAGTTTATTTCAGTTCAGCCGTATAAACCCATTACTTAACTTATAATGCATTCAGATCCTCTAAGACATAAATCTCTTACTTTCGCTTTCACAAGCATGCATGTGAATTAGTACTGCCCCTGCATTCTAAAATAGATTGGTATGTACACAGCATCCTAAACAACTATTCCAGTGTTGTATTTTCTGCCTTGCTCAATTTGTGGGTTATGGGATCAACACGCATCCTAGCCTGGTACTTCAGAATCTTCATTTCCGAAGCTCCACCTCCTCTCCATAGTGCTGTGCATACTTAAATCTCCTCAAATCTTTTTTGCATGTCTTCAGGAATAGACTCGTTTTACAAAGCACCTGTCAGTTAAGTGCAGTAACTTTGATTTGTAGGTTTTACTCTTGCAGTTTACCCCCTCTTCCTATAATAATACTGCTTTATAGCTGCTTAGTTTTAGCAGTACATTATTATTTTTTTTTTTATCTTAGTCTGGTAGTTTGGTATGAGAGCTCTGCTCCTGCTTGCCATTTTTTTTTGTTGTATGTATTGATAAGATCATTTGTCTATGTTGGCTTGCCGTAAGCAAATATTTTTGCTTCCATTTTGGTTGATAGGTTTTCCTCTGTTATCAACAACAACAAAACGAAATTAGAAAGCTAGAATTTTTCTTGATGGTAGTGCGTGTTTCCTGCTACTTTAGCATTTTTGTTCTTTGTACTCTTCCTTGGTAGGTTGTCTCCTCATTTGTGTGTTTTTGATTACTGAGTGCCATGACAAGACTTCAGGATTCTGGAAGGGTTTGTGATGTGGGCATAAGTTGCTCCCTGCAAAATACCCATGACTTTTGTGTATACTGCTTAGTGGTTGCATACGTAGACTTTGTGACAGGCATACAGTGTCCTGGCTAGACTATAGAGCCATGTTTGTGTTGAAGGGCTTGCTTCCTGCCTCTTCTGTCTTCTTCTCCTTCCAAAAATTCTGAGGAGAAAAAGAAAGAATTAAGGAAAATGAGGGAGAAAAGAAAGAAAAGGAAAACTATATAGAAAAGTAGAAATCTAGAGAAAAGGGAAGAGAAATCAGGAAATGACGTATTGTGTCCTCTGTTGAGGATGAGACCGAGTTGAAGATCTCAAGGCCTTTGGCTTTCTAGTCTCCTGTTTTGGAACTGGTATTGGTAGCCTCTAGGTACTGATCTCCATCTCTGGTGTTGGAGCTGCTGAGATCACCCTGATTGGACATACCAAGTCCCTTCATGTTT
Organism: Protopterus annectens; assembly: GCF_019279795.1. Classification (NCBI taxonomy): domain Eukaryota; kingdom Metazoa; phylum Chordata; order Ceratodontiformes; family Protopteridae; genus Protopterus; species Protopterus annectens. The sequence goes on from NC_056747.1 coordinate 252,246,583, forward strand.
GCTGTCCCAGAGTCTGGTCTGCTCCATTCCACCTTTTTAGCCGTCATGCCAGATCTGTAGTTTTCCCCAGAGCTGCCGCCTTACTAGTTCCAGGTCTCCCCTTTAAGGGCCCGAGAAATTGAACTTCACTAAATAATTGTGGTGTTCTGCTTCTTTATTTGCTTCTCTATTCCGTTAATTTTTTTAGAAGTGTTCATATTTATCTGGTTGTGCAATCCAAATATTGTGCATGATGACATGCTTTGTATGTGTCTGTAATTGGGCAAGTACACCCCAGAACATGGAAGGTGCAGAAGTAAAAATGGCAAGCTAGAATAGCAGAGAGTTTAAATCTAGTTGTAGGCCCACCAAGCCTATATCAAGGCCACACCAAGAGAGTTTTCTCTTAGATTACTTAAAATGGTAAAAGAGCATGTCATTTTTAGAGTTGTGTATATAGTCATTCAACAAACACGTTGCCTTACTGACATATGGGTAATAGTGCCTTGCTGCCCTTTCTCTGGCATTCTCTTAAGCTTGGAACCCCTCCCACTGCTGTCTTTGAGGGTGGAGAATCAATCATTTGCCAGGACCAGGGCAGCCCTTCATTCACAGACAGAGCCCTTCAAGTTTTCTTGTACCACAGTCAAATATCTCTCAGGATATTATTTCCATAAAACTGGGTGACTCTCTTTTTCGGCTTTATTTCTTTCCTCTGTCATTTCTGTCAAAGCTCGAGTAGTGTAGTTTGCTGCTTTGATTTGTTTCTTTTTGTTCTGATTAGACATTTTGTATATGCTTCTGATTTTACTTCAACTATCACAGTAAGGTTAGTTGATTAAGTGCTTTATTTGGAAGTTTTGACAGGAAAACTTGCTGATATTGCATTTTTTTCTTTGGGGTTATGATTATTTGAGGTAAGATGATTGAGTAGGATTACAGCATTTTAAACAGTTTTTTCGTTTAAGTTAGGATTTTGGTTTGTTTTTTTATGTTAAACCTTTCTGACAGGAATTTTTCATTAATTAATTTATGATTTTTTTGCTGTCTAATACTGTTTTAGGCTTTATCCATTTATTTGGACTGAAACTTTTTTTTTAACAAAATCAGTGGAATTCTATACATGTATTTTGTTTTGAACTATGTTAATAAAAATACTGTCATTTTCTCAGGGCATTGTTCAGAATAGTATCCCAACAGAAATGGTATTTAGATTACTATTTTAGAGGAAGAATAGTTGGAATTATCCATCTTTTTACTGGCCTGACTGTGCAGTCAGTATTTGGTATTGAGCTGGCTAGTTTCTTGTCGCCTGACTTGATGGACTCTGACCCCCCCCCCTCCCAATCTTCCCCATCTGCACCTAAAAAAACAAAAGAATAAATTAAAAAGATATATGCCTCAGCCTATAACTTGAGAAGCAGCTTGCCAAAATTAAGCATACTGCGATCAGACCCACTCGCCTTTTGTTACTTCCATATACTGTGGGTTGGTTGTAGTACTACAACCATGCGTGACACGAGGATCAGGCACATCCTTAAAGGCAGTACCATTGCTTACTGCTGGTATGGGAGAACCAAATCCTTTATGTGCAGAGAAGTCAGTAGTGCAGAAACTTCTGCCAGTATTTATACTTTTCTCACCCAGGGGATTCTACCACTAGTCTAGTGTATGCCAGAAAGAGACAGAAAACCCATGGGGCAGGAGTCTGTTTTTTCACTAGAGGTGACAGCTATGGCTAGATCCATTGTTCAGGCAGTTGACTATGGGGTGCATACCTGGGTTATGTAATGCCGGCGCGTCCACCACTGATCAGTCTGCTAAGAATCATCCTTTTGAAGAAGATTCTGTCTCTGAGGACTCTGATCTGATTCTGGTTCCTGTAATGGCAAATGGGTGCAGACAACCAAACAGATGTTTTCTCTCTCCCAAGTGTTGACTAAATTTAGAGATATAGTCAGAAAGGAGCTATCTCCATCTGCCCCTGAGATTAACCGGGTTCATCATCTCTTGGAAGAGGAGGCCATAGACATTGGAACCTTTCCTTCATTAATCCCAGAGTTGGAGGATGTCTTCAAGAAAGACTCTCTTTATTGAGGCATTTCCTAAGAAAGTGTTTGGTATGCTCAGCCTTGCCTAGCCTCTCCAAGCCCCTTTGTGTGCAGAGACTATTGTGGTGGTCTCAGTGACTTTTGCAAATAAGAAGAAATTATCTTAAGGTACTGGGTTAGAAGAGTACAAAAAAAAATACAAACTAGGCAGGTGATTAGAATCTCAAGGAAAGAAGCCGGGTCAGTCCAGCACTGTAGCATTTAAAGCATTTACCGGTGTTTTATGTGAAAGACTGCGGTGGTGGTGCTGCGGTAGCGTTGTCACCTCACAGTCAGACGTTGTCCTGTTCGATTCTCAGCCAGAGTGTCTTCTGTGTGGAGACATGCGTGAATGGGCGTACCTTCGTTGAAGGTTGTGTGTTAGGGCTGGCAACTCAGCACGGAAAAATCTACTGCCAGTCATTAGCAGACCAGAGTTCCGCTCTGGCAACCCATAACCGGGAAAAGCCGAAAGACACAACAACCGGTGTTTTATGTGGAAGTTTGCGTTGAGTTGCATGTATAGATTAGGTGAGTTTGCTGCATCATTGCTTACAGAGCAAAAGGTCTGTGTTAAAGTTGGTCTCCAATGTTTCTCAGGTGTCACAACCATGTATTAAAAACTGCCTTAGAGGGTCTGATACTATTTCTAGAAGTGTAGCAGTCAGTGGTGATTAGGAGGTATGCTTGGTTACACACTTAGAGTTTTTCTGACAAGTTGAAAAAATGATGTTTTGAATGCTCCTCTTGAGTCTGATTGTGTGTTTGATACAGCAGCTAATCAGATTCTTAAACTCTGGGATGACGGATTTAAATTGATGGAAGGAATGTCAAAAATGTTGCGTATTCCAAAGTTTTCCTCCTTTAATGCAAGATAACTTTTGGTGGCCTAAGAAACAGAAATCCTAGCCAAGCAAGAACCAAGGCAATAAGTGGAAATGGCAGGATAACAACCCCACCAAACTGAACAAGAGGGATGTTCTTCGTGTTTCACTGTTGCAGTCATTACAGTTGGGTTATCCTGCTGGCAGGCTACCCTCAATCGGCCTGAATTCCAAAGCCTAGATCCAGCATCGGTTGCTGTCGCCTCTTCCCTGATGTCAGTGCGCCAGGGGTATAAAAGTTGCAGCTGACACCATTTTCTCCAGTCTTTCTTGCCGTGCGGTGCCCGAAGCAAAAGCAGTTCGCAAGTGCCGGTTGGCTGACTCCTGAGTTTTTCAAATTTGAATTTCAGATCCGAAGTCTTCATTAAAGCTAAGTACCCCATTGGGGAAACTTTTTTTTCTTGCTCCAGACCGATGTCAGAAAAAGTTAATAATTGTATTTCTTGTGGGAAGCAAATACCTCATAAGGATTTTCATTCTTACTGTATTCCTTGCCTAAGCCCTGACCATAACGTTGCTAGTTGTCGGTTTTGTGCTAGATTTAACAAACGCACTATTAAGCGTCGTTACAATTTTGCACTCCATTACTTTGGTAGAAGATTTAATTACATAATGCCGTCAGAACAGCCGACTACCGGAGTTTATAAAAAGCGCAAAGAAAAGGACAGGCATCCGAGATCCAAAACCGATGACTAGGCTTCTGCTAGGCCTGTCACCGGTTCGCCAGTTCTCAGTGAGGCGCTTTCGCGGCCCCTGACGCCCACTACCTCAGAGCCACAGGCCGCTTCTGACTCTCACGTGGAGCCGACAAGGCCGCTGGAAACTCAAGGTATTGGACACTCGGAAACTATTCCCTCAGATGGGTCTGGAGCCGCTGAGCAGGCATCGGCTTCTGAGGGTGTTTTCAGGCCTACGCAGTTATATGTGAAACCTACTTCAGCTTCAAAGGCAAAGACTAAAGCAGCTCTAAAGACAAAGAAACAAGTACAGCATTCTCCTGGACAGGCCTCCATGCCTAAAAAAACAGATGCTTAAAATGGCCGAAGACCTAATTACTTTGATCAGGGGTTCCCACCCCCCACTCCTGATAACAGGCCTAGGCAAGAGTTAGAATACGAATCTTCAGACCAGGTTTCTATTTCCTCTGATTCCTCCTCTGAACAGTAATATTCTATTCCTCCCTGTGAGGATTCTGATGCTGAAGAATCTATCCCTTCAGCCTCCCCTCCTGAGGATTATTCTTTTGGGGAGACGCTGCATACTGTGAGGGAGCATTTCCACTGGGAGAGCCAAGATTACTCAGAATCCAAGAAAAGGCTCAGAGACTTCCTTTTATTGCCTCATCACAGGCCCCTTGCTATCCCACCTGTTTTAGACATTGTAGATGATGTATTTTCAGAGTCCAGTCTATCTCCATACTCTTTACCACCAGCTCCTGTTAAGCCAGACAGATACTATAGGGTTCCTGATTCACATAAATGTCTTTATAAAAACCCTGCTGCTGACCCAGAAACCATCTCTCAGGGTTCCAAAGGGGTCAAGGCTTCTACTGCAAAAAACCTTATCCCCTCTGATAGAGATTCTAGGGCCCTAGACAGATGGGGTAAAAAGATTTATACTTCTGCTACCTTGGCTGTAAGAGCCTTAAATTGCCATTTTCATATGCTTAAATATCAACAATATCTTATGTCATTGCTTAAACAGAAAATGTCAAGAAATACAAAATGTGCAGACAACAAAGAAATGCAGGATTTATTGCATGCAGCTGAACAAGTTGGAAAGCATACTTTGCAATGTGGTTTTGATTCTCTAGAGGCCTTCTGCTGTTACAGATTCTGTCATTAGGAGGCATGCTTGGTTAAAAGAACAAAATCTGCCTGATCATGTTAAAGCAAAACTATTAGATGCTCCATTACAGCATGATACTTTGTTTGGTGTTAAAGCAGAAGAGGTGTTGAAGACAATGGAGGACAAAGCTAAATCTATGCAAACAGTCAAGGATTTCTTGCAGGTACAGCTTCCCAGATTTAGCAGGAACTGGCCTACAAAGAATTGGTCTTTTCCAGTGTCCGATAGGCCACAAAGAGGCAGATACAGACGCCCCAGAGGCAGATCACAGCCCCAAGGCTCCTTAAGGCCTAAACAATGGGGTGCTTCTACCTCCTAGAGCAGAGAGGAAAAATCACAGCCATACAGGAAACAGTCTCAATGACTTTCCCCTTCCAGCACCAAGCACTTATATTTTGGCAGCTCCTTTGGGGGGGAAACTAGCACTTTTTTCACAAAATTGGCACATGATCACCCAGGACAAATGTGTTATAAATATAGTATTACAAGGCTACAGGTTCCACTTTCACACCCTGCCAAGGCCAAACGGTATGCCAGACCTGCCACGCAATCAATGAGCAGAGGCACAAAAACAAGTTTCATCCCTCATGGACATGAGGGCCATTCAGCAAGTACCAGAGCAAGAGCAGAGACAAGGATTATATTCAAGACTGTTCTTGGTACCCAGAAAGGACAAAGCCTGGAGACCAGTACTGGACCTATCTATTCTAAACGCATACCTTGATATTCCAAAATTCAAAATGTTGACTCTACAGCAGCTTCTGCCCATGTTGGGCAAGAAGGCTTGGCTTGTGACTTTAGATCTAAAAGAGGCATACGTGCATGTCCCAGTCAGACAAACATGCAGAAGATACCTCAGATTTATAGCTGGCTCAATGCACTACCAATTCTCTGCACTGCCCTTTGGCCTATCTACTTTGCCCAGGGTCTTCACAAAGTGCCTGGCACCGGTAATTGCATACTGCAGACAAAGAGGAATACAAATATATCCTTACTTGGACGACTGCCTCATTCAAGCAGAGAACAAGGACATTCTATTACAGCATCTGGCGTTTGTAAAGAGATTACTACCATGCCTAGGGTACACAGTCAACAAACAGAAATCAAAACTAGTACCCTCTCAAGAGATAATATTCCTGGGTGCAAGCTCAAATACAACTTCCCAGATGGCTTATCTCATGCCAGACAAACGAAGACAACTGACTACCTGTTTCAAGCTGTTGGCAACAAAGGCCCAGTTATCTACAAGAAGAATTCTGCAGGCTATGGGCTTCATGGCATCCTGCATTCTACTAATTCCATATGCAAGACTGTACATGAGGAAACCTCAATGGTACCTAAAAAGTGTTTGGACTCAACATTGCCACAGCCTGGAAACAATAGTTACTCTCATGCCTACAACAGGAGTTTCGATGGTGGGCGAAGGCCTGTCATCAGAACAAGGGACAGCCATTCACTCTACCCCCATCCAGACAGACATTAACAACGGATGCATCAGATTATGCTTGGGGGAGCCCACATGGCAGAAAGATGTATTCAAGGCACATGGTCTGCAAATCAAATGCATCTACATATCAATCAAAAAGAGATGCTAGCTGTTCAAAATGCCCTGACAGCCTTCAAGGATCTACTTCATCCGGGACAGCTACTGATAAAGACAGACAGTGCCACGGTCATGTGGTACATAAACAAGCAGGGAGGCGCTCATTCCTACCACCTTTGCAGACTAGCCATGACTTTGTGGGACACAGCATTGACTTACCAAGTACATCTGCAGGCACAATTCCTGTCAGGAAAGATAAATACTCTGGCAGACGAACTAAGCAGAAACCTCATGTATCCCCATGAGTGGAAATTGGATCCACAAGTCTTCAGCATGATAAGGAAATGGGGATGCCCGGACATAGATCTATTTGCCTCACCTCACAACTGCCAACTAAAGAGATTCTGCACAAGGACTTATCACAGACGAGCATGGAAAGTGGATGCCCTATCTTTCAGCTGGAAAAACTTAACAGCATATGCCTTTTCTCCTCTGCCTCACCTCCCCAAGGTACTCCTAAAGGTCAGACAGGAAAAGCCGAAAATGATACTGATTACCCCAGACTGGCCACGCCAGTACTGGTAGCCAATCCTAAGGAACTTGTCTCAATGCCCAGTCTGGACCTTACCTCAAGTGCCTCATCTACTGTCCCAGCAGAACAATCAGATCCTGCACAGCCAACTCAAGACCTTAAATCTGGCAGCATGGCGAATAATGTAGTCATACAAAACACACCTCTCACTAAAGCGGTAATGGATGTCATTTTGGAGGCCAGGAGGCCTAGTACTAGAAACTCCTATGCTGGAAAATGGAAGAGATTCTGTGCTTGGAACCAGGCACAAGGAATTGACACAGCTGTACCAAACGTTCCTCAGATTTTGCAGTACTTGATTGAGATGCTGGACAAAGGCCTATCTTTTTCATCTATAAAAATTCATGCCTCAGCCATTTCGGCTCATTACAATACAGAGCCACCAATCTTTTCTCATCCTTTATTAAGGCAGTACCTCAGAGGGGCCAAAAATTTAAGGCCTCCAAGGAGATTACCAATACCTGCATGGGACCTCAATTATGTCTTGGAAAAACTCACCCTGTCTCCTTTCGAGCCAGCCGCTGCAGCTGATATAAAGTTTTTTATCTTGGAAAACAGCTCTGCTCCTAGCAATAACTTCTGCAAGACGAGTCTCAGAGCTACAAGGCGCTCATGGCTGTGGAACCTTTTATCATTTTTTTATTCAGACAGGGTTTCTCTGAGGACAAACCCGACATTTATGCCTAAGGTAGTGTCCAGTGTGGCCCTTAACCAAACTATTCATCTGCCTACTTTTTATCCAAACCCACAGAATAAGGGGGAGAGAATTCTGCATTCTTTGGACATACACAGACAGCTATGCTTATATTGAACAGAACCAAAGCTTTCAGAAAGACAGAGCAATTACTAGTGGCATATGCTGCAGGACCACAGGGAAAAGCTATCTCAAAGCAGACTATTTCAAAGTGGATAGACCACTGCGTTTGTTTCTGCTATTCACAACATGGTAAGCCAGTACCTAAAGGCATTAGGCCACATTCAGCCAGAGCAGCAGCCACTTCAGCAGCCTTCCTCAGGGGAGTACCAACCAAAGACATTTTAGAGGCTGCTATTTGGAGTTCAGTGTATACCTTCACAAAGCACTATCACTTACCACTCTACTCTAAATCCAGGGCAGGCTTTGCTACTGCAGTTCTGCATGGCCTTATAGCTGCCCCTAATGCTATTTAGCTCCAGCCTCCCAACCTTAGCTTTGGGATTCAACCCAATTGTAATGACTGCAACAGTGAAACACAAAGAACATAGAACAGTTGTGTACACTTACCATAAATGTAGATGTTCAAGTGTATTCACTGTTGCAGTCCAGGTTACCCACCCGCCATCCCCTTTTTTCTTTGCTGGAACTTATCTGCACTTCTCTATTCTATACAACCTATTTGGTGTATTTGCATGTAGATGAAGGCAAAATATATACTTTGGTGCATGCATGTTTTATTGACATATTTTTAGCCTACCCTTTTGGGGGCACCTGACATCTGGGGCAAGAAAAACTGAAGAAAATGACGTCGGCTGAACTTTTATACTCCTGGCGCACTGATGTCAGGGAAGAGGTGACAGCAACCGACGCCGGACCTAGACTTTGGAATTCAGGCCGACTGAGGTAGCCTGCCAGCAGGATAACCCAATTGTAATGACTGCAACAGTGAATACACTCGAACATCTACATTTATGGAAAGTGTCCACAACTGTACTTTTCCTTTCCTATAAAGGATACCTCCCCTTCCTTGTTATGACTCTTCCAAGGTGCGGCACATGCCTTTATCAAGTCTATTGTTGGGTGCCTTGTGTCTCATGTTAGCTGTCAGCAGGGTAGCCTTGACTGTCAGTCGTTTCTGACAAATGGGTGCTAAACATTGTTGGTGGGGGTTACAGAGGGAAGTGGAAAGATCACCTACCTCCATTCAGGGGGATTCCCCCTCATCTGCAGGACCAGACTTTTATTCCCTCCTGTTCTACAGCACATGCTGGTTTCTGGGGTTATAGAAATGGTCCCTCTCTCAGAAAGAATGAGAGGTTTCTATTACAGAATTTTCTTGGTTCCCACAAAGGAGCAGTTGTGGAGGCTGGTGTTGGACCCTTCTTTTCTGAATGTTTGTCATGTTCCACTATTTCAAGATGCTCACCCTGCAGACAGTTTCCTCTATGATGGGGAACTGCTTCATAGTAACCCTGGACTTGAAAGATGCTTATCACAACTCCATTTCTCATTGCTTTGGGAGATATGAGATTTGTTTTGTCTGGCTCGCACTGTCAGTTCTGTTTATTTCCCCTTTGGATATCCACTGCACCACGAGTGTTAACCAAATGCCTTGCTCTTGTAGTAGCCCACTGTTGTACTCTGGGCATTCACATCTGTCCAAATTTGGATGACTCACTGAGCTGTGTAGAGTCTGTCCAGTTGTTTTGGAATTGCATGAGAAGGTCTGGACCTTGCTCTCATATCTACAGTTCAAGTTGAGCATCTGAAAATAGTGTCTGACACCCTTGCAAAGATTTATCTTTCTGGGGTGCTTGATCAACTCCAGCAAGAGAATGGCCTTTCTAACTGAAGACAAGGTCCTGTGATACTTGACGGTGTTTCTGGAATTCTCAAAGTGGAATGTTGTCTCGGCGAGAGAGTTCCTAAAAATTATTGGACTGATAGCATCTATGATTCTAATGATACCAGTGGCCCATCTTCTCATGAGAAAAATTCATTGGTATGTCTGCAGTTGTTTGACTTGGCATTTCCATTCCCTGGAATCTCATTTGCTAATGCTGCCCTTCAGCAGATGCGCGTTACAATGGTGGAGAGAGCAGATGAGCATCAGTCCTGGACTTCCTTTCTACCTTCCAGTGCAGTCTGTCCAGACAGATTTGCCCAATTTTGTCTAGGCAGCTTTGTGAATGGGAATGCAAGAGCAAGCACTTGGGGGCCCAAGGGTCCATGGTAGCACATTAGTATCAAGGCGATGTTAGCAGTGATTCACACTTTGAAAATTCTTCACCACTTTTGGACTCTGGGTCCTCATCTACTGGTTACGGACAGCACCACAGTGGTGTGGTATCTCAACAAAGGGGATATGAGGTCTTACCCTATGTGCCAGTAGGCAGTGATAGCCTGGTAGCAGACTTCACAGTATTTTCCTAATCTTCATGCATTATATTTACTGTCGATGCTGAACATTGTGGCGCACTGATTGAGAGGCCAGAAAAACTGCTACTAGAAAATCTTATGTTTGCAAATAGATGAGGTTCTCCAAGTGGGACCTAAATGGAAACCAGGTCCACTGAAATTAATATCCCTCTGGTCTTGAATTATTTATGAGAGCTACTTAAGGATAGCTTTTCGAATGCATCTGTTAAGGTGCATTTAGCAACCTGCTCTGCTTGTTTGCCATTGGATCCTCCTCTTTCTTCTCTTTTGGTAAAATATTTGTCTTTGTTGATCGGTTACAAATGTCTTTGTTTATGAGTTCCTTGATGATAGATTCCATGGCCTTGCAAACCAGGCTTGTCAGTCTAATAGGGCGATAGTTCCCAGGATCAGTGGTGGCTCCCCCTTTGTGGAGTGGGATAACTGTTGCTGTGCGCCATTCAGTGGGCACAAAGCCTGATGTGAGACTATGATTGAACATGGTGCTTAGGTGGGGTGCCAGTTCGTTCTGACGTTCGTGTAAAACACAGCCTGGGATGTTGTCCGGTCCCATGGATGCTGGATTTTTGGATTTAGAGTGTGCAGCTTTTACCTGCATAGATGTGATTACAGGGACTCTGCATTCTTCCTGTATAGATATGGGCTCTTTAGGGGGTGAGAGGGGGGTAAAGTTAGCACCTAACCTATCTGCCAGGATGCTGGCAATATCAGTTGGTTCTGTAATTTTTGTGCCGTTGTGCTGTAACTCAGAGCAGATCTGGGTGTTGCCATTGAGATTCTATAGAATGCTTTGTGGTTGCTCTTAGAATCAGTGGCGATTTTGTTTTCCTAGCCAGCTTTGGAGGATCTTATAAGGGATCTCAGCTTCTTACTGAGGCTGACCAGGGCGCTCCTCCACTCATGGGATTTTACTCTCTTTTGCAACAGTTTCTGCCTTCTGTTGTAGAGTTTATTTATGGCAGGGGACCACCAGATTAGCTTCATTTTTTGGAGGATAAAATCTTAGTTCTGTTTGGGATAGCACGATCCATGCACTCTTGTAAGTGCTTATAGAGTACATTTGTGTAGGATTCAGCAGTCGTAACTGTATTGTCCATCTGCATGGGTGTCATGAAGTTCGCCACTTCTGTCTTAAGCATGAAGTTGGCTTTGGAGAAATGTTTACCTTGGTTTTCTTAATGGTGGATGGGGGCGGGATGCGGATATCTAGGGTGATTAGCTTATGGTTGGATCTGACCAACGAGGAGTTGACTTCAGGTGTGGAACACCAGTCACTCATGTTGGTTATGATTAGGTTTAGGATATTGTTGCCCCTGGTGGGGGTTGTGGATAAGATGATCCAGGACACTGGAATTTATGAATTCCAGAAAACATTGAGCGAAGGAGTTGGTACATGACTAGTTTTCCCAGTTGATGGTGGGGTAGTTGAAATAGCCCATTATTAGGGTGTTTATTTGAACCTTAATATTTTCCAGTATATCAAGAAAAGAGGAGTGGGAATCCTGGGGCATGGTGGGGGATCTGTAGCAAGCTACAATTTGGATTGCAGTTTTGCCCAGAGTTAGTTGTACCAGCACCCCTGCATTACCAGGCTATAACTCATACCACACTTTTCATCCTTCTCCTTGTTTAGCCTGGTGAGTGGATATCAGTGTGCCTGACTATAGTGTCACCTATGACTAGTGTGTTGGGTACGTTGTTTTGCCTTATGGACTGTGGTTTATTGGCACACTGAGTCTGTGGGCTATGTGTCATTTGGATTTTGTTGGGGGGTGGAGGTTGCTTCCATTTCTGCTATGGAGGTCTCTGTTTCTTGAGCAGATTATTGAGAGCCTCTGCGAATGTTTCTGTGTTTCTACGTGTGGATTTTGAAGGTGTAGGTTTAGTGGGACTATGTGATGAGTGTGTTGTGGTGCAAGTGTTTACCTTTTCTTGACTGTCAAGTTCAGTTTTTGTTGGAGAGAGCTTTACCTCCAGTTTGGCTAGATAAGTGCATCTCTCACAGGTTGTGGTGTTGGGTGGTAGGAGGAGAGGGTTGTCTGTGTACATGAGGCAATTGCTACATTGCCTCAAGATGTCCAGATTCATCAGATAGACCGGAGAGAACACTGGGAGCTGACCCGCGGACATTCCTGAAAAAAAACTACTTTCCCCTAGACAAGTGAGTATAAGAGCTGTTTTTCTCTAAGCAAGTGAGGAAAGTAAGTACAAAAACTGATTTCCTCTAGGTAAAGAGGAAGGTTGGGTGCTGTAGTAATTTGTAGCTTATTTAGTGCTAACAGCAAGTTCTGAACAAGTGCTGAGCACGAAAAAGCAAATTCAAGTGCTAAAACTAAAAATCTGTACCTGGATCTTGTGGTAGGTAGGCTACCTAGTGCTTACCACTCCCACTGATAAGCTAGAAGGCTTCCCTTCCAACACAGAAAGGCTTGCGGGGCTAATTTTTAAAAACATAAAATACGAACCACGTAGGTTAAGCGCTTTCATCTACCACATGTAGACTTCATCAGAACACCATTGTTGTTGTCAGATCAACTTAAAAAAAATTAATATCCAATGGAAATGGGCAATCAATTAAAACACTTCAATTATTCATCACCTGATGATTATTCATACAGTAGCTTAACCATACCTACTCACAAATAACTTCTTGTGTTTTATTACCATGCACACATTAAACTACACAGACATTCCATCCATCTATAAACTTCCTATATCCATATGTTCGAAAACATAAATTATATGTTTGTGTTTAAAAAATGAATATAAAAAGTGCATATATAAACTGCATATAAAAATACATATAAAAATATTTAACATGTGATCCACCAGCTTCTTACGTTCAGTTAATGCATGTATAACTAGGGTGTACTCAAGGTGTGAAAATTTGGCTGCCTATTTACAGTCTTGCCTCCGGTATCTGCTTTGTGGGGATGTGGTCATTCAACCCTGGAGCCTAAGCTGCATTTAACAAACGTTGCCATTTGGCTTCCTTTTCACCTAATATGGCCTTAATGTTTCCACCCCTAGAATTTAATTTAACCTGTTCTAGTATCTCAAATTAAAACCAAAATGACTCTCACCATTTTTCTCAATATGTCTAAACAATGCATTATTTTGATCCTTCCTCCTGATACAGTAATTGTGATGATAAATCCTGTTTCTAAGTAATCTGTCCATTTTCCTCACATAAAAGCTCGGACAATTGTCACACTTGGCCAAATAGATAATATGCTGGGATTTACAATTCCCTTTCTTAAACCATATTTTAGTGTGATTGGCATTGCCTAAAATAATAGTTTTCTCTTCCAAAATATCTTTACACTGATTGCATCGCCCACACTTCCTTGTGTAACCTTCACCTTTTTTATGGAAAGACCCTGTGTTTCCTCTTTCAAACCTATACTTTAAATTATGGCCTGTCTTATACACATATCTAGGATTTGTACCCACCTTACTATGTACCATTTCATCACATCTAAGGATGTTCCAATTATTGTTTATACTGTCTTTAACTTCCTCCACAATTGGCTATACTCCACAGTACATGCCCTATTGTATTGTTTATCATTGCCCTTCTCTAACCTACCCGTATTCTTTAAACCTACACCTTTCTCAGAATCAAAGAAGAGGCTCAGGGATTTCCTTCTTCTCCGTTAGCACAGGTCTTTAGTCATTCCCCGTTTTAGACATTGTGGATGATGTGTGTTCAGAGTCAAGCTTGACCCCTGACTCCTTACCTCTGGCTCCCAGTAAGCCTGACCGATATTACAGGTCCCTGACTCACATAAATTTTTATTTAGAAACCCTGCTGCTGATCCTGAAACTATTTCACAGGGTCCAAAGGGAGTTAAGGCCTCAACAGCAAAAAATCCTACCCTCTCTGACAGAGATTCAAGGACACTGGACAGATGGGGAAAAAGGTTTATACATCTGCACCCTTCGCAATCAGAGCCTTAAACTGTCAATTTCATATGCTTAAGTATCAACAACATGTTATGGGATTGCTGAAACAAAAAATGATGTTGATTTCTGAATGTGCAGAAAATAAAGAATTGCAGGAATTATTGCATGCAGCTGAACAGGTTGGAAAGCATACTTTGCAATGTGGTTTTGACTCCTTAGAGGCCTCCTGCAGGGCCGCAGTTACTGGATCTGAGATTAGGAGGCATGCCTGGCTAAAGGAACAAAATTTGCCTGATCATGTTAAAGCTAAATTGCTAGATGCCCCTTTACAGCATGATACTCTGTTTGGTATTAAGGCAGAAGAGGTTTTAAAGAAAATGGAAGACAAAGCTAAGTCTGTGCAAACTGTTAAAGACTTCTTACAAGTGCAGCCACCAAGATTCAGTAGACACTGGCCTACAAAGAATTGGTCCTTTCCTGTGTCAGACAGAGCTCAAAGGGGCAAATCCAGATACCCTAAGGGTTCCAGATACCAGGCGCAAGATTCATACAGGTCAAAGCAATGGGGAACTTCTACCTCCAAATCTGGAGGAGATAAAGTGCAAACCTACAGAAAACAGTCCCAATGACTTCCCTCTGCCTTCACCAAGCACTTATCTGTTGGCCACACCCCTAGGGGGAAAATTAGCACTTTTTGCTCAAAATTGGCAGTTAATAACCCAGGACAAGTGGGTTCTAAACATAGTATCACAGGGATACAGATTCCATTTCCATACTCTGCCAATGGCAAACGGATGGCCATATCTGCCAAAAAATCAATGGGCAGAGGCACAGAAACTGGTTACGTCCCTCATGGATATGGAGGCCATTCAGCCAGTACCAGAACAGGAAAAAGGACAAGGTTTTTTACTCAAGGCTGTTCTTGGTACCCAGAAAGGACAAGGCCTGGCAGACCAATACTGGATTTATCGATTTTGAACACATACCTGGACATTCCAAAATTCGAAATGCTGACTTTGCAGCAGCTTCTGCCCATGCTGGGCAAAAATGCTTGGCTGGTGATATTAGACCTAAAAGAGGCATACCTGCATGTCCCAATAAGGCAATCGTGCAGAAGATACTTCAGATTCAAGGCTGGCTCAATGCATTGCCAATTCGCTGCACTGCCCTTTGGCTTATCTACTGCACCCAGAGTCTTTACAAAGTGCCTGGCACCAGTGATTGCATTTTGCAGACAAAGAAGTATACAAATATATCCTTACTTGGACGACTGTCTCATTCAAGCAGAGAACAAGGACATTCTTCTTCAACACCTGGCGTTTGTGAAAAGGCTTCTAACATGCCTAGGGTACACAATAAACAAAAAGAAATCACAACTGGTACCCTCTCAAAAGATAACATTCCTGGGTGCAAGCTTGATTACAACTGCCACGATGGCTTACCTCATGCCAGACAAGCAAAGGCAACTGACCACTTACTTCAAACTGATGGCAACAAAAACCCAGTTGTCTGCAAGACCAGTTCTGCAGGCTTTGGGCTTCATGGCATCCTGCATCCTGCTGATTCCATATGCAAGACTGCATATGAGGAAACTTCAATGGTACCTAAAAAGTTTATGGAGTCAACATTGTCACAGTTTGGATACAATGATTCCTCTCATTCCCTGCCTACAACAGGAGTTTCTATGGTGGGCAAAGGCATGTCACCAAAACGTGGGATGGCCCTTCACTCTACCCCCTGCTAGACAAACCTTAACAACAGACGCATCAGATTATGCTTGGGGGGGCCCACATGGTGGGAAGATGCATTCAGGGCATATGGACCCCAAAACAAATGCATCTACATATCAACCAGAAAGAGATGCTAGTTGTTCAAAATGCCCTGACAGCCTTCAAAGACTTACTTCATCCAGGACAACCACTGATAAAGACTGACAACACCACAGTCATGTGGTACATAAACAAGCAGGGGGGCACGCACTCATACCCCCTTTGCAGATTAGCCATGGCACTGTGGGACACAGCTTTGACTTACCAAATGCATCTTCAAGCTCAATTCCTGCCAGGAAAGCAAAATACTCTGGCAGACGACTTAAGCAGAAACCTTATGGATCCTCACAAGTGGAAACTAGATCCACAAGTCTTCAGCATGATAACAAAGAAATGGGGAAGCCCAGACATAGATCTGTTTGCCTTTCCTCAAAATTACCAGTTGAAAAGATTCTGCACAAGGACTTATCACAAACAAGCATGGAAAGTGGCCTCCCTATCCTTCAGTTGGAAAAAACTATCAGTTTACGCCTTTCCTCCACTGCCTCCTCTTCCTAAGGTCCTCCTAAAAGTCAGACAAGAAAAGCCAAAGATGATACTAATTGCCCTGGACTGGCCCCTCCAATACTGGTACCCAATCCTAAGAAACTTTTCTCAATACCCAGCTTGGACCTTACCTCAAGGACCTCAACTGTTGTCCCAGCAAAGCAATCAGATCCTTGCACAATCAACTCCAGACACTGAACCTGGCAGCATGGCTGATCATATAGTTATACAAGCAACACCTCTCAGTAAAGCTGCGATGGATGTCATTTTGGAAGCCAGAAGGCCTAGTACTAGAAAATCTTATGCTGATAAATGGAAGAGATTCTGTGCTTGGAACCAAGCACAAGGAACTGATACAGCAGAACCAAATATTCCTCAGATATTACAATACTTGACTGAGATGCTTGACAGAGGCCTATCTTTCTCATCAATTAAAATCCATGCTTCTGCCATTTCGGCTCATTACAATACAGAGCCACCAATCTTTTCTCATCCTTTACTAAAGCAGTATCTTAGAGGAGCCAAAAATTTAAGGCCTCCTAGAAGATCACTAATACCTGCATGGGACCTCAATTATGTGTTGGAAAAGCTCACCCTGCCTCCATTTGAACCAGCTACTACTGCTGACATAAAGTTCTTATAATGGAAAACAGCTCTGCTACTAGCAATTGCTTCATGGAAAACAGCTCTGCTACTAGCAATTGCTTCAGCAAGAAGAGTCTCAGAGCTACAGGCCCTCATGGCTGTGGAGCCTTTTATCATATTTTACCCAGACAGGGTGTCTCTGAGGACAAATCCAACATTTATGCCTAAGGTGGTTTCCAGTGTGCCTCTTAACCAAACTATTCATCTGCCAAACTTTTATAGAAATCCACAGAGCAAGGGGGAGAGAATTCTGCATTCCTTGGACGTACACAGACAGCTAAGATTCTACTTGAGCAGGACTAAAGCTCTAAGAAAAACTGAGCAATTGCTAGTGACATATGCTGCAGGATCAGAAGGAAAGGTTATTTCAAAGCAGACTGTTTCAAAGTGGATAAGCCTCTGTATTCGTTTCTGCTACTTGCACCATGGTAAACCTGTGCCCAAGGGCGTTAGGTCTCATTACACCAGAGCTGCAGCTACTTCAGCAGCCTTTCTAAGAGGAGTACCAACCTAAGACATTCTAGAGGCTGCGACTTGGAGTTCTGTCCACACCTTTACAAAACATTATCATTTGCCTTTTTACTCTAAGTCTTGGGCAGGCTTTGCCTCTGTAGGGCCTTATAGCTGCACCTAATGCTGTTTAGCTCCAGCCTTCCAACCATAGCTTTGAGATTCTACCCAAATGTAATGACTGCAACAGTGAAACACGAAGAACATAGTACACTTTTGTACACTTACCATAAATGTAGATGTTCGAGTGTATTCACTGTTGCAGTCCAGGTTACCCGCCCACCAACCCCCAGTCATTCTGGAGTTTATCTTTCCTTCTCTATCTTCTACAACCTATGTGGTGTATTTGCTTGTAGATGAAGGTAAAGTGTATATAGATGCATGTATATATATATATTTTTTGCTACTTTTTTGGGGGCACCTGACATCTGGGGCAAGAAAAACTAAAGAAAATGGCGTCTGCTGCATGTTTTTATACCCCTGACGACCTGACGTCATGGAAGAGGAGACAGCATCCGACGCAGGACCCCAGACTTTGGAATTCAGGCTGACTGAGGGCAACCTGCCAGCAGATTACCCAAATATAATGACTGTAACAGTGAATACACTCTAACATCTACATTTATGGTTAGTGTACACAACTGTACTTTTTTCCCCTAGGCTGGGATCACGATCACTCCTCCTACGCTATTTGTCAATGGTTTGTGCCTAAGACCTTGCGCATCCATATAGCCGCATTAAATCTCTGCCTCAAGAACCAATGCCTCAAACGGTTAGCCCTTAGGATGGATCCTGCTTCGGAGGCCACCCCTGAGCCTTCGCACAAGAAGGCCAAGTTTCCTAGGCCTTTTTCACCTGCCTCTCTGCTACCCAACGCACCGCCAACTGCTGATCTAGGGGTTGAGGCGTGCTTGGAGGATCTGTTGACTGCAGCGACATCCCTCGAGGAAGCTGTTTCGCAGCCGATGACCAGCACTTCTTCGGAGCTTACTCAGATATCGACACCCGTCCTGGTCGTGAGGGAACCAGTCTAGGTGGTACCTTTGGCAGGGATCCAGACTTTGGATGTGATAATCTCCAGACCAGACGCCAGGCCTCTCTCTACTTCCTCTCCAGCCAAAAAGAAGCAGAAAACTAAACAGACCTCCTCCTCTTCAGAAGTCACACTGGATTGGCAGCCCTTCAGCCTCAGCCACTTCCACCTTGCCTCTTATGAGCTCTAGGCCTGTCTCTGCTTCTTCTGCCCCATCCATAACCTCTCAGGTCAGGGAAGAGGAACATGACTCTTCTTTCTCTTCATCAGAGGAGTCCATTTCTTATGTTTCCCAGATTGTCATCACCTTCAGGATGAGAAATCTGTGGAGGGGGGGACTCTCCCCTGAGGACATTACTTTTGGTGAGACCATCACCATGATGAAGGATTACTTGAAATGGGACACTTCCCAAATGATGGACACCCAAAAGAGCTACTTTGAACTGCTGCAAGTGGAATCACCCTCCCCTTCAGCAGTTCCACCTGTTCTGCCTGCTTACTTGAATGCATTCAGTGTGGTCTCTAAGGCCCCTGACTCCCAGCCTCCAGCCCGTAAGCATCCTGACCACTTCTGTAAAGTACCAGAGGACCACAAATTTTTAGTTAAGCCACCCTTGGCTGACCCAGCTGTTACCACCACAGCAGATAAGCAATCTAGACTACTGCCCTCTGCCTCCCTACTACCCACTGACAAAGACAGTAAGTACATGGATAGAATATGGAAGAAGGTGTACACTTCTTCTACTTTTGCTTTCAGAGCCGTAAATTATCAGACCCACACGACCAAGTATGCATTAGACTTGGTCTCTCAAGCCTCCTCCATCCTGGCTTCCTTGCCTGACAGTCCCAGCAAGACAGACATCTCATCCAAACATTCCTTGGCCCACCAGGTACCCAGGCACTCCATAAGGTACAGCTACGTTGCTGCAGAAGCATCCGCCAGGTCTGCAGCATCTGCTTCAGCCCTCAGGAGGTACTCATGGCTAAGACTCAATAACCTCCCCGAGGACTTAAAGGCTTAACTCCTGAACGCCCCTCTGGACCACAATGTGCTGTTTGAAAAACAATCCACTGAACTTTTTAAAACTCTACATGAAAAAAGCAAAGAACTGCAGGACATTGTACAACTGCTAGTGTCGCCCATACCCAACTATTATAGGAACTAGCCTGCTAAAGCCACCTTTGTAAGATGTACTCCATAGCCCTTTTCTTCCATGTCCAGGAGAGGGGCTAGAAAACCTACCAACTATAGATCCTCTACTCCACCACAGCAACCTAGACCTCCCTTTTAGGGCAGAGGAGGCCCCAGTAATGCATAACTGTATTGCCCACCTCCCCTGCTCATCCCACCTTTCCGACTGTCTCCCCCTTTGGCAATCCATCCATCAGACCAGTGGGTTTTAACCATTATCCAAAAAGGGTATTTCCTATCCTGGAAAGAGAAGCCACCCAGAAGAGGCATCCCTTTCCTACCCAAAAAACAGGCCCATCTCATGCCACAAGCTCTGGCAGATCTTTTAAAGCTAGACACCAAAGAACCTATCCCACCAGGACAGAAAGGAAAAGGGTTTTACTCCCGTCTCTTCCTGGTCCCCGTAAAAGATGGCCCCTGGAGACCCATCTTAGATCTGTCATTTCTAAACCTTCATCTTCAGATACCCTCTTTCAAAATGGTCTCTCTCCCCACCCTGCTGCCTCTCATTTCAGCCAAGGCATTCGTGGTCACCCTAGACCTAAAGGAAGCCTACCTGCACATACCCATCATTAATTCCCACGGACAATTCCTGTTTCTCCGGGCCGCCTTGTCCTTTCCAGTTTACTGCCTTACCCTTTGGTTTGTCCATGGCCCCAAGGGTCTTTACAAAGTGCCTAGCCCCAGCCATTGGCTTCTGCAGAACTCCGAGGATACAGATTTACCCTTATCTGGATGACATCCTGCTTCTGCCAGAGTCCAGGGATGCTCTATTGAAGCATCTACATTTCACCATGTCCCTTCTGCAGAATCTAGGATTCACCATCAACCTCCCCATATCATCTCTGATCCCAAGCCAGGACAAAATTTTCCTCTGCTGCAGAATCAGAACAGACACAATGAAGGCCTTTCTACCTCAGGACAAGGTTCTGTCTTTAACTTCACACTTCCAGTAAGCTGTACTATCCCAAAAGGTAATGGCAAGGCAATTTCTTTGTTTCCTGGATTTAATGGCCGCATCCATCTTCATGCTACCACTGGCAAGAATGCACATGCGCAAGCTGCAGTGGTTCTTGAAGAACACCTGGTCCCTGCACCTACATCCCCTAGAGCAGCCCATCCCCCTCCTTCCCTGTCTGAAAACAGAAATCAGCTGGTTGATCCAGCAAGTGGGCTCCCACTACAGCCCCCCCCCACCCCAACCCACGTTATGCATGCAGATGCCTCAGATTCAGGTTGGGGAGCAACTCTGGCCTCTTAAAGGATTCAAGAAAAATGGCATCCCTCTCTTCAAGACAAACATATCAATATCAGGGAAATGACAGCGGTTTTCTTAGCTCTAAAGACCTTCACTCCCCTTTTGGTTCCGGGGTGCTCCAGATAGTCACCAACCACACCATGGTGATGTGGTACCTCAACAAGCAGGGAGGAACAAAGGTCCATCAGCTGTGCAGATTATCCCTGCTGATATAGGACCTAGCCTCTCATCTCAACTTAATCCTGCAGGCGGTCTACATCCTCTCTCAGGGCAACCACCAAGCAGATTTCTTGAGCAGGACCTCCTCACAGCACAAATGGATGCTGAACAGGGAGGTCTTCTTAGACACAGTCCACCGGTGGGGTGCTCCACAAATAGACCTGTTTGCCTCCCCCCGGAACAGGCAACTGCAGAACTTTTGCTCAAAAACCCACTCCTTTCTAGCATGGAGAGTGGACACTTTCAGCATCTGTTGGGAGGGGAAGTTCCTTTATGCCTTCCCCCCATTCCCACTGATTAAGAAAGTCCTTCTAAAAATTCAGAAGGACAAACCAAAAATCTTGTTAGTGACTCCCTGCTGGCCAAGGCAGCACTGGTTCCCACTACTTCACAAACTAGGCAAGGGCAATCACTTCAAGTTACGTTACAAGGTGGATCTACTGTCACAAGACAAGGGAACTCTCCTATACCCACAGTTACAGGTGTTGTCTCTGATTCTGTGGGTGATAAACGTTTGATTCTGTTCAGACACCACTACTCTGAGGACGTGCTTTCATTCCTAAGGGAGGCAAGGAAATCTATCACCAGAAAATCTTACCTGGCTAAATGGGAAAGATTTGCAAAATGGTGTCTGCAAAAGGGAAGGGACCCTAGCTCCGCGGAGGTTCCCCTGGTTCTAAACTAGTGTCAATTGATAAAAAGTGGCATTTCTTATTCTTCTGTAAAAGTACACTTCTCGGCCATATCAGCCTGCCTGCCCCTGGAACCCCCTTGCTAGTCAGGCTCGACATAAAGCTCTTCCTTAAAGGGGTCTTGCAAATGAGGCCACCTAGGAAATCTATCCAGATGCCTTGGGACATTAACTACATCTTAGAGAAATTAACCCAACATCCCTTTGAACCTGCAGGGCCACCCTCCTTACAGAGGTGTACATGGAAGACTGTCCTGCTGGTGGCCATCACTTCAGCCAGAAGAGTGTCAGAATTGCAGGCTTGAATGGCCTGTCCCTCTTATACAGCCTTCCACAAAGAAAGGGTGTCCCTGCGAACCAACCCCTCCTTTATGCCTAAGGTGGTCAGTGATCTCTCTCTTAACCAATCTATTCATCTGCCCTCCTTTTTCCCCTCACTCACTAACAAAGGGAAGAGGATACTGCACTCCATGGATGTGCACAGACAATTACGTGGGCAAGACCAAGGCCATCAGAAAGACTAATGAGCTCTTTGTCTCCTTCCACCCCAGAGCCCTGGGTAAGGCAGTCTCCAAGCAAATCATTGCATGCTGGATCAGGAAAGCTATTTGCTTCTGCTACTCTCACCATGGAAAGGAACCCCCAAGGGGAATCGAGGCCCATTCCACTAGAGCTGTGGCCACCTCAAGGGCCTTCATGAAAGGCCTAGACCCAGTATCCATTTTGGAAGCAGCCACCTGGGCCACTATCCACACCTTCACCAAGCATTACAAGTTGGACCAAGTTTCCAGAGGTAGGACAGGATTTGCCAGGGCAATCGTGCAGGGTCTTGTAGACCCCTCTTCTTCTACCACCACGCTCTCATCCTCTTAAGCTGTGGTATGCTCCCACACCTAGAATACTGCAACATAGGAATAGAAGGACATAGAATAGTTGTGTAAAATCTTACCATAACCATAGAAGTCCTTCTCTTCCATGTTGCAGTATTCCTTCCTGCCACACGTAGGGCATAAACCAGGGGCCTTAAATGTGACGTTACCATGCACAATCCTCAGAACTTGATGGCCATCAGGCAAAGAGCAAGGCCCAGAAGGAGGAATGGCAGTTGTTTACATGTGTGTGACTTGGAGTCCTACTGTAATGTAGGTAGCATTGACAGTCTGGTCCAGGGAGTTTGTGTTTACACAATCCAGGAATCTCTGTGCCTTTGTTTGGTGTCATATAGGATTCCCAGTTAATAGTGTGGTTATTTCAAGTAACCCATGAATATGGTTTTGGTTTGGGTGGTGAGTGTTTTCATTAAGTTTATATACATGGTATGGGTTTCCTGGGTCATAGAGGCAGTTGCAAGGAAGTTGAATTGGATTTTGCCTTTTGTGAGTTGAACATGGAGTAGCTCAAGTGCATTGTCCTGTTTGACCAGCCTTGAGATATATTTATTTTTAATGTAAATCGAGGCACTTCCACCTTTAGTCTGTGTCTGTGTGGTAGCTGGTCTAAATGTTTGGAAGGCATTTTATCTTTGCACTGTTGGTGTATTCTCTGTGGCTTTAAACCATGTCTGTGTCTGCACAGAAGCATTCTCTAGGCTGAAGAGAGCTTTTAGGGAGTAGAGTTTTAGACTTTTTACCCTCTTACCAACTAAATCTATTAGTCAGAATGTTAGATTTATTCACTCAGTCTGAATGGTTGGATACCACTGGAAAAGAGCTCAAAGCAATGTTTGGTGGTGTGACATCCCTCCTCTGGGCCAGTAATCAAGGAGCCTCAATCTTCACCACTGACACTGGTGGGAAACCTTCACTTAGAAGAAAAATGGAAACACTGCAGTATTTTCATATGCAGCTCACTGCACCAAGCACAATTTCCCTTAAGAGCAGACAGGGAACACACTCCAGACATGAGGCTAGACTTCCGCTCCAGGCCCCAAATAAATCTCCACCTCTCTCTTTGTGCAGAAGCTAGTGCTCTGTGTCAGTATTCCAAGTAGCTGACATGCGTGTGCACACACACATCCCCGGGAAAGGCTGACACAGATTTACCTGCTATACCACCCTTCACCCAGAGTATAATGTAGCTTCACTGACACCAGACAGCTACTTTTTAGGCTCTTGCCAAGGTACCCATTTACTCTCATTAAAATCAATCCTTATACAAATGGAAGTGTTTCCAAGCCAAGCCACAAGACTTTCAGGGCAAGAAGCCCACAGTGCCAGCAAATAAATGCAATTACTCTCCAAGGTTAAACTATTTTCTAAAAGACCAGCCACAATCAAAGTTATAGATATATTTGATAAAATAGAAAATATGAAAATACTGAATATCTATTTACAGTAATCACCAGAGTTTAAGTTCACAGGAAATATAAAAAATAACAGATGGAAAGATGCAGACAGATACAGAAAAACAATATTTAACTTGTCCATGTATATTTTCTTAACTTACTGAAGAAGTACTGTTCCCTACTTACTAGAGCAAGGCAATATGAAGTGAGTGAGTGTTTTTTGTTGTCAGGTTCCCGAAAACAGAGTGCTGAGTATGTCCTGTTGCATCTCTTACCAATATCTAAAATAATTTTAGTGCTGGCAGTAGAATGATGTCACATCTGGACACCTGAGTCTGTTCCTACACTACCCCTCTGACTAGAAGCTGAACCAAAATCTAGCACAGATGTGTCACAATACACACCTAGAGCTTCGCTAAGGCATCTGGAGACTGTAAAACAATTCCAATACTTTTTCTTCTTGCAGAGACTAACCAGCCATTCTCTGGCACCCCACAGTAGCAATTAGTTCACCAGTGATGATAGTAAGAGCAGAATCCCAGACCACACATTGTGTCTCTTGCTGCATTCAGGCATGTGAGATAAAATCTTTATGGCCTAAACCAAGTCATTTAATTTCAAGCTATTTTTTCTTAAGGTAAGCTAGGTTGAGCTTAACCCCTTTCTTCCAGCATCCTCTGTTAACATATATGGACTTCCAACAGTTAACAACAATACAGTCTGATCTAAATGTATATTTCGTTTCTGTCTAGTAGGACCCACTGATGATAGATTTTTAACACTAGCAGCTTTACAAATATATTTTTAACTTAAGCATGTCTATAAATCAGTTTGTTATATAAATAAAATTCTTTATAAAACTCCAGCTAACTGTGCTGGCATGTGTTATACATGCACTGCCCTGCTCTCTCTGGCATAGCTGGCACTACCTCACATCATCACAGATGTTATTTCGTATTTTTCTTATGTAACTAAAGAAGAATTTGTCATTGTCTTTGGCTAGACTGAGTTCAGGGTATACTATTGTTTTTTTTGTATCCTTTTTACCCTCTTACCCATGTGTTTGATGTTTTCCTTGGTTTGAGGGTCATTTATTGTGCTGTATAATTTCAGGAGAGTTTTTTCCTTTTATATTATGTAGTTTATTAATGCTAGGAGACACCACACATTTGCTTTTACACTTTTCCATTGGCTTTGATTTTGAATTTCAGGGTATGAATAGAACTTTTCTTTGCATTGCATCTCTTAGCATTATCAACATTGTGGGTAATAGTGTTATACTCTAAAGACTTCGTTATAAATTTTTAAGAAGCTTGTACATTTAACTCAAAAAATACTTTATTACTCCAAGAAAACCCCAGCATTACAAAACGTAATGCACCATTACTCCAATACTAGGGGCCTACACTCCAATAACAAACTTCTCCTTCAAGTCACTGTAGCCGACAACTCTGCCAGAGCTTCCCTCTATTCGAACTATATAGCAATAAAATGGAACACACTGCCCACTAATATATTAGCCACCACTTTCTTAACCCAGTTCAAAAAATGCCTAAAAACTCACCTGCAAGTCAACTGGATTTGTAATTGCAATTGCAACTCCTCTGGCTAGACTACCTTCACCTTGCTCTTGCTCATTCAGACTAATGTCCCCTCCCATACTGTCAAGTAGTAAACCTTTTCCTTCAGCTTACAAGTCTCCTCCTTCATACCCTAATCTTCCTTCTACGCTTAATCCTTGTTCAATGCTTTAAATGCTATTTCTGAACAGATGATGTTAAGTTGTCAATCTCGCCTTCATTCTTGCTGGATGGGTTCGGAGCCGATCCTCGGCTCCGACTCGGCCAATACTAAAGCTCGAGAGCCAATTCCACCGGCTCGAGGCTCCCCTATATCCCACAATGCTAGGCGGTAACTACCCAGATCTCGTTTGCCGCTATAGCTGACGAGGTGCGCTTTTCTACCGGCTCAGGCAGGTTAGTCAAATTTTACCTTTAGGTACTGCTAATAACCCCCCTTTTTAGTTCTAATACATATTCTATAGTTTAGTTCTAATTTTTAGTTATATCGACCCCTATCTGTCGAACCTTCCTCTTTTACCCTAGTTCTAGGCCTTCGGCCCTTCCCTCACCCTAGTCCCTTATTAGATTAGTGTTGTAGGGGCTTGTGTGTGTGTGTTTCTGTATTAACAGTAATATTTTATTTTAATAATTTTTCTATAGAGAGTGTCTGGATTGTGTGTGTGTGGCAGCCTCTCTTACTTTTACGATGTCTAAAGACAAGGTCTCGGGCTTCAAGAAGTGTGACTCGTGCTGTCAGAAAATGTCTCTGACAGACGGTCACACTTCTTGTGTGTATTGCCTGGGGCCTTTGCACCTGCAGGACTCTTGTGCTTTTTGTCATGGTTTTAGCCCTAGAGTCCTGCAGGAACGCAAGAATAAGCTTATCTTGCGGGGCTTATTAAAGCCTGAAGGCCCCCCAACTCAGTCTGTGTCGGGGAAGCCTTCAAAAACTTCCAAGCAGTCGGCTCCTGCTCCTGAGTCGACTGCTGAGAAGTCTAAGCAGGCTTCGACATCGGCTCCGGCCGGAGCCGATGTTTCTAAGCCCTCATACTGTTACCTCGGCTCCGGCTGGAGCCGAGGCTGATAAGACTTTGTCGGCTCCGATACCCTTATCGGAGCCACATTCGAGAAAGAGGTCCAGGTCCCCCTCTATCGGATCCGTGCACTCGGCGCCAGGATCCCTTCTCCTTTCGGAGCGAAGTCACAAAACTCATTCCTCTCGGTCTTCCAGATTATCAGACAATGATTTGCAGAGGGTGGTGAGTAGACTTCTTAAGTCCGAGGCACTGGCCCAAATGCTGCATAGCCCGACTCACCAGTCAGTGGCTATTCCCATTCCCCAATACATTCCTCCTCCGACTCCTTCGAGTTCGGAGCCAAGGCTTGTCGGAGCCATGACTGTCGGTGCGTCTGATCCGATACCTTCCATTTCGGCTCCGTCTGCCCTGATCTCCTCCTTGGAGGGATCTCGGTGCCGAGCTTCCCTCGTCGGCTCCGAGGGGGCGAGTGGCATCGGACCCTTGTCCGACCCCGCTCTCCCTCTCGGAGCTTCGGCGCTGGTGAGTTCGGCTCTGACATCGGCTTCGGAGCCGTCTCTGTCGGTGCCGGGGGAGGTCCTTGTCTCTTTGGAGCGAGGGCCTCGGGCCTTGCCTGACAGGGGTGCCTTCGAGGTCATGCGGAGCGTGCTAGAACCAGGTTCTGCCCCACAGTCAGCTCCTTCAGCCCCTCCATCTACAGTGCCTGCGGTGATTTCTGCTCACCCCCTTGTCCCACACCGCAGAGAGCCAACTCCTCAAGATTCCCCATTGGGAATTTCCTCCTCTTCCGAGGTCTCTCCTGACCCTGCAGGAGATCCCCCAAGGAAGAGGCAGTGCAAGAGGAAGCACATTGACTCCCCTGAGTCTATCACCTCTGACACTGACTTAGAGGAATCCGAAGGGTCCCCTCGATCCCACTCTGAGGATGTCTCCTTTGCTGACATCCTTGAAATCCTCAAACAGAGGGGGAACTGGCCAGCCCTTAATCGTTCGGAGGATGAGTCAGTGTATCTTGAGGCGTTTGGTTCTCGCCCTTCTACCTCCTGGGTGTCCCCTCCCTTTGACCCCCTTATGGAAGTGGTGGCAAGGAAGGCTTGGACGGCTCCTGACTCAGTGGAACCCACCCCGAGGAGACCATCCAAATTTATTACTGCCCCCAAAGACAAAGAGTTTTTATCCAAAGGTGTCCCTGTTGATGCCATGGTGGTGGCTGCGGCCACAAAGAAGGAGTTAGCTGATCCTTCGGTTCCTGTCCATCCTCCTAATAAGGAATCTAGGACCATGGACAGGTAGGCAAGCGGTGTTCTCGTCAGCAACCTTTTCAATGCGGTCGCTGAACTACTTATGCCACTTCACTCGTCTCCAAAGAGATTTACTCAAGGATATGGGTGAACTGATGAAGGATCCTACAGCTGAGGGGTTCAAAGACACAATGAACTCCCAGTTGGCAACCCTAAATTCCATCGTTAACTTCTCCATGCGGCTGGTCTCATACGCAGCAGATGGGGTGAGTAGAGCCGCAGGCACAGGTGTTGCCTTACGAAGGCACGCCTGGATGCGGCTATGCAACTTTGCGGACCCTTTCAAGGCGTCCTTCACCAACTCTCCCTTTGATGGATCATCATTGTTTGGTCCACAGGTGAAGGATACATTGACCAGGTGCGAGGTAGAAGGTAAGACTCTCTCTACCGTAGGAGTCCATTTTTCTACCCCTTCTAGACCCTATCCCAAAGGTCAAAGGGGAGGAAAGATGTGGTTCCGCAAACAATCCCAGGGAGTCTCATCTGACGCACAAGGCCGATTCCCCTCTAGAGGCAGAGGGGGGAATAACAATAGATGCCGTCCTAGAGGCAGAGGAGGTCCGCAAAACCAGGGTAGCAGAGAAATGTTCTCTGACAAACCCTTTCAGCACCCCTGAGGGGCTGCCCGGCTGTCCGCCTTCGGAGGCAGTCGGGGAAAGGTTATCACTGTACCCAAAAGCCTGGCTTTCCCTTACTTCAAAATGAACAGACGCTCCAGGAGATATCTCCGCTTCAGGCTGGGAGCCAGTCACTACCAATTCAGGGCCCTGCCCTTTGGTCTCACTACAGCCCCCCGGGTGTTCACCAAATGCATGGCAGTGGTCACGGCTCACTTGAGACGTCAAGGATTCCAGGTGTTTCCATATCTGAACGACTGGCTCCTTACTGCCACCACCAGACATCAGCTTCTCCTATCCAGGGACTTCACCATTCAATCTTGTCAAACTCTAGGCATTTCAATAAATTTCGAAAAATCTGCCTTGTCGCCTTGTCAGTCTATTATTTTTATAGACGCCACCTTAGATACACAGACCCTTTCAGCCAGACTCACAGAGCAGAGGGTGTTAGACATTCGGAACCAAGTGTCCCTTCTCTTACAATGTGTAAAAGTCAAAGCCAGACTGGTGTTGAAGGTACTAGGACTCATGGCAGCAGCAATTCCCCTTCTCCCCTTAGCTCGCTTTCACATGAGGATCCTCCAATGGATGCTTTTTACTCAATGGTCCTTTCAACAACTCCCGATGTCCCATACCATATTGATAACTCAAGCATGCAAGAATCAACTGTCTTGGTGGATCACATCACCTCAACTTCTCCGAGGAAGACCCTTCACTCCCCCCCCCCCCCATTGCCACGTTGACAACAGATGCCTCCCTGATCGGGTGGGGGGGGCATTATCAGGGCAGGACAGTCCAGGGCACGTGGCAACCTTTCGAGTGCCACTTGCACATAAATGTCTTAGAGATGAGAGCAGTGCTTTTAGCGTTGCAAGCACTTCACGACTCTCTTCCCAAGGGGACTATTGCAATTCAAACGGACAACATGTCCATAGTGTGGTACATCAGCAAACAAGGCGGAACCAGATTATACCCTTTATGTCGAGAAGCACTCAGACTTTGGCAATGGGCGATCTCTTCTCAGCGTTTTCTGATAGCAACGCATATTCCCGGGAAATCCAACGTTATTGCAGACAAATTGAGCAGAGCAATTCTCATGCCACATGAGTGGTCTCTAAAGAAGTCAGTTCTAGAAGAAGTATTCCTAAGATGGGGCCAGCCTTGCTGCGATCTTTTTGCTACTCCCCAAAACAGCAAGTGTCACGACTTCTTCACTCTCTTCCCGT
The DNA here is from genome assembly GCF_019279795.1 of Protopterus annectens. NCBI lineage: Eukaryota > Metazoa > Chordata > Ceratodontiformes > Protopteridae > Protopterus > Protopterus annectens. Next base: position 252,276,451 of record NC_056747.1, read on the forward strand.
TACCAGGCCATCCCACCAAAGACGCTCTAGTCCACGATTGGCCCCGGGGACTTCTGTATGCCTTTCCCCCCTTTCCACTGATACCTCAACTAATTCAGAAAGCCATCACCTTGAGAGTGACAATGATCCTCATTGCCCCTTACTGGTCTCGACAGATATGGTTTCCCTTTCTTCATCATTACCTTTTGGAGCAGCCTTGGCATCTGGACCCAGTACCAGATCTGATTACCCATCAATTGGGTCAGCTGCACCAATCTCTGTCTTCTCTAAACCTCACAGCGTGGTTTCTCCGATTCCAACCTTAGCCAGGCTTCCCTCAATATCTCGATCGGTCCGAGATATTTTGATAGCCTCTCATAAATCTTCTACCCGGAAGATTTATACTAGCAAATGGAAACGTTTTTCCCTTTGGGCATCATCGAAAAACATAGATCCCTTTACTGCACCTATCCAGTCTATTTTAGACTTTCTAGCAGAACTCTTTCATTTAGGATCTTCTGCATCAACCATTAGAGTTCAATTGGCTGCCATATCAAATTTTCATGTTGGTGTCTCAGAATCCAGCATCATGGCTCACAAACTCTGTAAAGCATTCTTAAGGGGTGTATTTCTTCTCAAACCTCCAATCAAAGACCCCCCGCCTCAATGGGATTTGAACTTGGTTCTGGCATCTTTAATTCTTCCCCCCCTTCGAACCGGCGGCTTCATGTTCTCTGAAGTTGCTTTCTTGGAAGACACTTTTTCTGGTAGCTATAACTTCAGCGAGAAGAGTATCCGAACTCCATGCTCTGTGCAGTCGTCCTCCTTACTTAGTTTTTCACAAAGACAGGGTATCCCTCCGTACTAATCCATCCTTTTTACCTAAAATTTCTTCTCAAATTAACCTAAACCAAGTTATTGATCTCCCCGTTTTTTTCCCTAACTATTCAAATAGGTCAGAACAAAAGCTACATTTTTTGGATGTTCATCGCCAACTGAGATATTACTTAGACAGGACTAAACAATTCAGGAAATCTGATCAATTGTTTCTGTCATATGCAGAAGGTAAATTGGGCCTTCCAGTCACTAAAGTATCCCTTTCTAGATGGCTCACTTCTACAATTACCTTCATCTATGAGATCAGACATCAAAAACTACCCTCAAGACCTAGAGCTCATTCAACTAGGGCATTAGCTACATCCGTAGCCTTTCAGGACAGGTTGCCAATAGATTCAATTTGTGCAGCAGCCACCTGGGCTTCTCCTCATACATTCATTTCACATTACAAATTGGACATGGTTTCCAGAAGCCGTGCCAATTTTGGTTCCACTGTTCTCAAGAGTCTGTTCCGATAGGCCACCCGGGATAAGGTGCTAGGGACGCGGTCCCATCCAGCAAGAATGAAGGCGAGATTGACAACTTAACATTAAGAAGTTATGTACCTACCATAACGTTCCATGTTAGTTGTCGTCTTCTCGCCTTCTTTCTTGTGTCCAGCCCTCCTTCCCCCAAGCCTGGACAGACCGACCGGAATTCTTTTGTGTTTTTCTTCCGAATGTGTTACTCCCACACATTCTCCCACCTCTTCTATCTTTACTGAGGTCTGCCTTTCCTTTACGCAGATTGTTTGAGGTGGGTTTCCCTACTCCATTCTGTGGAGACTAGGATTGCTTGGTATAGCTATCGAACGAGATCTGAGTAGTTACCGCCTAGCATTGTGGGATATAGGGGAGCCTCGAGCCGGTGGAATTAGCTCTCGAGCTTTAGTATTGGCCGAGTCGGAGCCGAGGATCGGCTCCGAACCCATCCAGCAAGAAAGAAGGCGAGAAGAAGACAACTAACATGGAACGTTATGGTAGGTACATAACTTCTTATTCTATAACCATACTGCTTAACGTGTTCTTCCTTCAAACAGTGTAACCTATCCTATTTCATCTTAATTAGTGGGTTATTTAAAGTATTATCATAAGTGGGCTTGTTGTAAATGTAAAATGTCATACTTTTGTACCTACAAAATTGTAATATATTAATCTTTGTTTTTTATTATATGTGGAACATTTCTCCCTGGGCCTCCGCTGAAAAAGGACTTGTGATCAGTTGGACTTTCCCAGTAACCAAATGTAAAATAAATAAATAAAATAATTTAAAGTTCTTGAATCCTGTGGCATTTGTTTCTGTTGGTGTGTAGGTTTTGATAGAGAAGGTTACTAGTTTGTTCTAATATGATCAGTGATGGGGGATACCTTGGAGATAGTTATACCCAAGTCAAATTGATTCTCTTTTCCAGTAGGTTCATTTAGAATCCGGTCCAGGGAGGAGGACATTTTTGTGCATATTCTATATTGGTGGTGTAGCTTCTCCAGTTAATCACTGGACAGCTAAAAGCACCTAGGATAACAGCATTCTTACTTATTGGTAATTTATCAAGAGTATTTAGTAATAAATTTGTGATTTTTTTTTTTTGGAGATATTGAGACAGTTCTGTAGCCTGCAGTGGTGTAATAGGTAACTCTGTTTAGCATGATTTGACACTCACTTGAGGGTCTCAAGGTAATGTGTTCTCTAATAAATGTGAAGATGCTTTTATAGTTTCTGTGACAATGTGAGGTATTGCCAGTTGTGGCAGGAGAAGTAGGGCAGTGGATGTGTAACATTTGCCAGCACAGTTATCTGGAATTTTGTATAGAGTTATGTCATTTGTATATCAACTTAATTTGTACAGATGCTTGTGTTGAAAATGTATTTGTAAAGCTGCTTGTGTTAAAAATGTACCAACAGTGTGCCCTGCTGGACAGAAAAATATACATGTATTATTGTAACTGTTGAAATGTATATGTTTTGACAGAGGATACTAGAAGAAGAAATGTTAATCTCAATCCACCTAACTTTGAAAATAGTTTTAAGTTAAATTACCTGGATTTAAGCCATAAAGATATGTATCTTACAGTTCTCAGTGCAGCCAGAGACAAAAAGTCTGTACTAGGAAGCTTTCTGCATTGTCTTTCGGGTGAACTAATTGTTACTCTGGAAGGTTGGAGGATTGAAATTGTTTCATGACTTCCAGGAACTGCAGCAGATCTTAGCAAGGCTGTGTGTGTCGGTGTGTGTGTGTTATTGACACGTGTGCTGAGTCCTGACATCTTCTAGCCAAGGGGGGAGTAGCATGGAGACCAGAACTCAGATGACCAGATGTATGGGATGTTGTTCTGTAATCCAGTAGTAAAATTGATATTTTAATACTAGGTGCGGCTGACGTCTCATTGCAGTCTGTTTTTGGAACCTGACAAAGAAGGGACCCCTCACCTTCTTCATCTTATCTTGCTCTAGTAAATGAACCAGTGAATAGTAATTATTTAGATCAGTCAGGAAAATAAAATCAGAGTAGTTGAGTATTGTTTATGTATCTGTGTGAATCTATTCATCTGAGTTATTTTAATATTTCCTGTGACTGAAAACTCTGGTGTTTACTGTAAATAGATATTTAGTATTTTCATGTTCTTTTATTTATGATTAAATATATCTCAGAGTACTTGTATGTATTTGGTGGCAGCTCTGGCCGCTCTTGAAAGCCTTGCTGTTGGTCAAACTACCATTTATATTAATATTAATTTCACTCCGTATAACTGGGTACCCTTGCAAGAGCCTTAGAGTGGCTGGCTTTGGAGGGTCTGGTGGTGATGTAACTACCTTTATAGTCTGGGCAAAAGGGTTCATAGTTAGTAAATCTGTGACAGCCTTTCCCAGTTTTGTGTGTGTGTGTGTGTGTGTGTGTGTGTGTGTGTGTGTGTGTGTGTGTGTGTGTGTGTGTGTGTGTGTGTAAGTAAATCAAATCTCAAAGGGTGTGTGTGTGTGTGTGTGTGTGTGTGTGTCATCTGCTTGGAGCAGGGCCATGAAAGAATGTTTTCTCAGCAAGAGTGGTGGAGAGCTTGCCTTGGAGACTTGGCTGAGGTTTCAGTTCTATAGCTGTGCCAGTGGGGAGTCGTACTGGGGACCTGGAGGGAGGGAGACAGAGAAATCCAGACCCCAGACTGATTGTGTTCCCCGTGTGCTGTTAAGAGGAATTGTGTTTGATGCAGAGAGCTGCATCTGGTAATACTGGGTGTGTCCATTTTTGTTCCAAGTGAATGCCTCTTTCCACTGTCAGTGGTGAGGATTCAGGCTCCTTGATTACCAGCCCAGACTTGGGACATCACAGTTTCCATCAAGCTCAATGAGTGGTAAGCACAAAACCCATGTTTTGAGGGGGGGGGGTTGCTCACTGGGCACTTAAACCAGGTCTCTGTAACAGTACAAAATATGGATGTGCTCCAAATGTTGGCGGGTTTGAAGGTCAGACAGTTTGTTAGCATTAAATAAAGCCACATTGATGTGGTCCAGTAGTAATTTTTTTTTAACTTTTGTGAAGTTCCTTAGCTGGACCTTGCTTAAAAAGGCACACTGATGGTAGCAAAAGCTTTTGTCAGTATGTGGAAGCCTTGGAATGAGAAGTGTAGACTGTCCTTGGAGAAGCATGTATGGTTGCAAAGTATATCATCCCATGCTGGCACACATACTGGATTCCTCTAGAATGACCAAAGTATTTAGACATTTTTTGAAGGGTATCATAATTTCTTTGAATCACTGTATAATTGTTGGTAATTTAAGGATTCCAGTTACAGATTGGCTATCATCTGCATTTGTGATCTGCATGGAGAGCTCTGTCATGCGTCTCCCCATATGCCTCAGGTTTCTGCATGTCAGGCTGTTTATCCCAACCTACCACACTGTTGTCATATTTATCTGGTTTAAGGGCACTTCTAACATTGGCAATCCTGCTCCCTGAGATACAGCTGACTGTCACCCTCCTTTTTTCCATTCTTGTAAGTGTAGAATCTACGTATCTAATTATGGAGTTACCAATCGCTAGTACATTTTCATGAATGCTTGGAATTCATTGGTCTAGAGCTGCTGTTTCCTGGTGACTTTCAGTAGTGTTCCCATTAATCAGTGTTGCAGTGTTTGGTGTGTGGTGGGCCCTACACCCAGTCTGCCATTGCGGGTTGGGTAAGGATTTTTTTCTGCCTTAGTGTATAATAGTTTAGTGTAGGTGTATAACTTGTGTGGCGTAGGTGAATATTATTCACAGGATGTATTTGCTAGGGTATTACCTCTAATTTGGCTAGCTACTTGTACATAGATGATGACTAGTTAAGTAAAAGATAGTCTGTGAGCTTCAGGCAGTTCTTAACATTGCCTGAGTATACCAAGTGCTAGATGTTTAGCAACAAAAGGTGGAGTAGCTGGCATATCTTCCCTTTTGACCAAGGGTGCAAGGTGTGTCATGGAGGGATAAGAGAATATTCTAGTGTTTTGCATTCTGTATGTGATTAAATAAAAACAGTAAATTAATTAAGTAGTTTGATCTAGAGTGGCAGTATGATCAGCTTCAGACATGCATTCTGCTGCCGACTCTGCAATTAATATAACTTTACTGGGGAAGTGGAATTGACTGGGGTTTCTAAGAGAGGACTGGAAATTTAAGTACTTGCGTCTAATACAGTGTTGAGCAAGCGTTGCATGGAGCACCACCTGCCAGTATTAAGTTGAAGAGTAATGTGAACTAGACAATAAGAAAGCAGCAAGAACTCCTACCAGTAATGTTTACCCTTTAGAAACACCAGTAAATTACTCCCTGCCACTGAATAACTACTACTGCTCTCCGTAAGATTTACATCCTGACTAGAAAACCAACTTTAACTGCACTATAATGTAAAAACTTCATATGAAGTATAAAAAAAAGAGTAGAAAGTTACAGGGAAAGCATCATGGAATTAAAATGTAATGAATAATCAGGGGAAAATACTCAGTGTAACAAAGTGGAGGATCCATTACTAACACAGGTACCCAAGGGTCTAATGAATGCGCAACAAAAATGATTTTAACTGAAACTTTAACTGCAAAAGACACTTTAACTAGAAGGGAGTCCAAACAGCCTTAGAAATAGACGTGACTAAAACACAAAACCAGTGACTTTAGTCACACAAATCATGAAAATGTATAAAATTTGATAAAATAAGCAAAAAAAAAGTACTGAAAACACCCAAATGATTTTAAGTGCAACAAAACTAATTACTTTCTTGGTTAATATAAGGAGTTTGAGCTTGAAAAATGCCAGAAAATATTCACTCAGCACATGTGCTTTCGCTTTCTCTCTGGAAGTCTTGTGGAAAAATAGTGGGAAATGACTGTAAGAAATGTTAAGCTGAGGAGCTCACACAGACTCTCAAGCCCAGTAAATTGCCTCCATTGTATTGCAAATTGAATGCTTGGTGACTTTCTGAATTTAATTACTACTCTTTAAAAATTAGTTAAATTCGTCCTGAACTTCAGTTTCTCTTAGTTTTTCTTAGCATCACCAAACTGCTGTTCTGATGGAATACTGCATCCAGAGGGAGTCATGACTCGCGTATTATTTGATCTGTACAGATAACTTCCATGTTTGCCACAACTGTAACACCATGCATTGCTTCTTGTGTGCAGTCACTAGTTGTGCCAAACTAACACTGGGTTTGCCAGAAGATCTCTGAAGTGTTCTCTGTTCAAGTGATGATTTTACAGAGCCTATGCTCTGCACCGTTTCAGTTTTCATACACACTTTTAAATTAATTTCCTCTTCATGTACTTGCCTGGTATGCAAATCACCTTACATGTCATTTTACTTGGACGGTGGCTTCTTGGGAATGCCATGTGTGCTGTTTTTTTTTTAAGTTAGTATTTTATTTTTTTGTTTCATGTGTATACTTGTTTTCTCTTACCTTTGTGTGGTATTTGTTGTTTACATTGTTTTTTGCAATTTGTTTGATGAAGCAGTGTAATAAAAGTTGAGTGGTCTCACTATTCCTTTAAATCACCATTTCATGTACCAGTATTCTGTCTGTGCTGTGTGGTAACTAGGTAGGATGCGTTTTTCACAGGCATCTTAAAAAATATGTTGCTAGAATAGAAGAGACTTTGACCGGTTAGAAGGTGAGAAATCTTTGATGTTATGTTGTCCTATCTCTTCTTCATTCTTTGCTGGTTGGGTTCAGAACCGATCATCGGTTCCAACTCTGCCTTTACTAAAGCTCGAGATCTTCCACTGGCTCGAGGCTATACCCTATCTCATCATGCCTAGGGAAGATTACCCATATCTGGTTTGCCGCTAAACTAGATTGGGTGCTTCCTTCTAGGCTCCAGGCAAAGTAGAAAAACTTTTCTTATTGGATAAAAATTGCTGTTTTTTGACTAAATCATGTCTTAATAGTATTAGTATTACTTCTTTTGTATCGAATGTGTTTCGATTTGCTGTTTGTGTGTTGCTGGCTGTCGTCATTCGTTAGGCCTTTTTCCTACCCTATCTTGTGCCAAAGCTTGTTTTAGTTAGTTTGTTGGAGTTTTGTTATTTAAATTATCTTATTTCCCTTCCTATTTTTCTCCAAGGTGTTTGTTAGAGGGCTCCTTGCATCATCCCTTTTAAATTAGAGGGCTTCCCTTCCCTTCTGTGCTTTCCTCATAATTAGGAGTTGTCATTTAACTTAGAGACTTTTCCTCTGGTCCTTTTCTAAAGTTGTACTTGTTGCTTCTTGTTTAAAAAAAATAATAACTTTGTTGCTGTTTGATACAAGTTGTTTTGTTCATAGTTAAAATTTACAGTTAGGCATGTCCAAGGTTAATAAAGAATTGAAGCCTTCCGGTTTCAAAAAGTGTGACTGATGTAGCTAGAAAATGTCTTTAACAGATGGACACACCAGCTCCGTGTAATGTTTGGGTGAGGTGACAATCGGAAGGTCGAAGTGGGTTTGGTCGAACCTACTTCAGTCGACGTCTGGAGGCTGAACGGCAACAATGTCAAACCCGACATTGTCTAAGTACGAATCTCACCCCCATCTCGACCCATGTTAAAGCCCATTCCGAGGTTTACAGCGAGTCGTATTTCGACAGTGTCTGTTTCGCATTAGTGGTTTGATGATCCCATCATTTGATGGGGTCAGATTTGACAACCTGATAGTAAACCGTTTGGGTGCTGTCCATCTGCAGGAATCGCGTGCAGTTTGTCACGTATTTAGCTCCAGGATTTTACTGGAGAGGAAAAATAAACTCATTGTTTGGGGTCTACTTAAAGTTCCTTTTTCTGAGGCAAGTGAAGGGAAAAAGAGTTCCTCTAAACCGTCACAGTCTTTCACCAAAATCAGATAAATCTTCAAAAAGAGCTTCTTCCTCGGTGCCAGCATCTGAACCGTCGAAGAAGCAGGCAAAAGACTTGTCCATGGACCCGAAGGCTTTTGGGCCCGAAAAATCTGTCTCTCCAGTTCCACTGGTTATTTTGGAACCGAAGGTGTCATAGTTGGAGCCAGTCCACTGTATTGAAACCGGTCACATCAGTACTAAATTCACCCATACTGCAGTCAACCAGATGCTCTGCTTCATTCTCTTGATTCTCCAGGAACCTGTCTGACGACATGGAGTGAGTGGTTAAGAGGCTACTATGAACACCGGCTGTGGCCACGATCCTTTCGAGCCCACCCAGACTGAAGTCCACTCTGACAACCATCGCTACCCCTGTGCCAATTCCTCCTCCGACCCAAGTTGTGGCTTTGGAGCTGGAGTGCTTGGATTTGATAGTGGAACTGTTGAGGCCATGACCTGATCCAGGATAGTGTGTACCGACTTCCGCTCAAACATCCTCTGTGCCATAGTCTAGCGAGGAGTCTAGGGGCTGAAGCTCCCCAGTCGGGTCCAGAGAGGAGGGTCGGGCAGCTCTCTGATCTGGATCTACCTCTCGGAGCCTCTGCGTGGGTCAGCTCAGCACCTACATTGGCCTCTGACCCTACAGCCTTGGTTTGGGGGCAGTCTCTTGGTTGTTTGGAGCTGGGAGCTCCCTTGGAATGGGGTTGTGTTGCTTTCGAGGTCATGAGGAGAGTTCTGTCGCCCCAGACAGCTCCACTCTTGGATCCAAGCAGTCTTTCCCCAAAAGTGCCGGAATCTGCCTCTCTACCTTCCCTCCCCCATAGGCATAGAAACCCGATGTCCCATCTGTTGTGAAACCTCCCCAGAGTATCCTTCTGGAGAGGTCCTTTGGAAGATAGCATGTAAGAGGAAGCATCTAGACTCCCCCTTGGAGTCTGTCACTTTAGACATGGATCTAGATGATTCAGAAGGGTCCCCACGGTTACCCTTTGAGGATGTCTCCTTTGCGGACATCCTAGAGATCCTTAAACAGAGAGGTGGTTAGAAGTCCATCAACCCTTTTAAGGATGAGTCAGTGTACCTGGAGGCTTTCTGGTCTCGCCCCTCCACCTCTTGGGTGAGTCCGCCTTTCGACCAGCTCCTTAACGTAGTCAGTCGAAAATAGTGGGGCACTCCAGAATCTGTGGAACCCGTTCCGAGAAGTCCCAACAAATTTATTACTACCCCCTCTGACAAGGAATTTTTGTCCTAAGGTGGCCCAGTAGATGCTATGGTGGTGGCGGCAGCCACCAAAAAGTAATTATCTGAGATTTCCTCATCTATCTGTCCATCCACTGAATAAAGAAGCTCACACAATGGACATATATGGAAAGCATATGTTTTCATCAGCAGCCTTTACACTCAGGTCGCTGAACTATTTGACTCATTTTACTAGACTTCTGAGGGATCTCCTGAAGGAGTTAGCTGATGCCCTCCAAGGTTCTACAGCTGCTGGGGTTTCAGACCAGGTGACCGCTCAGCTTGCTACCTTAAACTCTAAAGTCAACTCCTCCATGTGGCTTGTACTTATGTGGCTGATGATGCGAGTAGGGCAGTGGGTACAGGAATCTCCCTAAAGCGACCCTCCTGGATGCGCCTATGCGAGTTTGCAGAGCCCTTCAAGTCTTCCTTTATTAATGCCCCATTCGCTGGCTAGTATTTGTTCTGCCCAAAAGTGAAAGAAGCTCTGACCAGGTGCAAGCAGGAAGTCAAAACTCTTTCTGCCGTGGGAGTACATTTTTCCCTCCCTACCAGGCCTTATCCCAAGGGCCAAAAGGGGGGGAAATATGTGGTTCCGTAAGTCCCAAAGAGTTGTTCCAGATGCACTTGGTCGTTCTTTGCCCAGGGGCAGAGGGTGAAACAATAATGGAAGACGTCGACCTCATGGCAGAGGGAGTCTGCAAAACCAGGGCAACAGATACTTTCTCTGGTAGGCCCTTCCAGCGCTCCTGAAAGGAGGCCCGCCTGTCCACCTCTGGAGGTAGTCGGGAGGTCAATTATCATTGTACTCAAATACCTGGCAAAATATTACACAAGACAAATGGATACAAATGATAATATCCAGAGGCTGCAGCATACCTTTCTCCTTCCCTCCCTCCCTTAGAAAAAAGATCAGTCCCAGACGTTCCACCCAGTCAGAGGGATCAGGCAACTCTAGAAGTTCAAAGATTGCTAGAGAAAAAAGTCATTCAGAATGTTCCCGCATACCAAATTGGATCCATAACTTACTCGAGGTTCTTTTTAGTTCCAAAAAAGTCAGGGGACTTGGGGCTCATTTTGAATCTCAGCAGACTAAACAAGTCCGTAAAAAAATATCAAGGTTCTGGATGTTGTCACTGCAGTTAATACTTCCCTTTTTGGGAAAAGACAATTGGATGTGCTCGATAGATCTCCAGGATGCGTACTTCCACATAAAAATAGACAGGTGATCCTGGAATCACCTACACTTTTGGCTGGGAGCCAGTCATCATCAGTTTTGAGCTCTGCCTTTTGGTCTCACTACAGCCCCCAGAGTGTTCACCAAATGCATGGCAGTGGTCAAGGCTCACTTGAGACGTCTAGGATTCTGAGTGTTTCCATACCTGGACGACTGACTCCTAACCGCCACCATCGAGCATCTACTAATCAGATCAAGAGACACCACTGTTCACAGCTGGGTATTACGATAAATTTCAAAAAGTCTGCCTTGTTGCCATCACAACATATATTCATAGGAGCAGACTTAAACACAAACAACATGGTAGCAAAACTTCCTCATGACAGGGTGCAAGTACTACATCATCAAGTGTCCAATCTGCTTACAAAAAAGAAAGTACAGGCAAAGATTGTCCTGAAGGTTTTAGGTACCATGGTGGCAGCTATAACTCTGGTACCTCTTGCACGTTTACACATGAGAGTCCTCCAGTGGTTACTTTTTGCTCAGTGGTCCATGCAGGAGTTACCCATGTCCCACAAGATTATTACAGATTCCTGCAAGAGGGACCTGAGTTGGTGGCTTCAATCCACCCAGGTATTTCTGGGCAGACCGTTCACTCTCCCACAACCAGTAGCTACAGTGACCATGGGCGCTTCCCAGCTGGGGTGGGGGGGCATTATCTGGGAAAGACTGTCCAAGGAACTTGGCAGGAATACAAATACCACTTGCATATCAATGTCCTAGAGATGAGAAAGGTACTCTTGGTGTTGCAGACATTCCAGAACTCCTTTCCACTAGGAACGATTACAATCCAAATGGACAATATGTCGGTTGTGTGGTACATAAACAAACAAGGCGGAACCAGATCTTGCCCCCTGTGTCGAGAGGCTCAAAGAGTATGGCAATGGCCAGTCTCTTCCCAACCCTTTCTGATAGCCACGGATATCCTGGGGAAATCCAACATGATAGCAGACAAGCTAAGCAGAGCTATTCTAATGTCTCAGGAGTGGTCCCTGAATCAGGAAATTGAGACAGATTTTTTGCAAGTGGGGCCAGCCTTACTGCGATCTCTTTGCCACATCCATGAACGCCAAATGCAGCAGCTACTTCACCCTGATCCCCCCTCTGGGGGAGTCACCAAGGGATGCACTTGTACAAGATTGGCCCCCGGGTCTTCTTTGTTTTTCCTCCATTCCCATTAATCCTGAAAGTTCTCCAGAAATCCAGTTTATTGAGACTGTAGGTTAATACTCATTGCCCCATACTTGCCTCATCAAATTTTGTTCCCCTTCCATTGGCCCCATCTACAAGAGGAGCCATGGAACCTCCTAACGCATCCATCAGGCACGCTCCATCCCTCAATCTACACCCTGAAATTGACAGCTTGGCTGCTCCACTTCCGATCTTAGCCAGGCTTCCAGATATATCCCTGCTGTAAAATACATCCTGATTTCAACCCATAAGACCACAACTAGGAAACTTTATGCTAGCAAGTGGAAAAGGTTCTCTTGTTGGGCTTCCAGCAATCATATTGATCTTTTCACAGCCCCCATAACATCCAGCTTAGACTTCTTGGCAGAACTTTTTAATGAAGGGGCAGCAGCAGTTACCGTACGAGTTCACTTAGCTTCCATATCCAACTACCACGTAGGGGATATGGGATCAAAAATAATGTCTCACAGACTGTGCAAGGCCTTTCTGAGAGGTACCCTTTTACTAAGGCCTCCAATAAAAGAACCACCGGTTCCTTGGGACCTCAATGTAGTATTATCCACCTTAATCCTGCCACCTATTGAACCAGCTTTTTCTTGTCATCTAAAGTTCTTAACTTGGAAAAGGGTCTTTTTGGTGGCCATCATGTCAGCTGGGGGGTATCAGAACATCAAGCATTATCCATACGCCCTCCCTACCTAGTTTTCCATAAAGATAGTCTCCCTTAGAACCAATCCATCCTTTCTACCCAAAGTTTGTTCTGAGAGTACCTTAAATCAATCTATTGATTTGCCTGTTTTCTTCTTGAACTATGGCAACAAAGCAGAACATAAACTTCACCAATTGGATGTACACAGGCAGCTACGTTTCTACATACACAGAACAATGGAATTCATGAAATCTGATCAATTATTCGTATTCTTCTCAGATAAAAAGAAGGGTGCGCCAATATCAAAGGTCACTCTGTCACAATGGCTTACTGATACTATTACCTATTCATACACTTCTCAAAGTAGACAACTGCCTGGAAAAATTAAGGGTCACTCAACAAGAGCTATTGCAACCTCTACTGCTTTTCAGGCTAGGTTACCTATGGATTCAGTTTGTGCTTCAGCGATATGGGTTAAACCTCATACCTTTATCACTCATTACAAAGTAGACTTGGCCTCCCAGAACAGGGTTTCATTTGGATCCACTGTTCTGAAGAGTTTGTTCCCTTGAGCCACCCAAGAAAGAAGGTGTAGCTGTCCAACCAGCAAAGAATGAAGGCGAGATAGGACAACATAACATAAAGAAGTTATGTACTCACCATAACGTTCCATGTTTGTTGTCCATCTCGCCTTCATTTTTGCATCCCACCCTCCTTCCCCATCCTTTGCTTCTGGAGGATCGAGAATTCTTTATTGGATGGTGGAATTCATGTTCTCTTATTCCAGTCATTGTCATGCGGGGCATATGTCTGTAAACATACCTTGAATATATGTATATGATTTCTGTTCAGCTTAGTAATTGCAAACAAGATCTGGGTAATCTTCCCTAGGCGTGATGGGATAGGGTATAGCCTTGAGCCAATAGAAGCTCTCGAGCTTTAGTAAAGGCCAAGTTGAAACCGATTATCAGTTCCGAACCCAGCCAGCAAAGAATGAAGGCGAGCTGGACAACAAACATGGAACGTTATAGTGAGTACATAACTTTTTGTTTAAGCTCTTAATTGGCTAGCACATTGCATTTCATGTCACTATGCAAGGTTTAGGGGTCATTGGTGGCTGTTCTAGCAGTAGTGCTGTTATAGCTTCTGCTGATTTCTTCAGGAGTGTCTCAACCTGGGACATTTGTAAGGCTGCTGCTATTTGGTAAAGTGGCCTTCTCTTTATATATACTACTGTAGTTTGACACAATCACCAAAGTGAGCTATATTTCAAAGGACAGCCTTGCCAGGTTATGTTTTTATAATTCCCTCCCTGCATTCTCCTTGTCTAAAATTTCACATTTCATGGAGCTTCCAGTTTATTATGCTGATGCAAGAGTTGTCTTTGAAAAATTATAGTGCTGATTTCTGAGGTACTGCTCATAGTGCATCTTAGAGCAATTTTTTTCTTTTGCTCTGCTGTTGTCGCAATGCATTTACTTTTCATTTTGGGCTCTCCGGGTTGTATATGTAATTATGTTGCTATAACTGTGGTTTGGAGTCTGTTTGCTTTTGTTTTTCACTAAAAAAGAAGATAGTTTGGATATCCTTTTTTCCCTTTTGTTTATTGATTAGTGCATACAAGCAGCGTAAGGGATGTCTGTCTGAAAGTGACCTTTCCCATTCTCAAGATACAGCTATACTGATAAATAAAAACTCACATGATGAATGGATGAAGTTGACTTACTTTCTTGAAGATGTACTGTTCTGAATTTCATAAGGATAGGATGCATGATAGTACAATCCATCAATTCCAGCTGTTTTCTTTTTCAGTAAACCAGTACATCATTTCTCTGGTTTTCTTGAACACAGATGTAGTACGCCTGGGGAATGGACATGCCCTGGTTATTCAGATGCTATTTGAGAAGGGCGTATGAGTTTAAGAATGAACAATGAGGATGTGCAGTTGCCAGGCAAATGCAACCTCATTAAACAAGTAAAGGAAAATATGAAGGCATTGCTGATCACTGCTATGAACCTAAACATACTCCACTCCCAACAAGCCCTTCTCACCTTGGAGGATACAGACATCAGTGTAGTAATCGAAACATAATTTAAAATCATGAGTAGAACTCTGGCTTTGCAGGGTTAACTGTCTTCCACATGTTTAGATCAGCTACTGAGCAGGAGGGGGAAAAAAAGTGAAGATGTCTCGATGCTCATCCAGAAAAGACTCGAATCTAGGCTTGTAAAGCAGCATGATGCACTACAGCTTCTTTGTGTTCAGAAAGGTCCCTTACCATATTAGCTAGCTACAGAACTCTGCCTATGGTAGAGGAAAGCCACTATACATATCTACATGAACTTGAATCACTCTATTTTAAACCCAATACCATTTTTTTATACAGGAAAGCCACTACACCTGTCTATGTGAACTTGAATCAGTTTATATTAAACCCAATACCATTTTTCTAGGTGATCTAAATATCCATCTATAAACTGGGAAAAGTACACCACCACTAATTGCTCAAGCGCAGAAATTCCTGGTCTTTGTCAGTACAGAAGCCCTGGAATAATTTAGTCAGTACCCCCTAATTGAAACAACATCCTGGATCTTGTCTTTACTAATATGAGGGTGTCTTGGACCATCCTTTCTATATCTTACTTGTTGGGTCTGACCATAAACCTGGCTCCATATAAAATAAAACTGAAACCAGACATGACTTCCATCAAAATTACCTTTAGAAATTTCTGTAAGACGGTCTACGTAATCCTGAGTGATAAATTGGCAAGCTTCAAATCAGTGCCAAACACAGTTAACTCTGCTGAATACTCTGAAGCATATACCACCACAGCACACCATACCAGCATGTAACCAGTTGCATAGATGCAGCTGGACCATGCAGGTGCAAGTGCATGACAAACCTCCATTGCTGGAACCATAATGAGCTTTAAAATAAAGTGATGAGAATTTTGACCAAAAGTAAGACTAGTAATTCTCAGCGTGATAGAGCTGTTGCCATTGAAATAAACAACCAACTCAGGAGTTTAATAAAGTCTGCCAAAGCCAAGTTTAAGGCTAAAATAGCCACTCAAGCCAAAGAAAATCACAAGACCGTTTTTCAGTTATGTTTGTAATCTCAGAAGCACAGTGCAGCAATGCACTGGGCTGATTGTGAACAATCTTACCTGCACCTGAGGCTGAAGATATAGGAGCCTACTGGCTGATAAATTCTGCTGAAACTTTACCTCTGTCTCCGCTCCGTCTGTCCCACAAGATATGTCTGAAGCTTACTTGCCTCCAGCTGTCACACAAGAGCAAGTCCAAAAAGCACTATCAAAGGCTAAAAAAACTGCATCAATGGGTCCTGACCATATTCCTGTGGATGCATCTTAAACAGCAGGAAGCACGATTTAGCCACTCCCTTACCACACTGTTTAACCTCTTCCTCGGTACAAGTTGTGTGTCAAGTAAATGAAGAAAAGCTGCAGTCATTTCCATATGGAATGGAGGACCTTCCATAGATTCAGGTAACTGTACACGTGTAAGTCTGAACAGCCTCGTATGCAAAGACATGGAAAGACATAACATGGAACTCATTAAGGACATATGGAATCTCTAAACATTGGACTTGTCTCTGGATACATTAAGGTCAGGTCAAGCTTACTCAAAAGGGTGGACCTTTTTTATTTTTATTTATTTTTTTTGAAAAGGTCTCCAAAACAATGGGCGAAGATAAAATGGTACACATTGGATTCCTCAACCTGGCCAAGGTTTTTAGGTACAGTTCTCCTCTCAGGCATAGTATAAAAGCTAAATAAACTGGAAATAAACTCCCTACAACACCCGCTGGCTCACACATAGGATACAAGAGATCAAAATAGGAGAGGCTACCAGTACAAAGGCTGTCACCAGTGAAGTCCTACAGGGTTTGGTGCTGGGATCTTTCCTGTTTGGCATGTACTTCATTGAAGTTAAAAAAAAAAAAAAAAAAAAAAAAAGGTAACAGAGGGCTCTGGCTGACAGGTGACTACAAGCTCAGGGTAGTCATTAAATCCCCAAATGACTTGGCCATCCTGCAGGAAGGTTTGTTCGCACAACTGGTGCTAGAATCATACACTGAAACTAAATGCCTCAAAATGCATTATCGTATCCTTTGGGAAGTCTTGTACCCCGGGAAACTGCCACATTGACATTATGCCCCCAAGAGTTGGCAGCGTTTGGTATTTGGGAACTTCTGTGGACAGTGACCTTACTTTTGACCAGTATGTGTTCATTGTCTTAAGAAAATCCTTGTTTGTTGTGCAGCTTATAAAAAAGTGATTGCTGTCAGAGCTAGAAGTGTTATCTCCCTTTACTCAGCACTCATTAGATTGAGTATAATACCCACTTTGGCGTGCATCTGTCCAAGCACATGCAACAGCTATAACACCCACAGAGATACCGTACTAAAAGGATACAAGGCCTAAACAATATGTCCTACATGGACCAGTTCATAGCTCTGTTTCTATATTCTGTATCCTACAGACTGCTAAGAGGTGATGTGTTTCTAGCATATGAAGCATCCTTTGACCCAGTACTGATGGACCTTCTGCACATCTGCAAATCAGATGGCATCAGATCCACTCTGTCCAGGGGTCTAAATCTCTTCTGCAATGTCAACTGAATGGTTTGGAGGGGCAGGTTTGTCTCGTAGAGGATACCACTGCTCTGGAACAGATTCAGCATCCACATAAAACAGATCTCATCCCTGTCTGTATTCAGGCATAAATTGGATGTATGGATGGGTAACAGAAAATTTACCCTGGAATCCTAGAATTGCCCCCTTGCTACTAATGGACAAAGGCAGTTTCTAAATGCTTTATTCCATGTGTAGGTCCTCTGAAATATTCTCTGGTATGATCCCAGTTATTGTCACTAGGGGTAACATACAATTATCGACTATGGGATGGGATATAAGGAAATTGGCTAGGCTTAAAATGACCTGCAAGGGCAGCTGGCATAGTACTTGCCTATGAAGTGATTTGCCATTTGCATTATCTTTTACCACAAGTTTGACAACATTCTTTTGGTTGGAGCCCACTGTGCAGGAGGCATGACTTGCCTATGTTGCTTTCTTCAGGAATATTTTTTGGTTTGGACATTTGTACTGTGACCTCTTGTTCTTCAGTGCACACCTTGCTTAGTATTATTGTCTTTACTGAGACATGAGGAATCAGACACATTTGGGAAGTCACTGTTCCAGATTCCATTGTGTCTGCTCTGGCTCTATGTGATCCTTAAACTCTTTCCATTTTAACTTCATTGGTTGGGATTCAGCCCAGTTCAGGAACCATGAAGAAGAATCCTCAACATTAAGACACAGCAGAAGTTTTAAGAACACATTAGTTTAGTTATTTTAATGTATTTATTTTACATCTGTTGACCGGGTTAGTCCATCTGAGCTGATGGCCCTTTTTCAGCGAAGGCCTGGAGAGAAAAGCTCCAACGCTCTAGTTCTACTAGAAGGGCATCCTTAACAGGTGAGGAATATCCCCATCCCAAACCATACATGTATTCTTTCACAACTGTTGAAATTCTTCTTTAGTCAGATAAGTATATATTCTTATATAATTTATTTATAAGGCTCATGTCAAATTTGGCAACTTCTTAATTTACAGGATGTTGTGAGCTTGCTTTCAAGAGGGAAACTGTCAGACATTGGGAAAGCAAGCTTACTTAGCCTGAACATTGTATCTCATAGTGCATCATCTAGATTCATGGACTTCCCCAGTTTTGATGGGGGGAAAAAGAAGACTAATTTGAACTGGGGGAGAAATATAATACAATATAAGCCTCCTCTTTGAGGGTCCTGTGTTAGATCATTTGATAAGACTGTATTTTTTGCATAGTGAGTACTTCATCTCTTCTTGCTGGTTTGTGAAGACCTGTACTTGTACTGCATGAAGTTCCGTGATTGCACTCCAATAAATGTTAAATTGCATCTTAGTTCAGTGCTACTGTAGTGTGAGATCCAACCTTCACAACATTTAAGGGTTATACAGTTTTTAAGAATCCCATACACACTGTTTACATAGTGTCTGAGACTAAAAGCTGACAGTGCAGGAGGGTAAACAGTTTCTGCTTGCTTCCTGCTATATTTCACTCACTGTTTTGATTCAAACTATTTCCCTTCTACAAGGAATACATAAGTACATCAACCACTTCCCCATTGTTTTACTGGTCCTAGACATTGCATTTTAATTTTAGTTTTTGTGTAACTAGTAATATGTGGAGCAGATATATCTCCATGCACTGCAAAGAATTATCAGGGCTCTAATCATAATGTATTGTGTGTTCTTGATATGGGTGCCAAGATTCACCAGTCTAGCTTTGCTCGCAAGGTGAATTTCTTGGCATCCATGTCTTGAATACATAATAAACTGGTTATGATCAGAGGCCCAGTCATGATCCTCTTATTTTAATGTCCATGGTTGAAGAATACTTTGTCCCATAAGTCATGTGTTCTGTTAATTTTGTACATCACCTAAATAAGAAGCCCAGGTTTGGAAGTAAACCTGAAAGAGGACATATTTTTGTAAAGCAATGTGTTCAGAAAACTTTGCTCAATTTTGTAGTATTTTAGTAATGAGAACTGAGAATGCTGTTTTGCTGTATGGTATGAGTCTGTCATATTATGATCAAACATGGCAGTATTAATTTAACATTTTAGAATCTACTTCCTAAAAGAAAGGCTAGATGATTGCATATGTTTCCTTAACCTGATGCTTTTACGTATATGGTGATGGAGTATTGTGTATGTGGAATGCAAGAAATGCTTGACAGCGTTCAAGATAAAAAATTTCCAGTATTTCAAGCCCACGGGTAAGTATTTTCTTAAACTTGCTATTGTGTGATGTCTGCCAAAGATAGCTCTTCTTTCCAATTCATTATTGCATACTAATGAACTAATTGCACTGGATTTAAAAAATGTGGTGGGGGCAAGATGTTACCTGCTTTTTCTTGGTTGGTAAAAGTTTCATTTTCAGTTTGGCTCTGACTACATGAGCAAGCTGTTAGTCTTCTCTCTAAAGTAGGCTGCTGATTAGAGTAGTAATCTTGAAGTTTTTTGGGAGTATATACAGGTAATGACTGTGTATGTGGAATAAGTATTAAAGGTAATTATTGAATGCTTCACCATTTTTGATACCTTTTAATTGTTATTTGTGTGCATATGACTAAGCATCATACAGTGAAAACAAAGTAAAATAAAATAATTAGCCTGATATAAACAGTTACCGAGTTGTTATTGTTGTGTCTTTCGGCTTTTCCTGGTTAGGGTCGCCACAGCGGGACTCCGGTCCGCTAATGATTGGCGGTAGATTTTTACGTGCCGAGTTGTCTGGCCTTGATGCACGACCTTCAACGAAGGTACGCCCATTCACGCACGTCTCCACACAGAAGACGCTCTAGATGAGAATCGAACAGGACAACATCTTACTGTGAGGCGACAACCCTACCGCAGCACCACCACCAGTACAAACTGGAATAAAGCAAGATGAAACAAACAAATAATAAGCAATTAATAAAAATGCCTCCCTCAAAGGATTTAAGTAACTCCTTCTCCGCTAATAATTGAGAACTTTCCAAAAGGAAATCTCAGTCTTGTATACTTGTTTCTTATAATTCCACAAGGATGGGGCCAGGTAAGCAAAAGAATGCCTCACTGAGGTTTCAGTCAGTCTTGGGACTGAGTAATGAATAGAAGCTCGTGCATATAAATTAAACTTAAACCATGCAGAGCACCGGAGGTAAGATTTTTAAGACTGATCCTGCTGCAGCTGACAGCCATGAAAATCCTGGAAGACAATTACAAATATAACTGATGCAAGATGCATCATTCAGATCTCTGGGAGTAGAATTGTTCATTTTCTGAAGGCAGACAAGGTTCTCATCGCCAAGTCTAAGGTATTTTTCAGTTGCAGTAATCCAGCCAGTTTGACAGTGTATGAATTATTGTAGGCATATCTAAAATGAAGTTCGGTGTTTATTTTTGTAGGTGTTCTTTATATAGAAGTATGATTACTGTTGACACCTAGCCCTTCATTATCAGTGAGCTGTCTTTCAATAATGCCTGGCTTTTCTACAGGGCAAAAACTTCATTTTATGCTCAGCAGGAAAAGTAATAGGAACTGATTGGCTATGCACAAGTATTGCTTCTGTCATTTATGGGTTGAGGTTAAGATGGGAACTTTCCATTAAAAACTGGATAGCCTCCAAATGGTTTTCATGGTTAGTAAAACTGTGTACAGACCATTGTAGAAAGGGAGGTAAAGCTGAACATTGTCAGTGTAACTGATACTAATGAATATCCCTGTTATTAATACCATCTCTTACTGGTTGCATATACTCCATGATTAGTAAGAGAGATGAAACAGAACCCTGTAGCACTCCATATTCAAATTGGATGACTTTCAGATGACACCTGATGCAGTCTGGTGATGGTAAACAGAGATGTAAGAGACAAGCCAGTCAAGCACTATGGTAATGGTAACCCAGTGAGTGTTAGCTGGTTGCTTCGGATATCATAGTCCATGGTGGTATTTGCTGCCCCAGGGGTCAAGGATAACTCAAATGGAATGAAATCTTTTTTTATCCTTCACTGTAAAGAGGCATTACTAATCACTCTCAAGGGCAGTGTCAGTGTTGTATTTAGAACTAAAACCAGATTATGATCACTCTTGGAGGTTATGACTGGTAAAATATTAGTATAGGTGGCAGATAGTAATTCACCACATCAGGCACCTCCACAGAAGGTTTCTTGAGGATAGGGGTACCAAGACCACAGTATAATTTATTTGGAAAGTCTCTCTGTGGTAGTTTGCCTATTTTCAACAGAGGCCAGGGGAGAAAATCTAAAAAAAAATGTATAGAAATGTGAAATATATTTGATGGGGAAGATGTTCTTGTATGTGTGCAGTGTGATGTATATATTTGAGTATGGAGACTCTAGGCATAATTTTGCAAGAGTAATTTGTTCCAAGGCCCTTGGACATTAGATTGAGTTAAAAACAACTTTTGTTATGTTATCATAGTCAGAATTTAAAAGCTCACACAGCAAAGGTCAGAGCAGTCCACCACTGCGATATAATGATGGTCGATGAGAAAGTAGGGGAAGGAAGCACCTAATGCTGACAATCTTTTCGACAGAAGAAACAAGCAGCTCCCCCATACTGAGCATATAGAAGTGGTTTGAGTTGTTAGGCTAGGCAACACAGCCTGCTATGACTACTTAAAAGAATACAGTCTTAGGGTTAGAAGCCAGGGGAACTCTTACATGGCAAGAACATCTCTGCCTTGTGTTTGTTTTTGAGTGGCAAACAAAATGGTGCTCATCTACTATAAGCTTGTTCCCAGTAAAGTTTAGTTGAGTTCTTTTATTTGTACCCTTTGGTAAATTTAGTTTACAGTCACGGAGTTAGTATTGGTCATAAAACTTGCAATGTTATGTAGTCCAATCTCGCCTACATTCTTACCCGTGGTTTCTGAGCCGAATGTCGGCTCCAACTTGGCCATACTATTGGCTGGGCTAAGATGGTATCCCATGCTGCACTGCTGTCTTTCCCCAGATCTCATTTGCTGCTCGTGTAGCTCGGATGTGATATCGCTCTTGGCTATGGCTAAGTACCCTTTTTCTTCTTTATCAGAGAAGTTTTTTGCAAAAAAGCTATTTTAATGGCTATTGTGTGTGTGTTCTTGTCTGTATTGTGGAAAAGTTGTGTTTTTTGATTGTTTATTCTGTGGTATCCCACTAGCTCTTTCCAACGGGCTAGGCCCGTTTCAGTTAGAGGACCTAGTCTGTCCCCTTGCTTTCCTTGTGTTCTAAAAGTTTCTCAGGACTAAAACCGTTTAAATTGGAGGAATTAGTCCTCCCCTACTTGTGTTTGTGTCTGAGGATCGTTTAACTTCGAGATCTTGTGGTATTCTGTCTGTTGTAGGCTTTTTCCCGCCTTGTGACTGACCGTTGGTCGATTTTTTTCACTGCTTAATTGTTGGTTAACTATGTCCAAAGAGACTAAGGAGCATAAGCCCTCTGGCTTCAAGAAATGCTTTAGGTGCAGTTATAAAATGTCCATTACCGATGGACACTCTGTGTGTATTGTCTGGAAGCGATTCATCTCCAGGAATCGTACAGTTTCTGTCATGCCTTTAGTCCGCAAATTTTTCAGGAAAGGAAGAATAAATTGATTTTGAAGGGACTGCTGAAACCCTCCTTTGAGGAGGGTCTGGAGAGTGCTTCCAGCTCTAAGGCAAAATCCTCAAAAGCAAAAAAGCGATCTCCGGCTCCATCAGTCTCCTCGGAGCCACCAGAGAAAATAGCAAAGTCTGCTTCGACATCCTCGGCTCCATTGTCCTCGGGGCCACAGGAAGTGTCAGTTGTTATGGAACCGGCTTCGGCTCCAATCTTCTTGGAACCTGTTCGGAGCCGATCGCCTAGCATTAGGCCAGTATCCCCTCCTCGCAGGTCCCCTTCAGAGAGGAGGTCTTGATCTCCTTCTCTATCCTCCAAATCTTCCAGGACCTTATCAGATGTGGACGTCGATAGAGTGGTGCAGAGACTTCTTCAGTCACTGGTACTGGCAAAATTGTTCTCTGCTCTGACCCAGTCGGCTCTGGAGCCGATCCCTCAACCTGCTTCAATACTTCCTCCTCCGAGCACATCTCCGCTTTCGGAGCCGGAGTGCTCGGCTCTGTGTGATGTCCCTAGGTCGGTTCCAATAGCCCCTCCTGGCTAATTGGTTCTGACGTCAGCTCCGACCCAGTTGGTGCCGTCCACTGGGTTCAGGACTCAGGATTCTTTGGTCAGACCCGAGGGAGAGGCTTCGGGTCACCTCTCAGTTTCTAGTTTCCCTCTCGCTGCTTCGGCACTGGGAAGTCTGACTCCTGTCTTGGCTTCAGAGGCTGGTCGTTCTTCGGACCCGGGAGGACCAGCCTTCGAGGCCGTGCAGAGAGCGCTGGCCAGGTTGTCAGCAGCATCATACGGGGCAGTCATTCTGTCCCCTACTACACTGGTGCAGGTCTCTGATTGCCATCTATCTCTGGACAGTGGAGCCTCAAGGCCTCAAGGTACCCCCACGAGTGGTCCCCATATTTCTGAGGGCCCCTCAGAATTTTTGCCTGAGGAGCCACCCAGAAAGAAGACGTGCAAGAAGAAGCACATAGATTCCCAGGATGTCTCTCACATCAGACACTGATCTCGAGGAATCGGAGGGGTCCCCTAAGTCATCCTCTGAGGATGTTTCTTTCTCTGACATCCTAGAGATTTTGAAACAAAGAGGTGACTGGCCATCCAAAGCTCCCTCCGAGGAGGAGTCTGTCTTCCTGAAGGCCTTCGGTGCTCAGCCCTCCGCCTCCTGGGTATCTCCACCCTTTGAGCTTCTGGATTTGGTTTGTCAAAGGGTGTGGGAAACCCCTGACTCTGTGGAACCAGTCCTCAGGAGACCCAATAAATTTTTGTCTGCTGCACCTGATGAGGAATTTCTGTCCAAGGGGGGAGTCCCTGTGGATGCCATGGTGGTGGCAGCTGCCACCCAGAAGGAATTAGCGGAGACTTCTTCCACCATCCATCCCCCCTAACAAGGAGTCTAGGACTATGGACAGGTATGGGAAGCGTACGTTTTCTTCAGCGACCTTTACCTTACGGTCACTGAATTACCGACCTTTACCCTTACGGTCACTGAATTACTTACCACAATTTACACGGCTCCAGAGAGATCTCCTCAAGGAGCTTGGAGATACTCTCACGGGTAACGTTTCTGAAGCGGTGGCCCAAGACGGTGAGTGCTCAGATGTCTACCCTCAATTCCTTTGCAAACTCCTCCATGAGGCTAATCTCCTATGCAGCCGAGGGAGCGAGTAGGGAAGCAAGTTCAGCAGTTGCTCTTAATAGGCAGGCCTGGATGCGCCTTTGTCACTTTGCGGAGACCTTCAAGTCTTCATTTACAGACGCCCCTTTTGATGGTTCCTCTTTGTTCGGAACCAAGGTGAAAGACACTCACTAGATCCGAGCAGGAGGGAAAAACTCTGTCTGCCGTAGGAGTCCATTTTTCCCTTCCCTCTAGGCCTTATCCCAAGGCCCAGCGGGGTGGCAAAATGTGGTTCAAGAAATCACAGAGGTTTTTTCCCGGTGCAGAAGGTGAGCCCCCCTCCAGAGGTTGGGGAGGGGTGGTTATTCAGGGAGATGCTGCCCTAGGGGCAGAGGAGGCCCCCGCAACTCGGGAAACCGCGATTCCTTTCATGGTTCTCCCTACCGCCGCTCCTGATGGGGAGGCCCGACTGTGTGTTTCCGGAGCCAGTTGGGGGTGGAATCTCATTATACCCGGAGGCTTGGCAAGACATCACCCAGGACCAGTGGGTTCTATGAATAATTTCCAGAGGATATGTCATCCCCTTCTTGTTAAATCCCCCTCCAATCAAGAAAATCCCGTATGTTCCACCCCGTCAAAGGGATTACACAGCTTCAGAAGTTTCAAAGCTGCTAGAAAAAGGAGCCATCCAACATGTCCCCTCAGACCAGATCGGATTAGGGACTTGCTCCAGATTCTTTTTGGTGTCGAAAAGGACAGGGGACCTGAGACCCATATTGGATCTCAGTCAGTTGAACACCCATGTGCAAAAGTCCAAGTTCTGAATGGTCATATTGCAGTCTATTCTCCCATTGTTGGGAAAAGAAGTGTGGATGTGCTACATTGACCTCAAGGATGCTTACTACCACATAAAGATGGACAGGGCATCCAGAAGTCACCTACACTTCTGGCTGAGAGCCAGTCGTTTTCAGTTTCGAGGCCTGTCCTTTGGTCTCACCACAGCCCCCGGGGTGTTTACCAAATGCATGGCAGTGGTGACTGCTCACTTGAGACGTCAGGGATTCCAAGTGTTTCCATATCTGGACGACTGGCTCCTTACTGCCACCACCAGGTATCTACTACTTCAGACCAGGGATGCTACTATCAACCTATGTCAATAGTTGGGCATCACATTGAACTGGGAAAAATCTGCCTTGTTGCACTTTCATAGGCGCCAAATTAGACACCGTCCTCATGCGGGCGTTTCTACCACAGGAAAGAATCAGAGTCCTACAATAACAGGTTTACACCTTGCTCCCTCTGAGAAGAGCGAAGGCAAGATGGGTCCTCCAGCTGTTGGGGACAATGGCTGCTATGATTGTTAGTCCCTCTGGCAAGGTTACATATGAGGCTCCTTCAGTGGCTACTCTTTGCCCAGTGGTCTCTTCAACGTCTTCCACTTTCTCACCCTATTCTACTCACAGACAGGTGCAAACAGGATCTCAGTTGGTGGCTTCCCACCGACAACCTGAATGCGGGAAAGCCCTTCGTTCCTGTGCCTCCGGTTGCCACGGTGACCACGGAAGCCTCCCAGATGGGGTGGGGGGGCATTATCTAGGCAGGACAGTCCAAGGCACGTGGCAAGAGCATGAGATGCATCTGCATATCAATGTCCTGGAGATGAGAGCTGTGCTACTAGCGTTCCAAGCACTTCAGAGATTTCTTCCTCTCTTGACTATTGCAATCCACTCAGACAATATGTCATTGGTGTGGTATCTGAACAAGCAGGGAGGGCCAAGTCTTATCCGTTTTGCAGAGAGGCCATGCGAGTGTGGCAGTGGGCAGTGTCTTCGCAATGTTTTCTGGTGGCAACGCACATTCCGGGGAAGTCGAATGTGATCGCAGACAGGCTAAGCAGAGCTATTCTGATGCCTTACGAGTGGTCCCTGAACTGTCAAGTTATGGAGCAGATCTTCAGCAGGTGGGGTCAGCCTTGCTGCGACCTATTTGCTAGCCCCCTCAATGCCAAATGCAGCAGCTACTTCACATTAATCCCCCCTCAGAGCGAGTCACCCAGGGACGCTCTAGTCCACTGCTCTCCGGTCTACTATATGCCTTCCCTCCGGTCCCCTTCCTGTCAGAGGTTATTCAGAAAGTGCAATCCTTGGGAAGCAAAATGATTCTGATTGCCCCACACTGGCCTCGTCAAATTTGGTTCCCCTTTCCTCCATCCCTATCTCATGGACGCTCTTTGGATTCTGGACCCACAACCAGACTTACTGACACACATGTCAGGGCAGTTCCATCCCTCTCTTCGGACCCACCGGTTGACAGCCTGGCTCCGCCACTTCCATCATTAGTTAGGCTTCATCAATTTTCGCCAGAGGTGGTTCATATTTTATCTTCCTCTCATAATCCCTCAACCAGGAAGATTTATTACAGCAAATGGAAGAGGTTTTCAATCTGGGCGCATGCCAATAAGATTGACCCCCGTACACAGCTCCAATTTCATCTGTATTGGAGTTCTTGTCTATGCTCTTTAACCAGGGTTCAGCGGCCGCAACCATTAAAGTCCAATTGGCGGCGATTTCTACCTGTCATGTCGCAGACGAGCCCAGTCTGATGGCACATAGACTCTGCAAGGCTTTCCTGAAGGGCACTTTGTTACTTCGTCCTCCGGTATCGGTACCTGTTATGCCTTGGGACTTAAACTTAGTTCTACAGGGTCTTACTTCACCCCGCTTTGAGCCTGCAGCCACTTGCGATTTAAAATTCTTGACTTGGAAGACTGTCTTTGGTAGCCATCACGTCAGCCAGACGCGTTTTGGAGCTTCAAGCTTTATCAGTCATACCCCCTTATTTGATTTTTCATAAGGACAGGGTTTCTCTCAGACTGAACCCCTCCTTTCTTCCTAAAGTAGCGGCAGTCAGTAACCTTAACCATTCTATTGAATTGCCAGTGTTTTTTCCCCAGTTCTCAAACAAGGCAGAATTCAAATTTCATCAATTGGATGTGCACAGACAATTAAGTTTTTATTTGCACAGAATGAAAGACCTCAGAAAATCTGATCAGTTGTTTTTCATTTTCAGAAAACAGATTT
Organism: Protopterus annectens; assembly: GCF_019279795.1. NCBI lineage: Eukaryota > Metazoa > Chordata > Ceratodontiformes > Protopteridae > Protopterus > Protopterus annectens. The sequence continues at coordinate 252,303,857 of NC_056747.1, forward strand.
AGGTCTCCTGTTGCCAAAGTCACGTTGTCCAGGTGGATTTCCAGTTGTATTTCTTTCATTTATTCCTCATGGGGAAAAGATTTACCGTTCCGGGTGAAGGCTCACTCTACTCTGTCTGTATTTACATCTACAGCCTTTCAGGCCAGATTGTCTATGGATGATATTTGTGCTGCGGCTGCTTGGGCATCTCCTCACACCTTTGTTACTCATTACAAGTTAGATGTGGTATCTAGGGGCATGTCTTCCTTTGGTTCCACAGTGCTCAGGAGTATTTTCCACTGAACTTCCCAGGATTTAGGTGCTGGGGATGCTGTCCCATGGGTAAGAATGTAGGCGAGATTGGACTACATAACATCAAGAAGTTATGTACTCACCATAACGTTCGATGTATGTAGTCCATCTTGCCTCACATTCTTACTTACCCCCCTCCTTCCCCTGTCCTGGAGGATTTGGAGGTTAGGTCTTGTTTCAGAGCTCCCTTCACTTTTGGTTTGTTCTCCCTTTCCTTAGGTATTGTTATGCATAGAGAATGAGTGCTGGTGCTTGCAGCGAACTAGATCTGGGGATAGAGAGCAGTGCAGCATGGGATACCATCTTAGCCCAGCCAATAGAAAGACTTCGAGCTAAAAAAAAGTATGACCGAGTCGGAGCCGACATTCGGCTCCGAACCCACGGGTAAGAATGTGAGACGAGATGGACTACATACATCGAACGTTATGGTGAGTACATAACTTCTTGTTTAAACACTAACATACATTCATTTAACAAAAACATTAAAAAATATATTTTATAGACAACACTTTTAAAGACAAGGCATTTACATCCTACTGTGCACATCTTTACTAATATAAAGTGCGATGATTATATACCTATCTATTTCGCATTTCAAAACAGATATTTTCAATCAGACAAAAAGCTGGGATTTGAACATGTTACAAATGCAGATTCATTAAATTGAACCCATTTGTTAATTTCAGCAGTAGCTACTAAAATAAAACTATTTTTATACTGTTTTGTTTTACATATTGTATACACAAAGCATAATAATCTCAATTATTCCAGCCTGTAAAGCACCCTACACAGTTCATGAGTATTATCATCAGTACAATGTTCAGGGTCCACCAGTCATAGGATGTGTATGTTCTAGGATTACCAGCTCCAGCAGTGACCATTTTATAAGTCTTCACCAGAAGATCTAAATCATCCTCATTGACCTCCTGAAGGAGTCTGTCAGAGGCAGTAGGGTGTTACCTGAGATCCTTCTCAGATCCCTCTGAGGGACCAGCTCATCACATGGTACATGTATCTGCTGGTGAGTGTGACTTGAAGAGAACCAGAAAATAGAACAACCACAGTGCAGTTTGAGACCACATTTAGTTGTAATTGGACTAGTTTGGGAAGTCAAATCCAGAGGGTGATCTCTGGAATGATTTGGAGGTTAAGTGCCAGGGTAAAGCTTCGTTTCCCACAACATGAGGAGCTGCCATAGAGAGTTTGAAAGAATGTTTATTGACCCAAGTATTGACATAAGACTGACAAGCTTGTATGATTCTGTAAGTTGTTATTAAGACAGTCTATAAACTCTTGCAGAAAAGATCCTGGAGTAACTGTGTTGGTGTAACGGAAGTAAAAATGTACAATGCACTTTGGTTGCAAAGGTATGCTCAAAAGAGTAGGTTCCTGTTACACACAGCCGTGTTCAGTCCAGACTTTGGTTTTAACTATATGACAATTGCATTAAAACCTTATCCAAAACTTTGAGTCATAAAGAAGTCTGTTGGAATGGAAGCTGCAAGATTCATTCAGCCTAGTCTCTGTGGTAAGTTCTAGATCCACACTACTGAGCACCTGTAACACTGAGCAGGGTTTGTTGCATTTGGACCTAGAGTTAAGTAGCAGAGATATTAAAGTTACCAGTGCCTCTGTCAAGTAGAGCCACTGGAGTGATCCCTGGGGTGAACTTTCTATTTCCCGTATATGCGTCAAGATTTCTCTTGAAGAGGGCCAGTGAGGTGCTCTGCTTGACATGTGTGGGAAGTTTATTCCAGAGTATGGGCAGTCTGTGGGTTATGAACCTGTCCCTCCAGCATGTTCTGTTGATTGTGGTAATGAGGCTGAGGTCTCTGGAGTGTGTGGTGCGGGGAGGGATTGAGATTTCTTTAGATGTAGCATTTCTAAACAGGGCAGGGTCAGACCTGGCTTTTTAAGTCATGCAGAGATCGCCTCTTAGTAGACGATATGAGACAGAATAGCTAGAGGGTTTTTTTTGTCTCTCTTTGTAGGACGTGTTTCAGGCCTAGGATCCTTTTTGTGAGGTACTTTTGTGGCCTCTCCAGGTGTCTAGTGAGGTACATGCCAAATGGGGCATTATACTCAATGATTGGTCTAATGAGGGAAGAGTAGAGAGAGATGATAACCTCTTTCTTCATGGATGCAAAACCCTTGGTAGTGAGATGTGCCACATAGAAGGACTTTCTGATTACAAGTGGCAGTGTGGTGGTCGAAGGAGAAGTTGCTGTCAGCCTGTGTCCCCAGATCTCTTGTAACGCCTTCAGTGTTCAGTGGGCTGCCATCAGTGTGGTAATTAGTGGGAACTGAGTTTTTCCCAGAGGGGATGACTATGTATTTTTGGCATTAAGCTTAAGGCCATGGTTTTGACACCAGAAATTTGTCTTAGTGAGGCTTTTCTGTAGGATGTCTACATCACTTCAGTTAATAGTGGCTCTCAGCTTGCAGTCCTCTGCGAACTTGGTCAGCCAGAGTTCATCTGTGTTGGCCTGGACTTATGAGAAGTAGATGCCAAACAGGAGAGGACCGAGCACCGATCCCTGTGGGACTCCACTCGTGACTGGTCGGCAGTCTGACTTTGGAGTCTGCTACTTTCATGCTGTGGGTTCTATCTGTGAGCCAATTTGTAACCCACCTAATGATATAGGGGTTGATGCCTTGTTTGGTGAGTTTATCAGTAATTCCTGAGTGGGGGATGGTATCAAAGGCCAAGGCCAGATCGAGGTAGGATGTATGAACTGCCTTACCCTCATCCACAGCTCTGGTGACTTTCTCAAAGAAATCAACCAGGTTGAGCAAGCATGATCTACCTTTCACAAAACCAAATTGCGTAGGATCTACAGTTTGGAGATTCCCTACATCTTTGTTAATTGGGTCCATGGTGATGTGCTCCGTAGCCTTACATATCAGATTCGTCAGGCTAATGGGATGATAATTCCCAGGGTCTGTAGTCGCTCCCCCTTTATGGAGAGGAATGAATGTAGCAATGCGCCATTCGGTAGGGACAAAGCCTGAGGTGAGGATGAGTGAACAGGACACGCACCCATGTCGTGCAAGTTCACTTTGTAGTTCGTTAAAGCCTGAGGTGAGGCTCTGAGTGAACAGGGCACACAGATGTGATGCCAATTCACGTTGTAGTTCATGTAGAACACAGCCAGGGATCTTGTTGGTTCCCATGGATGCTGTATTCTTTGCCTTGGAGAATGCAGAGTTAACCTGTGCTGCAGTAATGTTGGTTGCCTTGCATTCTTCCAGTATTGTGAATGGTCCTTTATGGGGGAGAGAGGGGTAAAGTTGGCACTGAATCTGTCGGCCAGTATGTTGGCAATATCTGTTGGCTCATTATGGGAGGTACCATTGTGCAGTAGCTCAGAGCAAATCTAGGTATTGTCGTGGAGATTCTTGATATAACTATAGAAGGCTTTTTGGTTGTTTTTAGTGTCTGCCACGATTCTGCTTTCATAGCTGGCTTTAGAGGTTTTGATAAGGGATCTCAACTTTTTGTTGAGGCTAGTAAGAGAGTTTTTCCAGTCTTGGGACTTCACCTTTTTCTGCAACAATTTCTTCCTACTGTTGTAGAGTTTATTAATGGCAGGAGACCACCAGATTGGCTTCCTTTTTTTGGAGGAGTGTGTCTTGGTTCTGTTGGGTATGGCTAGTTCCATGCATTTATGTGCGTGTTCATACAGTGCACTGGTGTATGATTCAGCAGTTTTGAATATATTTTCCATTGGCATGGGTGCTGTGAAGTTAGCCACCTCTGTTTTTAGGAGCCCAAAGTCAGCTTTGGGGAAATCTTTCATGATGGTTATCTTTGCGGGGGGTGTGCAGGAGATGTGGATTTCCATGGTGATTAGTTTGTGATCAGATCTAACCAGGGAGGAATTGACTGTTGGTGTAGAGCAGCAGTTGCCCATGTTAGTAATAACCAGATCAAGGATGTTGAATGAGCTGGTCCAGGGCATTGGAATTGATGAATTCCAGGAAGTGTTGGGCCAGTGTATTGGTGCATGAGTAGTTTTCCCAGTTGTAGAGTTAGTTGAAGTCACCCAGTATGAGAGTGTTGGGTTGGACCCTAATAGATTCCAGGGTGCTTAGAAATGTGTAGTTTGAGTCTTGGGAAATAGTTGAGGACCTATAGCAGGCTACAACCTGAATTGTCATCTTACCCAATGTTAGTTGTACCTGACGTGTCTCAGATGCGTTGTATTGGGCTACCAGTCTGGAGGTGTGCATGTCCTTTTTGAGTATGGAGACACCACCGCCTTTGGAGTTTTGGTCCATGTTCTGGGGTCAAAGGTGTGGAATGTGTTGTAGCCTGGTAGCGCAGGGGTGCTTTTTGCTGCTTTAAACCAGGTATCTGGTACACCACAAATGTCTATGTTCTATGTTCGAGTGAGTGCGTCTTGAGATTTAGGCTTATAGTGTTGAGTAGCATGATCCTCAGATTGCATTTATTTATAGCTGTTACTGTGGTAGTTTGGTCTTTGAAACACCACCTAAAAAAGGCACTATAGGGGTGGCAAAAGCCTTAGCTAGTACCTGGAAACCCAGGGGTGACAGATGCAGGCCATCTCTGGCAAAGCATCAAGGTCTGTCAGTCATGTCATCCCAAGCAGACAGATACTGGATCCCCTTAGAATGACACCAGAAACTGAGCCAATTGTTAGTCTATCATTTTTTGCTTGTACTGCGGTATCATTCTGGGTGATGGTAAGATGCTGCTCAGGGCTAGGGTTATACCTGCCTGGGCCACATAATCAGAGAGCTCCATCATGTCTCTTTTCATGTAGTCCAGAGTGGTGCATCTCCAGTCATTCACACCCACATGGACAATGACAGAGTCATACTTGTGGAGTGACCTGAGTGCGTGTGTTGTCTGATTCTGGCACTTGATTAACAGCTGACTGTTACCTTCTCCTTATTCAACCTGGTGAGTGGGACATCAGTGTGCCTCACTGTTTAGTCACCTAGATTAGTGTACTGGGCAAGCCGTTTTGCCTTTGGGACTTAGGTTGAGGGGCACACTGTGTAGGTGAGCTGTGTGTCTTGTGGTTTGTGCTGTGTTGGGGTGGTTGAGTGCGTTTCTGCCTTGGAGGTCTCTGCTGTTTGGGTAGACTTCTGTTAAGAGCCTCCACGAATGTGGGTGTGTGTTTTGTGTTTTTATGTGAGAGTTGTTATGGTGGGTGTTCTGGAGGGCTGTGTGTTCCATGTGGTGTGGTTCAGGTGTTTACCTTCTTCTCTTGACTAGCTAGTCCAGTCTTGGCTGGAGACTGCATGGCTTCCAATTTAGAGATATAACTGCATCTCTCATAAGTCTGAGTGTTGGGAGGTAAGAGGAGAGGGTTGTTTGTGTACATGAGGCAGCTGCTACACTGCCTCAGAATGCCCATGTTCACCAGGTTAATAGGAGAAAGCACAGGGAACTGACATTTAGACATGCCAGGAGGGATAATCATCATTACTAAGTACTGGAGCTGTTTCCTTATAGGACGTTTAGTGCTGATAGCACTTTTGTGCTACAGTAATTGCTACAAAAAGCCTGATGAAGTGCTAGGCGAATAAGCTTAAAGTGCAAGAGAGAAAAGAAATAGCAAGATCTAAGGGAAAAATTGAAGAGCAGACTTTCTGGCACCAATAATAGTTTACCCCAGCTTAGCAGCTCTGTGCAGCATGCAAACACAGGCTTTTAAACCAAAAAGTTGAAAGGGTTAGAAGAACTGCCCAAACGGCCGGTAAACTACAATTTCACAGCTAGAAACCACTCTTCTTGTGGTATATTGGCTACCTAGTGCTTACCTCTCCCACTGATAAGCTGGAAGGCTTCCTTGTAACACAGAAAGGTCTGGAGAACTCAGAAACTTACAATACTGTCCTGGATATAGCAAACCTGTATCTGGAGTACTCAAGTAACAGGAAAGGCAGGAAACAAGCTTAGAACTTTATTTTTTCAGAAAAAGCAGTTAAAACAGTAATAAAAAACACTAAATGCAGTGCAAGCTAGCACACTTGAGTGTGTAGCAATATTAAAGCAAAAACAGTTAAATGCAGTTGAATGAAAAAAAAAGACTTCAAGTGCAGAATGCAGTATAATTAGAAAACTCAAAATGGAGGTACTTAGTCTCTCTCTCTCTCCTTTCTGTTGCTCATGTAGTCTGCCGGATGCCAAAACTAGATCCACAGTGCTTTAATAATCTTGGAATAATAAGGTTCATTCTTTTTTGCAAGATTAGACATAAATATCTTGTAATCAACGTTTAGTAATGAAATAAAGATGGTAAGAAGACTATAAGTTTAAATCTTTATTTGGTTTCAGGATAGGAGCTATCAGGGAGTATTTCCAGGAGGAGGAATGGTTGACATGTTTAACTTGTTCAAAAATGTAATAGGATATTTAAAATATTGTCTGGGAATAATTTGTATAATTCTGGGATTGTACCGTCAAGACCAGGGGCTTTATTTGGTTAAAGATTTTTAGTTTGATATCTTAAACTCCTTAAAAGAGATTGACTTAATTTGTTCTTTGGTTAGTTTAAACTTTGTATTATCTTTCAAAATGTCATCAGTTAAGTTGTTGATTTCGAAGTCTGTCTCTTTGTTATTGATTTATTCATACTATTTCGTAAAGCATTCTAGTATGTCTTTTAAATCAGTCATTTTTTTTGTATTTATTACCTTGTTTGGCATTTATTTCTTTAATATGATTGCTATTTATTTTTTTCTTAGATATAACAGCCAACCTGTGTAAGCTTTTTAAGTTCGAGTAAGTTTGTAATTTTAATTTTTCCAGAGTTCTTTATATTTTATGGTGAAGTGCATCAAAATCTTTCTGATTTAATATTTTCAACTCCGTCTTTGCTGATTAGTCATAATATTTTAAATTGGATTTCAATTTATCTGCATTAGACTACAAACACATTAACTCCTTATCCCACTCTTTTTTAGATGAGCTTTTAAAGAATCACAGAAAATTACTTCTAAAACTTCTACATTATTATTAATTTCATTGTATTGATCTATTTATTTTAGTTAACCATTACTTAAAATTTTTTAATTTTACTATGTAATCAGGGATTCTCTGATAGTAAATTAAATTACTTGGCTTTAATAGTGATGTACATTTAATAGCATTGTGGTCCAATGAAGAACATGAAGTTATCAATACATATTCAATTTTAGTAAATAAACTACTAGAAGTAAAAACATAATCAATGTTTGTCTGGATGCCAAATCTATAAGAGTAGTGTGTAAAGTTGAGAGCTTGTTGATTTTAATATTGTAGGTATCTCTCAAATGTTGAGAATTAATAAAATAATCTAAGTGTTTAGCTACTGAGGATAGCTTAGGAACTTTATTAGTAGTTGTGTCTCTACTAGAAAGAATACAGTTAAAATCTCCTGCACTAATAGTTTCACCTTTTGTATATAAGGTTATAATATCCAAATATTGGCAACTTTGTCTCCAGGTCCAAGTATCCAGTATGAATTCACAAAAGTATAAGTTTTTTGTCAATTTCTACTACTGCTAAACCCAGCATGCCATTTTTGTCCGAATAAGCATTTGGTATTTTAGGCATAGGTAATGAACTTCTCCAAAGAATGAGTGCCTCTCCTTTTTCGTTTAAAATGAGCTCACCAGAGTTGAATAATCTTTTAAAATCAGTCTATCTACATCTTCAGATAACAGTTGCATTTCTTGTAAGAAAATTATGTAAGCTTTAAGCAGGGTTAAATATTTAAGCCACTCCTCTTCAATGAACTTAGTCCATAAATGTTTAATGGAGACAATTTTATGTCAGCATTCATAAGCACACGTAAATACACTTATTTAAGATGATTTAGCTTAAATATAATAACCAAGTACTAATAATTGTTATGGACAGATACCAAAAAAACCCCCGCAAAATTTCAAACTTGTATACATTAAAACCTCCCATCATGGAATGAAAATTGCATGATTTGATGATTTAATCATATAAATCACACACCAACCAACTCCAATGTCACCAAGCTGAACAGATGCTACTGCTTCATAATTTAAAACAATATTATTGATTGTAATTATTTAGAGCACACACTAGTCACGTTAAAAGGACAAAAAATAAAGTATTTAAGAAATACTAATATTTAAGATCATAGGAATATGAAGTTGGAAATGTTAATAATAAAGAATGATATTGTATACTAATGAATATATAAAAATATCCAAGAAATATTGCATTTCAGATTTCTCAATTTGATCAAACATTTTATATAGTCGTTTCTTCTAATTAATCTTATGATAGAGAATACTTTAAATTGCCTAGTATTTAAGCATTTATATGGAGGAAGTAAATAAAACTGACAACTGTAACACATTAACCTATAGACATCATGATAGCTTTGCATATCAAGATCACGTATCGTCTGCTTTTAAAACTTATTTAATAACATGGGTGAAAAGGTAAAAGTAATACAATATAGAAGTATAATTAAAATGTGCTACAAGTTCAAATTACATATTTGTGGATATTGTATGTGCTTATATATGTATAATCTGTTTACATGGATGTGCATATATATAACCCTGTGTGTTTGTAAATTATGAGTAGATGCTTGATTGTATATTAACAGTTGAGAGAATATGTACTGTTTCTGTTCATGAGAGTAAATATACAAATGAGTGAGTGTTTTTAAGTGAATGTTTGTATTATGAATATATGTATGTTACTATCAATACCGCTAGTTCATGGGTATACATTTAACATCTAACTTATGTACAGGAAACATTATTTTGTGATAAATTTGTAAATTGTACTTAAAATATAGCTTATAGTACTTTTCATTGCCTTATTCTGAAATGTACGAATCAATTTTCTGTACTGATCATAAATGGGAGACGAAGAATGCTTGAAATTATTTTAAAGTTAGTTTAGTATAAAATAAAATTACATGTTACACTGACAAACGCAGAACATTTTGAAGAGTTAAATCTGCTCATTAATATTTTCCAATAATTGGCAAGTACCTTTGAGTAATTATAGCAAAAGATGCTGAGCAGATTGAGGTGTTTTGAGCATCTTCTCTTCAACAGTTTCATATAGCACAGAAGACAACAGCTTATATTAAAGTATAAGTACAGTAATATATATAAATGCTGCTATATGCAAATTCATATCCATATAGAAGTCGAATAAATATATTTATCTCAGAGCAAGTTTATAATCACCGTTAATAGTTTCCAGTCAAATGTCTGTAAAAATCATTTTGTATAAAAAAAAATTTTATAGCAACCAGTGTACACAGGTGTGAACCACATGTTATCCCATATAAGATATGCTAGCTTTCTGCATGCTTGTTTTCATTTGCATTTTAGTAATCTTACAGATGTTCTTCATCTCACATTGCTGCAGTCCTTACACTTGGGTAGTCCGCTGTCCTCGGTCGGCCCGAATATCAAAGTATAAGGCTGACGTCGGTCAGGGCGCATTTGACTGACGTCAGAACGTCAGGGTACAAATGCGCATGACCGGCGTCATATCCTCAGTCTTTTTTGCCGCATGGTCCGATGCAGAAGCAGTGTTGCAAGTGCCGGTTGGCGTTCTGAGATTTTTCGATTTAGAAGTTTCAGACCGAGTTCAAAGTTGGCTAAGTACCCCGTTGGGGAATATTTTACTTTTTTCTTGCCTCAGTCATTTACCGGATGTCAGAAAAAGTTAATAATTGCATTTCTTGTGGGAAACAGATACCGCATAAGGATGATCATACTTTGTGTATTCCTTGCTTAGGGCCTGAGCACGACGTTGTTGGCTGTTGCTCTTGTGCTAGATTTAATAAGCACTATAAAGAAGGTTGGATTGTGCGAGGTTAGTCTTTGGGAAGCGGTGTAACTATAAAATGCCGTCGGATGCTCCGGCCCGCTTCTTCAAAGAAGCGCAAGGACAAGGCAGTTAAGCCTAGGCTAGAAGAACCGTCTGTACCAGGCGCGGTTCTTTAGAGGTGTCGGTGGAGCGGTGGCTCCACCGGAGGTTTCTTTGTGTTCCCAGGGGAGACCTTGTTATTACAAGATGTGGCCTCTCAGGAGACTAGTCAGGCTGAGGGGCTTCTCAGGTTACTATACTCCCCTCCCTTCCTAAGGTGGCTAGGCCCCTCCTTCTGTTTCAAAGGCTTCCCCAGGGGCAGGCCAGGTTTAGCTTCAGTTAGTGTTACCCCTAGCTCTTCAGGTACTGTGCCCAAGAAGCATATGCTTAAAATGGCAGAAGATTTGATTACTTTGATCAGGGGTTCAATGCCCCCTCCTGATAAGAGCCCCAGGTTGGAGCCTGAGCTGGGGGTTTTGAGCAGGCTTCAGATGTTTCGGAGTCTTCGGATGAAGACTTGCAGGAGTACTCTCCTTATTCTGATTCTGATGTGGATGATTCTACTCCTTCTGCTACTCCTCCTGAGGATTTTTATTTTTCAGAAACTCTTCATTCCATGAGGGAGCATTTTAAGTGGGAAGGTCAGGACTTCTCTGATTCCAGAAAAAGGCTTAGGGAATTTCTGTTGTTACCCCAGCATAGGCCTTTGGCTATACCTCCTGTTTTGGATGTAGTGGAAGATGTTTTTATGGAAGCTTCTCTTAATCCTGATTCTTTGCCTCCTGCTCCTGTTAAGCCGGATAGGTATTATAGGGTGCCTGAAGCTCATAAGTATTTTTTTAAGAGTCCTAGGGCAGACCCAGAAACTGTTAGCCATGGGCCTAAAGGTGTTAAGGCTTCTGTTGTTAAGAATCCGGTTCCTGCAGACAAGGAGGCTAGGGCCTTGGATAGATGGAGCAAGAAAGTCTATACTTCTTCCACTCTTGCTATGAGGGCTCTGAATTGCCAGTTTCACGTGTTGAAATACCAAAATTATCTCCTTTCACAATTGAAATCTAAGGTTGATGCTCTGGCAGTAGGTATTGATTGTAAGGAGTTGCAAGATTTGGTGCATGTTTCTGAACAGGTGGGTAAGCATTCTTTGCAATGTGGTTTTGATGCTGTACAGGCCTCGTCTAGGGTGGCTGCCACTGGGTCAGTTCTTCGCAGGCACACCTGGCTGAGGGATCAGAATTTGTCTGAACATGTTAAAACAAGGATTTTAGATGCTCCTTTACAATCTGACGTGTTGTTTGGTCCTCCTGTTGAGACAGTTTTAAAGAAAATGGAAGACAAGGCTAAGTCTATGCAGACTGTTAAAGATTTTTTGCAGGTCCAGCCTCCAAAGTTTAGTAGAAATTGGCCTACTAAAGGGTGGACGTATCCTTCTTATGATTCACAGTCTAGGGGTAGATCTAGACATGGTAAGGGCAGAGCTCAGGGCTCTTTCAGGCCTAGAACAGGGAGTTCTCCTGCACAGGCTTCGGTGAGGGCAGGGTCAGTCCTTTCGTAAGCAGACCCAATGACCTACCTTTTCAGCTGCCAGAGCCTGCTCGTCTGGCAGCACCTTTGGGGGGAAGGTTGGCACTTTTCAAAGAAAATTGGAGTTTAATTACCCAGGACAGATGGGTATTGGATATCATACACCACGGATACAGGTTTTATTTCCATACCTTGCCTCCTTTCAAAGGCATGCCAGACGTTCCTCCTCAACAAAGAATAGAGGCTCACAAACAGGTTTCTCTGTTGCTCCGACTAGGCCATACAGCCGGTCCCTCTGCCAGAAGTGGGCCTAGGATTTTATTCTCGCCTGTTCCTAGTACCAAAGAAGGGGAACACGTGGAGGCCAATTTTGGATTTATCTATCCTCAACACTTATCTGGACATTCCCAAGTTCAAAATGTTGACGTTGCAGCAGCTTTTACCTCTGCTGGGCAAAGATCATTGGATGGTAACTTTGGATCTCAAGGAGGCTTACCTTCATGTTCCTATCAGACTATGTTGCAGAAAGTATCTGCGTTTTCGAGCTGGGACTTTTCACTATCAGTTCTCTGCATTGCCCTTTGGCTTATCTACTGCGCCCAGAGTGTTCACGAAAGTTCTGGCTCCAGTGATAGCTTTCTTCAGACTAAAAGGAATACAGATCTATCCTTATTTGGACGACTGCCTAATTCTGGCTCAAGGAAGAGAAGAGCTTCTTCATCATTTGGAATATGTGATAGCAGTGCTAAGATGCCTAGGGTATTCTGTGAACGAAATAAAGTCCAGTCTAGTACCCTCTCAAGACGTGTGCTTTCTGGGTGTGAGACTGAATACAGCATCCCAGATGGCCTTTTTAACCCCGGACAAACAAAAGTCTATCCATTTACTTCCATCAACTATCTCATCAGTCCGGGCTGACTGCAAGGACAGTCCTTCAAGCCTTAGGGTTCATGGCATCTTGTATTCTGGTGCTTCCCAATGCCAAACTGCATATGAGGAAGCTACAATGGTATCTCAAAAATGTATGGACACAGCACTGCCAGGATCTGGACACTGTCATTCAAATAATACCTTGCATTCAAAAGGAATTTTTGTGGTGGGCTCAGGAATGTCACCTAAACAAGGGACTCTCTGTGACCCGGCCAGAGGCGAGTCAGATTTTAACGACAGATGCCTCAGACAAAGCTTGGGGAGCTCATCTAAATGGAAAGTGGATACAAAACAAGTGGCCTGTCAGACTACAACATCTACATATCAACATGAAGGAGATGTTAGCAGTCCAGTTTGCATTAATTGCTTTCAAGGAGTTACTTCTTCCAGGGCAGGTGTTGATTCTAACAGACAACACAACTGTCATGTGGTACATCAACAAGCAAGGGGGACACATTCTTATCCTCTATGCAGGCAAGCAATGATTTTGTGGGAGACTGCTCTCAGTTTACAGCTCAATCTTCAGGCAAGGTTTCTGCCAGGAGCACAGAACTCCCTAGCAGATGTGTTGAGCAGGCAATTATGGATCCCCACGAGTGGAAATTGGATCCTCATGTATTTCAGAAATTGACAGTGTCCTGGGGAACTCCAGACATAGATCTGTTCGCTTCTCCACTGAACCATCAGCTGCCAAGGTTTTGCACAAAAAGGTTTCATCCCACAGCTTGGAAGGTGGATGCTCTTTCTTTCAATTGGAGCAATCTTCATGTGTATGCCTTTCCTCCTCTGCCTCTCCTCCCAAAGGTACTTCTAAAGGTCAGACAGGACAAGCCAAGGATGATTTTAATAGCTCCGGATTGGCCTCGACAACACTGGTACCCATTGCTGAGAAGTCTGATGCGGAAGCCTCCATGGCTTTGCCTTGATTCCACACCTGTTGTCGCAGGAGGACAGCCATTTGCTAAATGTCAAGCTTCACTCTCTGCACCTAACAGCCTGGCATATTCTGTTTTGAACCATAGTGGGCCTCACTTCCTCAGCAAGTTTTGAATGTTATTTTGGAAGCTAGGAGGCCTAGTACAAGGAAAGTGTACGCAGACAAATGGAAGAGATTTTTGTTTTGGAGTGCAGCAAAAGATTTTGATGTTTCTGAGCCTAATTTGTGTGTGGCTCTTCAATATCTTACTGAGTTACTAGACAAAGGTTTGTCTTTCTCTTCTATTAAAGTTCATGCTGCAGCAATTTCAGCTCACTATGATTGCAACCCACCATTGTTTTCTCATCCTTTGTTCAAGCAATTTCTTAGAGGGGCAAAGAATATAAGACCCCCACTTAGAGCTCCTACTCCTGCTTGGGATCTCAATTTTGTGTTGGAGAAACTCACTCTACAACCTTTTGAGCCTGCAGCTACTGCTGAGTTGAAATATTTATCATGGAAGACTGCTTTTTTGTTGGCCATTACCTCTGCAAGAAGGGTTTCTGAATTACAGGCCCTTATGGCGGTTGAGCCTTTCTTGATTTTCCATAAGGATAGGGTATCATTACGTACTAATCCTTCCTTTATGCCTAAGGTGGTTTCTAGTGTGGCTTTAAACCAAACTATTCATTTGCCTACTTTTTATGTAAATCCCCAATATAAAGGGGAAAAGATTTTGCACACTTTAGATGTCCACAGGCAGTTGCGTTATTATTTGGACAGAACTAAAGGTTTCAGGCAGTCTCAGCAGTTGTTTGTTTCTTTTGCTTTGAGTTCTCAGGGCAAGCCTGTATCAAAACAAACTATTTCTAAGTGGATTGGGTTTTGCATTGCTTTCTGTTATTCCCATCATGGCAAGGAGATTCCAGCTGGGATTAGGCCTCATTCCACTAGGGCTACTGCCACTTCAACAGCTTTTGAGGGAGTGGCAACCAAGGATATTTTGGAGGCAGCTACTTGGAGTTCTGTGCATACTTTCTCTAAGCATTATCACCTGCCACTTTACTCTAAGTCCAGGGCTGGTTTTGCCACTGCTGTTTTGCAGGGCATTTTGGCAGCTCCTGCTTCCTTGTAGTTAGCCATCCTCCCTTACCTCTGCTTTGGGATTCTACCCAAGTGTAAGGACTGCAGCAATGTGAGATGAAGAACATAGTACAGTTTTGTACCTACCATAAATGTAGATGTTCGAAGATCCACATTGCTGCAGTCCAATTTACCCTCCCTCCTTCCCCTCTGTATTTAGAGGTGGTTGTGTGGGTTGGGTTGTACATTTTGTGTATATTGTATATATTGTACATATAGTTAGTGCAGGGGGGGTTGGTTGGTTGTTTGCTGTCTTTTGGTTTTGACCTTTATTTTTAGGGTCTTCTGACATCTGGGGCAAGAAAAGACTGAGGATATGACGCCGGTCATGCGCATTTGTACCCTGACGTTCTGACGTCAGTCAAATGCGCCCTGACCGACGTCAGCCTTATACTTTGATATTCGGGCCGACCGAGGACAGCGGACTACCCAAGTGTAAGGACTGCAGCAATGTGGATCTTCGAACATCTACATTTATGGTAGGTACAAAACTGTACTTTTTGTTGCATTACACAGCTCGTTTGGGCATCACATCAGGTGTTAGATTTCACAACTGCATTTCAAGGAAAATATTGGTACAACTGTATACTGAAGTAATACCAAAAGGCTGTGGGGGGTTTTAGTTTTTGATGCAGTTGGTTATACGATTTGTAAATACATAAGTAGACCCCTTACTTATGAATAGACAAGTGTGGTCTGCGTAAATATATATTTCAATTTGAGTGTGTTTTTGCATGTGGATGTCCTTTTATGTATATGTATGTGTATGTATGTATATATGTATGTATATATATATGTATATATATGTATATATATGTATATATATATATATATATATATATATATATATATATATATATATATATATATATATATATATAAAATTGTACTGTAGCATCATTTACTTAAGTATGGATGCATAATTTGTATAATAGCAACTTTCAGATGATGAATAGCTCTCTATAACTATATTTTAATACACTGCTCGATGTTACGTATGGCACATTTCATTCTCTGTTTGTTATGCTATCAGCTTCATTCATGCAATGCATTTGTAAAGTATTCTGTATTCCACCAACAGTCTTTATACTTTACCACTTTGTATTATATTTCAGGCCTTTCATTATCTGCGAATCACCCATGATCTATGTGCTTGATTTAAACTGTTAGGTGTGCCGCTGTCTGTTGCAAGAAACAGATCAGTTATTTTACTTATTAGATCTTCTTTAATGAAGCTCTCTCTTCTTGTGAAGAGTCTGTATTCCGAGGGAGCCCAGGTAGAAAATTCCAAATAGCCCTTGAACAATGCAAAAGTTGCAAAATGTCAGAAATGTAAGACATAACTAGGAAAGAAGTTTATGGTTTGTACTTGCATAAATGAAATGTGGATATGAAACAATATATTAGGTCAGTGACAATGGATCAGTTAAGGAAAGTAACCTTTTAAAATATCAGGACTTACAATGCCAAGTCCTGAAATGTTTAGACTGAGTAATTAAAAATCCAGTCTGACAGTGTGTAAATATTTGCATATACAATATAACATGTAGAGTGTTACAGAACCAGAGAAACTGTAGAGGAAATCCCATTAATGTAATAGGTACTGCCTTGTTTATCAGAAGCATTTTGCATAGCAGTAACTGTCTAATTCAGTATTATTAAAGTTGTATTATTTTTTTTCAGCTTCTTTCATGACATATTAAAAACAGTTATATTGTTTTAAGCAAGCATTTTCATCGGAATAAATGACGTATTCCTCTGTACTGTGATGATCTGCTGCATGAGTATATCATATTGACTCCGTCCTTGTGTAAAGGATACAACTTTTACTGAACTATAATTAGGATTGACCACAAGATGTCAGTAAATAGGGATTAGTGCTAGGTGTCTTTAAGTTTGCCGATGTCGTCTTTTCTTCCTACTGCATCCTTCTTTTTCTTCTTTTCATTATTTCACTTTTTAAAAGATAATGAGCATAAAAATTTATTTTATTTATTTATTTATTTACATTTGTTGACCGGGAGTGTACGACTGGACGTAGGTCCATTTTCAGCGGAAGCCCGGGAAGAAAAGCTCCACAGTTAAAATAGACAGTAGTTACATTGGATTACATAGCGATTAACAATTTAACATAGCAATTAATTACAAACATATTTACAGATGAAGAACATAGTATATCAGTAGACAACTAGAATCTTTATCTGCAAAGTACATAACAGACAACAAATGTTACAATAAGAAGTTCCTGCTGTATAATAAGTACTAGGCTTATGAGCATCTGAGCTTGCTATAATCAAGGTAGTTAGTGGGGTGGAAAGAAAGGTAGTGGTTGGATGGGGTGGGTGATATTAGAGTGGGAGTTGCAAGGGCATAGCCAGCTTGTTTTTAGGTGTGCTTTTAGTAAAGTTTTGAAATGGGTGCATGATGGTACGGAGGTAATTGTGGGTGGGAGGGAGTTCCATAATTTGGCTATGGTGCAAGAGAATAGTGCTTCACCAGCAGAGTTATTGACTTTAGTGATTTGCAAGTGATTTTTATTGCTGGATCTTAGTGGTCTGGTGGTGCGATAGGGTTGGAGTAGATTCTGGAGGGATGGGACATTTAGTGGATGGTTTACTGGTTTGTGGGTGAGTGATAGTTGATACCATTGAAGGAGGTGAGGTAGTTCAAGCCAGCCCAGTTCAGGAAGTGAGAGACAGTAGTGACTACGGTAGGATGCCCCTGTGGCGAATTTGGCGATTTTGTTGTAGCAGGTCTCTTGCTTGTTTAGATCGCATTGCCTTAGGTTGGTATATATTGGAGAGGCATAAAGTAGGGTGGAGATGAGGTGGGAATTTGCTATTGAAATCTTTGCTGGTTTGGTGAGAAGTTGCTTATTTCTGTATAACACTCCTAGTTTTTTGTGGACTTTTTTATGGTCTTAGATATGTGAATGTCAAATTTTAGTTTATTGTCTATTTCCACTCCTAGCAATT